>NC_090743.1:25190350-25220350 GCF_036898095.1 Palaemon carinicauda
CCTTTAAAAAAGGATTCCAACCTCTTAAAAATGCATGCATGAGGAGGCACTGTCTGACCTCCCACTCGAGATAATTTAATCACGTACTCTCTTTTATACATGTATTGAGAGAGAGAGAGAGAGAGAGAGAGAGAGAGAGAGAGAGAGGCTTTTTGCTTAAGGGGAGGGCTTGGAAGTTTCATGGACTTATACAAGCTCAAATATACAATTGATTTTAGTGTATGAAAATACTATGGAAAAAATAAATACCAGACCAGATGGATATATAATATACTGTACTGTATATATTTAGTGTTCGTTAGCGAGTTAAATGACGTGTCTTCGTGATCATATTATACTGTATGTACCATTTTTTTACTAATATTGTTATCACTATTACTGCAACTCATGGTACTGTTAACACCCCATATGAAATCGTAGCTGGAGAAATAGAGAGCTACAAAGATAATTAAATAAAATAATAAAAAATTAAGATTGATAACAGTTAATTATACATGAAGATTAACGTAAGCTCTTAAATCTTAAGTCAACTTGTTTAGCAGAAAAGTATTTGGATTAAGTTAAAATTTATGAGGATTGATCGATAGTACTATACGATCAATAAGATAATTCCACCTTTTGGTCTCATCAAGAGTAAAAATTACATAATACTATACAACGTGAAGCGTCTCGAAAGAAAGGCAAGATAGCTGGTACTATTTGTTGGTGTATGGCATAATCTGGGGAAATTTATAGGATGGCTGGAATAACATACCAATATCTTGTAGTTGAAGAGGTTTTATTATATGGCGAGATGAAAACAATTATTTTTCTAATTAGCTTCAGAGAGAGAGAGAGAGAGAGAGAGAGAGAGAGAGAGAGAGAGAGAGAGTTGACATTCATTTGAAATTCTACTCTTGTTAAATTCATTTCGGTTCCTCACATAACCTCGGGAGGCTGTACTTCCATACCAAGGTCTTTGGAGGTCATCGTGTTTAGCTGTGTAGCTCGGTGCTAAAAATAATGAAAATTTTCGTAAATGTTACCGATTTAGTTGTAAAATTTGGAAACGTAAGCATTTCATTGGTGGTCATATCGCCTTGCGATCTGCCAGACTGGGGTTCGAGTCCAACACAAGCTTGGTGGCTTCTTGTAGTGGCTGCAACCTCACCATCCTTGTTTTGATAGCCAACAAAAAATCTCTTTGAGAGATGTGTTGGTCTTTTTAAATTTATTTTATGATTACAACTATTCATATATTATTATTATTATTATTATTATTATTATTATTATTGTTAGTAGTAGTAGTAGTAGTAGTAGTAGTAGTAGTAGTAGTAGTAGTAGTAGTAGTAGTAGTAGTAGTAGTAAGAGGAGGAAGAGGAAGAGGAGTAAGTGTAGGAGTAGGAGTAGGAACGCGAAATTATTGACAATAATCTAGCCTCTACTTTCCCCATGATTTCTCAGTACGATCTTTCAAAAGTATTTATTGAAATAGCATTTATTGCTTAAACAAGCCTTTCATTATTTAATTCATGATTATTGATTATAAGGCTTCTGAAATCCCCGGTTCTTCCTTGTCTTCCTTTGGGACTCGACTCTGGATCGTTTTTTTTTTTTTCCCTCAAGTGGGTCAACCTTAAGGAAATTATGAGTTAAGAAGAATCTTTTGATAAATTACCCTCTCTCTCTCTCTCTCTCTCTCTCTCTCTCTCTCTCTCATAAGGTCAACACTCTACTGTGCGTACATAATGTCAAGGGCACTTAGAGGCTACACGAGGGAGGACAGATGGCTATTGCTCACACCATTTTCTCTTTATAGGCATTGTTTTATTTTACTTTGGTTGGTCGATCCTCATACTTGTCTATTCTTTATATAAATGTAGGTTTTTTCTTAAATGTGAACCATTCAAGAACACACACTTTGTGTATATATATATATATATATATATATATATACATACATACATACATATACAAACATCAAAAGCAAATGCAGTCATTTAAGTCTATTGCAGGATAAAGGACTAAGACATGTCAATTTATGTCTGGGGTTTGACCAGTTTTCATCACCACGCTGACCAGTGCGGATTGGTGATGGTATGAGATTTTCGTCGGATTGCTAAAAGCAACCCAACCTAGTATGGGTAGTCCTCACTAGTACAGCTTTGCTGATCATGGCGATACGTATACCCCTTCACCACGTTAAGGTAAATCCACTTAGAAATATATATGTATATATACACGAAATTGAATGAAATAGTCGTGTACTATGCTTTATCTTTAAAGAACATCCACAGGTTACCTTTAGAGAAGGTCACGAGGGAGAAAAGACAATCTCGATGTTCTTTCTTACAAATACTCAATATGCAAAACACGAAGAACCTTTTTCCGACGACAACTGCCATATACCGCAATAAAAGGCTCGTTATTATTCTAAGAATCCTTCGAGACCACCCGCCTCCATTTATTTATAGTGCTCTTCTTCACACTCACATTACTTCTCTCTCTCTCTCTCTCTCTCTCTCTCTCTCTCTCTCTCTCTCTCTCTCTGTGGAGATATTCATTTATCTATTCATTCATTCAAGTTACCAAGTCTATTTGCGAATGTATATCATTTCCGTTTGCTAATAAAAAAAAAAAATCCTTAACCCACATAAGGTTATTTGCCATTTCTCTACAAGGTCATCTTCATAAGGCATAAATTTATTCTTTTTTTATTTAGATTATTATATTTACGTAAAATTCCATTGACATAATGGAGAAACCTCTTCAAAATAAAGTACTTATAAACGAAAAATTACAAATCAAACAAACAATTGCATGTAAATTTAGTTAAGCGTGAGTTGGGATGGATCTGTAGCTTCTTAATTATTATTTGAATTGAACATCTATATGATTTAAAATCGTAAGAATTCGTTTATGGGGAACACAATTGTAATAGTACAATTGGGCGTTTATTTACCGGTCTAGATTCTTTTCGATCTTCATTGCCAGAAGATTCAGTATCTTAATCATCTATATTTTCTATTGACAAACATATTTAGATAAATAGTAAACATTTCAATTGTAAATACAGTATATGTAAAATAAAAAATCATCTATGTAAATCTACTATAATGTATACATGTTATAAATTGTATGATTGTAAATGTGTGTTTCATAATCAAAGATAAAAAAAATAATCTGTCCAAACTTGCTTAATTTTTTCGTAAAGATTCCTTTCTATTTATGACGAATATCTACTTTAGTGTCAATTTACCTTCGAATCCAAAATAGCATTACCAATATATTATTAAATTTACAGTATTTGGTGATAATGTATTCAGGTCTTTAAGAAGATAAAAAACAATATACATCAAATTTATTGTCAACTTTCAAGCAGCAAAAAATCACATTGTAATTCTTCCCATCTATGAAACTTGTATCTATAACAGCGCAATTTGCAAATGCTTCTAAAAGCGAAACGCTTTAAAAAAAAAAAAAAAGTCTATGATGAAAGACTTATGGTCACATAAAATATAAATGTCAGAGTAATAACTTCAAACTAGAAGTTGCAGCAGGATCGGTCCATTCAAATGTATTCTTTTATTTGTTCTTTGTTTTCCTATATTTTGATATTTTTCCTCTTTTAGAAATAAACGGGATCCTTTTAGACAAAATACATCAGGAATATATATTGCTTTATCAACAAAAGCAAAGAATGAAAGTCTTGATCATAGACTAACAAATAAGATGAAAACAGGGTAAAGAGAAAAAAAGGGTATAAAAAAATTGCTATCGGTGCATGAAAACTCAAGAAACATAAAAGAAAAAAAATCTCATTAAAACCATTTGTAAAGAAACCCTCTCCACTTCAAAGGATGAAATGAATAAACAGGAAACATTAAAGGTGCATAAAGACGATATTCTCATTTCATTTGCAGTACAAATAGAAAAAAAAAGCGTAAAGAACAATGGAATATGTGTTGAGACTCCTAATTCATCAAGGAGAAAGACGCATATTAAAATTTATAAAAACATGAAAATTAGATAGAAAGGAAATAAACTATAAAAGACATTGACAAAAAAGTTAAATTAAGAAATATGAAATGCTAAAGCAAAAACACACAAGAAGTAAATGAAACAAAAAGTTAAATTCAAATATGAAATGCTTAACAAAAAATAAATAAATAAAAAATATGAAATGCTAATGCAATAATAGCCAAGAAGTAAATGAAACAAAAAGTCAAATTAAGACTAAGAAATACTAAAGCAATAACACCCAAGAAGTGAAATGATGAAAAGACACTAGGAATTATCCTCGAACTTAAAACCTTCATATCTGACCCAGAAGTTGCTATCCTCCGAAAAAATATATATAAATCCGCACACATCATTTACCAAACCCTTCGCCACTGAGCCTCTTTTACCTTTGGCCTTTCAATTCCTCATCTTAATCTCGCATTAATGCCCTCAGAGAAGAAAGGAAGAGAGGCAAGGAAGGAAGATAAAGAGGTCGGGGATGTGAGGGAGGGGGGCTTTATAGACTGACAGGAGGGAGTGGGTGGTAAAGGATTCACCAAGGAGTCGGAGCGAGTCCTTTAAGACCAAACACAAATACGATACCTTTCAAAGGAGAAAATAGAAGATAGCTGGAGAGACATGTTTTGCATAGTGAAAATGCCTATTAATGTTGTTTAAATAGTAATGTGTAGGATTTCTATTAATTCTGGGAGAGTTGGCTCCTTCAACTTGGCTCAAGATAACTTCATTAGCTATGTGATTCAACCCTGCGGGTTTCCACGATTGTGTAGGCTGCAATACGCCTCCAATGAGAGAGAGAGAGAGAGAGAGAGAGAGAGAGAGAGAGAGAGATACAGAGAGAGAGAGAGTTTCAATTCGTTCCGACCTGTACCTCTATGTTTAATCATTAACATTGCATGTAAATGTGCAAGAACACGTTTGTCGACAATTTGTGACTATTCTTAATCAGCATTGATTAAAAACTCTCTCTCTCTCTCTCTCTCTCTCTCTCTCTCTCTCTCTCTCATCACTAATGCTACTCAGAAAGACCTAAGATGAAACTCGTAAAACTTTATCAAAATTAAAAAGAAGTGTACCTACGATGTAGACCCCTAGTATAGTGGTTACAGGTTAACGTATAGATATAAAATTAAAATACCTATAAATCTAATAAAATTACTACTTAATAAGGGATCTATATTTTCCTAGTTAGCTACAATTGTATTCTAGGCGGCAGAGCACATCACCATGATCAAAGCAAACCAAAAGCATATTATAAGAATCTTTTCACGGACAATCACACACAAGACAGGGATCAAACAACCTCTCTCACACAAATAGCCAACAAGCAGATAAAAAAATCAAGCATTGATAAACCAACCTGACCTACTGTCCCTTGTTCAAACAGCGTTTTTCACAAGTTCCTTGTTCGTCCATGTCTAAACCCAGTGATACCCGAGACTTCAATACACTTAAGTGGCTAAAGAACATTGATGAATCATCTTTTTTTCACAACACCAGGTCAACAATCCTAACACAAAGATCTAGCAAGAATTTCCAGCAACCATTTTAGAAGCAAATATCAAGCAGGGAACTAAGCATGCAAACACTGACAAATCAAATCACAATGGAGATAACAAAGGCCCCAAGTCATAGAAGTATTTTAATAATAATAATAATAATAATAATAATAATAATAATAATAATAATAATAATAATAATAATAATAACAACGTACAATGCATTAGACTTTAACTATTTTATGAGACAAAAGTTATACTCTTGTCTAACTGGCAAAGAAGAAAATGGGGAATAAAGCACAATTAAATGGACGGGGAATAGGTCGGTCTTAATCCCAAGAGGACAAAAATAACTTCACCTTTGCCTAAAAATATTGGTCATTCTCATTCAGTCCCCGTCTCTTTACTATAATTATAGAAGACTTCGGGCAGACGGTCAACTCCTTTGGAAAAATGTATCAGAGAAAATAACTCGTTTTTTCGTGAGGTGACTATAAAGGAAAAACCTTTTGACTTTGTGAATGTATTTTTTTTTATATTCAGTTTGTTGAATTAATTACATAATGTATATCCGAGTTTGTACAGTATAATATTCGTCTTTTTCGTCATTAGTTAATATATTCAAAGTAGGTGACATAAGGCATAAAGATGTAAATCATATCGACTAGTAGCCAGATTAAGTGAAGAATTTAAAACGATGAAGATACACTAGTTGCACATATATGGTTATGTCAATATATATATATACATATACATATATATATATATATATATATATACATATGTATATATATACAAATATACTGTATACACACAAATATATATATATATATATATATATACATACTGTATATATATACAAATATACTGTATACACACAAATATATATATATATATATAATATATATATATAAATTCATATATATACACTATATATATATATTTATATACATATACAGTATACATATGTATACCGTATATATATATATATATATATATATACTGTATACACGCAAATATATATATACACACATATATATTTAGTCAAGCAAAATCTCCCTTTACGAAAAAAAATTTGTTTATTTACATAATACATAAAGAAATAGTAAAATAATCGAAATGCAAAGAATACAACATGTCTTCGATGTATTCCCATTTGCGTGAATGAGGTCTTGGAAAATCAAAAGGTCAACCGCATAAAAAAACACTTTTCGAGAGAGGGTGGAAAGGAAAGAACGAAGGTCTCCTATAAGAATTCCATTAGAGAAGCCAGCCTATTCATAATGAATAATAAAGAATATAAAAGAAAAGAACTGAGAGAGAGTATTTTTTATTTATTTACACACACATATATATATATATATATATATATATATATATACACACACACACATATATATATATATATATATATATACTGTAAAAACATGTATTTATATATATATATATATATATATATAAACAAATATATATATATATATATATATATATACATATATATATATACAGTATATATATATATATATATATATATATATATATATATATGTACATATATAACATCATAATCATCAGCCGTAATTAGTCCACTGCAAGACAAAGGCCTCAGACATGTCCTTCCACTCGTGTCTGTTTATGGTTCTATCCATCGTCTTCTCCTTCCTATACTTCTTTTTCAATCGCCAGGGACCTATTCTGTTATATATATATATATATATATATATATATATATATATATATATATATATATGTATGTATATATATATATATATATATATATATACCCTTAAATCTAAAATACTAAAATATCTCAGAATAGTTACAACGTATTTTTCTTAAATCGAAAACTATTTTCCCAGGTAAACAGAGAAACAAAACAAAGAATAGACATACAAAGTCACACCAACATCAGGGTAAAATAAAAATGGCCGAACTAGATAACGCCAGAAAGATTAATGACGCAGACGAAGAAAAAGGGTAGAAAAAATACTGAAAAGTTGGAACTGAGGAAGGATAAATGGGAGTAAAACATCAAACTGGAAGACTCAGAGAGAGAGAGAGAGAGAGAGAGAGAGAGAGAGAGAGAGAGAGAGAGAGAGAGAGTTCAAGAGTATTAGGAAGAAAAAAGGATGGAATGAAAAGTGTTATCGATTGATGAGTAAAAATCACTGAGTGAGGGAATTGAAAGAATAGGGAGAATTGAACAGAAAATCAAAAAAATATGTTGGAACAAAAAGGAATGAAAATGAAAGAATGAGAATTGAAAATGGAAGAATGGGGCTATAACATGGGGGAAGAAAAGAGGAACGAAAAATAAAGAGAGTATTATTATTATTATAATTATTATTATTATTATTATTATTATTATTATTATTATTATTATTAGCTAAGCTACAACCCTATTTGGAAAAGCAAAATGCTAAAAATCCAAGGGCTCCAACAGGAAAAAAATAGCCCACTGAGGAAAGGAAATAAGGAAACAAATAAACAATATAAGATGTAATGAAAAATAAAAATGAAATATTCTAAAAACAGTAATATCATAAAAACCGATATTCCATATATAAACTATGAAAAAGACTGATATCAGCCTGTTCAGCATTAAAACATTTGTTGTAAGTTTGAACTTTTGAAGTTCTACCGATTCAACTACCCGATTATTATTATTATTATTATTACTTACTAAGCTACAACCCTAGTTGGAAAAGCAGTATGCTATAAGCCCAGGGGCTCCAACAGGGAAAATAGCTCAGTGCGGAAAGGAAAAAAGGAAAATAAAATATTCTAAGAAGAGTAACAACAATAAATATCTCCTATATAAACTATAAAAACTTTGACAGAACAAGAGGAAGAGAAATAAGATAGGAGAGTGTGCTCGAGTGTACCCTCAAGCAAGAGAACTCTAACCCAAGACAGTGAAAGGCCATGGTACAGAGGCTATGGCACTACCCAAGAATAGAGAACAGTGGTTTGATTTTGGAGTGTCCTTCTCCTAGAAGAGCTGCTTACCATAGCTAAAGAGTCTCTTCTACCCTTACCAAGAGGAAAGTGGCACTGAACAATTACAGTGCAGTAACCCCTTGGGTGATGAAGAATTGTTTGGTAATCTGTGTTGTCAGGTGTATGAGGATAGAGGAGAATATGTAAAGAATATGCCAGACTATTCAGTGTGTATGTAGGCAAAGGGAAAATGAACCGTAACCAGAGAGGAGGATCCAATGTAGTACTGTCTGGCCAGTCAAAAGACCCCATAACTCTCTAGCGGTAGTATCTCAACGGGTGGCTGGTGCCCTGGCCAACCTACTACCTACCTAGGAAGATCATTCCACAACTTGGTCACAGCTGGAATAAAACTTCTAGAATACTGTGTAGTATTGAGCCTTATGGTGTAGAAGGCCTGGCTATTAGAGTTAACTAATAAACCGAAGAAAGAAGAAAGAAAATAAGAATAAGTGAAAGACTAAAGGTAGGGTCAAAAGTGAATATAAAGACACAATGAATTAAAACAATCAAATAAAAATGGGTAGCAACACTATTTCCGTAGATAATAAATTAAATTAAAGGGTCTAAATTTTTTTTTGAAAATAAAACGAAAGAGATGAGAACAATTAGAAGATATTATTGAATGCAGACAAAACTTAAAGTAAATGAGAAAGAATTTGAAGAAAAAAAATGATATTTTGAAACAACTGAACGTCGAAATGCACATCAAAATATTATGTATAAAATGAAAACACGCGATTATAAAGGACTATGAGAAAACATAATAAACACTAAATAGGGACGAAACAAATTATTTCAAGATAAAACACTAAAATTATGAAATATTCATAAATATATATATATATATATATATATATATATATATATATATATATATATATATATGTATATATATGTATATATATATGTATATATATGTATATATGTATATATATATGTATATATATGTATATATATATGTATATATATATAAATATATATATATATATATATATAATGTGTGTAATGTATGTGTGTGTACGTAGACACACTTACTGACACCCTCAAACATAGACATTTTCATTGTCCCACCACAAAAAAAAAAAAAAAAAAAAAAAAAAAAAAAAGAGGTTTCAACTAAAAGCCACTGGACATCAGAGGAAACAAAGAAAGAAGTAATGGCACCATTAGAGCGGTAATGGCCCGCATTCGCTATTAAACTGTTGAAACGAGGTTAAACTGTTGTACATGAATCTTCCAGAGATTAAAAAGTCGCTGCAAAAACTTGCATAAAGGATTTCCATAAACAGTATTTCAAGTCTCCAGTTACCAATACAAAACATTCGAGACGCTCCAATTCGTACCGAAGTTTCCGTATCAATGATAAATGTTCTTCCATTCAAGCAACTAGCTTAAAATTATTATTATTATTATTATTATCATTATTAATAGTAGTAGTAGTAGTAGTAGTAGTATAGTCCATTTCTTTTAGCGATACATATTTGCACCGACTCGCAGCGGTGCCCTTTTAGCTCGGAAAAGTTTCCGGATCGCTGATTGGTTGGACAAGATAATTCTAACCAATCAGCGATCAGGAAACTTTTCCGAGCTAAAAGGGCACCGCCGCGAGTCGGTGCAAATATGCATCACTAAAAGAAATGGACTATAGTACCTAAGATACAGCCCTAATTGGCAAAGCAGGATGATATAAGCCCAAGGGCTCCAAAAGGGAAAAATAGCTCAATGAAGAAAGGAAATAAGGAAATAAATAAACTACATTAGAAGTAATGAAAAATTGAAATACAATATTTTAAGAACAGTAACATCAAAACATTCACTGCAAGTTAGAACTTTTGGAGTTCCACCGATTCAACTACTTGATTGGGACGATCATGCGACGATTTACTCAAAGCTGGAATAAAACTTCAAGAATACTATGCAGTATTGAGCCTAATGCTAGAGAAGGCATTACTACAGAATTAACTGCACTTGTCAAACTTTTCCTTGATTTGATCATATATATTCATTCATTGCTTAGGTGTTCCCAAAATATACTATATAAAATATAAAAATATTTTCACAGCCGTACGAAACGCTTTCGTAACTACTGAGAGATGCCAAAAGGTAAAATCCCTACATTCTGATAGCATAAGACACTTCTAAAACCAATCTTAGTGAGAGGAATGATTTTTTCTTCTCTTTACTAAGCAGATGTAACTACATCCAAGATACTTTGATTGGCTGAATTTCGAGTTATCTGGTGTAAGAAAAATCGTTGAACTACCCTAACATTAGACAACCAACAAACCTTGGTGACTTAACATTGAATATTTGAATACACTAGCATTTCATCTCTCTTACTCCTACTACAATCGTTTTGATATTACTAACACTTTATTAATCCTCACTCACATTTTTGTTCAGAAACTGTGTAAGTAACACTTGGAAAATGTAACACTAAGTTTGTATAACGAAATCAACGAGACTTCGAGATAATGGATGCATCTCCGTTCAGATTTTTTTTTTCCAATTTCTTTCCTTCTATCATGTTCAATTTACCTTTACTGTACAGTAACGTGACTTCAGCAGGGTGGATTAATGAATGGTAGGTTACGAACTATGAAATACGATTTAAATGCTTTACCGCGAAGCTACACTGACTGATTGCACCTAAAAAGTTTGGCGGAATCATATCCCTACGCCAACACATACAAATATATATATATATATATATATATATATATATATATATATATATATATATATATATATATATATATATATATATATATATATATATATATATATATATATATATATATATATATATATATATATATATATATATATATATATATATATATATATATATATATATATATATATATATATATATATATATATGCATACAGTATGTCCTTTATGAGTGGTGATACCTTACGCGGTGAAAGGGTGTTGCTATAATTAGCAAAGCTGTACTAGTCAGGGTCACCCATACTAGGATGGTTTGTTGTGAACGATCAGACTAAAGTCTACCACTATCAACAATCTGCAGTAGCCAGCGTGGTGATGAAATGGCCAAACACCCGACATGAATAAGGACATGTCTGATATCTTTGTCCTTGCAGTGGGCTAGAAACGACTGCCTTGGTTGTTACATATGTATATATATATAAATATATATATATATATATATATATATATATATATATATATATATATATATGCGCGCACATATGTGTGTGCGCACGTGCGCGCAGTGTATGCGAGATTCATGAGATTATCTTTTTTCTGATGTGTTTGGACATTAATGTCAATTTTCATCGTTTCACATCTATTTTTTGCAGATAACAAACTACCTTAATCGATTCCATCATTGTTGTGAGAACCCTACTCGACTATAACATCATCAAAGAGTTACCACAATAAATCAAATCAATGGCAAAAGTAAATAAGAAAAAATAACGTATAAGCAAAAATTAGGCAGAAAAAAAACGCGCCGAAGAAATACGACAAAACTCAAAGACTGAACGTTAGTAGGCTTAAGCATAATCATACATAATTGTTAATGACTCATTAATGACTTGCGTGTAATTTTGCAATTACATGTGACTACACTATAAGCTTTTCCTCAAGTTTGTTCTGAGTTGTAAAGGAGAGAGAGAGAGAGAGAGAGAGAGAGAGAGAGAGAGAGAGAGAGAGAGAGAGAGAGAGAGAGAGAGATGAGTATGTTGGTTTAGACGCGTGGGTGGGCGTGATACTTTCATTGTTGAATCCGTGTAGGAGTAAAAAGGTCGAGTTCGGAAGTGGGTGAGGAGAAGGAGGATAAAGACAGGATAAGGGGACGGGGAAGAGGGAGGGGGAAGGTAGGAAAATGGAGGAGGTGGGTTGGAATCCTACGGGGAGAACTGGCCCAAACTTGAAGGAAAACAATGGCATCAATTGATTTTTATCTTCCCAAGACACTTGTATTTAGAAGTTCACAAGAACTGCTAGTAATACAGTACGTAATAAATTGATATATGTACCATTAAAAAAATAATTTAAAGGTTTAAAGGGCGCTCATGAATAGCAGAGGTAGGGGACAGTGATATTGTCTTATCAAGCAGGACAATACCCTACAGACTGACATATATACATATGATCAGCGCCTAAGCCCCCTCTCCACCCAAGCTAGGACCAAGGAGGGCCAGGCAATGGCTGTTGATGACTCAGCAGATGGACCTATAGGCTCCCCAAACGCCCCAATAAAAAAATAGAACTAAAACATACCCAAATTACCTAAATACTTGTATCTTGTTGCTGATAATATTGGGCAGTTATTAATCGAGAGATTTGAAGAAAAAAAATCCCCAAAATTAGTTTACTTTAAAGATATAAAATTAATAAACATTCAAGTACGTATGATAAACATAAGCGTAAACAGGATAAATATGCAACTGGGAATATTGTAAGATGAAAACCTGAGATATTCGTAATCATAATTATCTAATTATATTTAGACAATATTCCATGAACACAAAAAAAAATTAAATTCTCTTCCATTACAAAGAGCGACTGTGAATATGGGATCGATGGAAAAATAATAACTTCTATGCAAACCCAAAATATTACTTGATCATGCGAAAAAAATACTCGTATTACAGTACATACTTGAGCAAAACATAAATACGTATTCTAGGAAATACATATTTCATAGCATATGCATAGGATTATAAACAAGAGAGAGAGAGAGAGAGAGAGAGAGAGAGAGAGAGAGAGAGAGAGAGAGAGAGAGAGAGAGAGAGCACCTCAATTTAAAACTAGCCAGACCCGCCAGACCGAAACAATGAGTAATTTGGTTTAGACGCCTGGGTGGGCGTGATAGTTTCATTATATTACAATTAAATCGTATAAATAACTAATGCATGGCTAAACCCACAAGAAATGGTATAATAAACAATGCACTTAGATGAACAAATAAATAAATAAATAATTCAAAATGGAGCTACCTTTTTTTAAGGCATAACGACACAAATCACAAAAAAAGACCAACACATAAAATGATTCATATATGAACTTTATAAGCTTAGCAATGGTAGGATAAGCTATAAAAAACTTTGATTTAGAACTGGAGAACAAATCGCCTAAAATCAAAGGAATACTGCACAACTGAACCCTTGAGCTACCTGGATTTAAATGAATTTGGGCCGTCACAGCTTAAAACCAATAAGCCTAAAATCAGCAAAGACTTAAAAGCAAAGCAAGCTTAGGAACAGCATAATCCGCACAGATTGCATGCCACGATTTCACCATGGTAAGTACTGTTTATTTTGAGTTTCTACAAATAAAATTCTTCTGAATGGTCGAGCTGCAAAAGGTTTGGAGTTTATACATGTCAAGTTATAAATGTTTTTCAGGAGCTTGCAAATTTACAAAGTTAAAATAAACTAAAACTAGATTTGTTTAGTTTCAATAATACAGCCAATTAATAGAAAAATTATCTTAAAGTAATTGCTTTCTAAAACCAGACAAGTGGAAATGTAGACCAGTAATTGTGTACATGGCAAAACAAAAAAACATAAAGAAAAGTAAAAAATGTCGGAGAACTACAAGAAATCATGAAAATGACCGTGCCAAATATCAAAACCTTTCCCACCACTCTCCTGTAATTCATCACAACGAATGGCATTACCACGCACAAAACTAATCATGCAGAGGCCTCGATATCCCCCCAGAATTAACATTCAATGACACCGAAGTATTATTTGATCAATGACAAAATCGCACTGGACTTCGCCAGGGTCCCATGACCGGCTTAGTCAACGGGGCATTAAAAGTGCAGTTAAATATTCATAAGCTGTAGCCGCCTCTCGCTCTCACTCCTCTCCCTTGCCTCTCTCCCTCTCACTCACCTAACCGAGGGGTGCATTTCATCAATAGATATGAGTTTCATCAATGGTAAGGTAAGGGAAGGGGAATGGGGGATATTCTCTATTTTTTTTTTTTTTATAAGTTGGGCTGTGTAAAGAAGCATGTCGAGCTAGGAGAATGATATAAGGGGATCTATTTCATTATCTAATGAGCGTTTCAGAGCAGCACTGATAATAGTAGTGAAACACTAGGAAAACAAAAGCCCTTGCTGAAATAATGCCAGCCTGAACTAACATAGATACCACGGACGTTACTGATGCAGTCGATTACCATTCAGATAACAGCAATGGAAAACGGGGATAATATCCTGTATATCACATAGCCGGGAGATCATATAAATAAACAAAAGCGATATTCTAGTGATCAATTTACTAAAATAATTGATATTTGCATGATTTTTTTTCCATTTCATTTCTTTCCTTTCCTTCCATGCATTTATTGTCCAGTAGGTGTCCTGTTTGGTCATTTATTCTGCCATCCTTGTCTGATTTCCATCAAAGCAAAACCTGCATTCAAGTGAGGTAGGCCTTTCATTAGGTCGAATTAGATTGAGCTGTCTTTTGGATAGTTGCCTTAATGAAGTAAAGGAGGGAGTCCCTTTTCCTCCCCTCTTTCTGTTTCACATTCCCACTGCATTCGCTGTGAAGTCAGCAAATGCTATTAGGAATTCATTATACGCACAAAATAAATGTCTTAACCCTTTTGTACGATTCCTTCTAATTTGCCTGTGAGTCCTATTGATGTAGCCAGTGATTTTAGCCCTCAGTAAGTGTTATAAAAGTTATAGAGGCTGTCTGAACAAAGATCTGGCAGGGATTTTAGCCTTCTGAAGTCGGTATTTCTGTTTTAATTCCATATTATTTTTTGAAATTGAGAATTTGTCTTAGAAATTTTGAAGATGAAATAAATTTTCTAAAAATTTTTCGCTTACCTAGCTTCTCAGGAACTTCAAGTCTATTTTAATGTAATTTTGGTAACGTCATTAAGGTAACTTTCGTCAACCACCTAAATCGATGACATAGACGCTCATGTTACCCGACCTGACTTGGCGTTTGCCTGCTTTATTTCATTCCGGTTACAAGCTACTGAATCCCTTTATCTCTGTCTTTAAAGTGTAAATATATTCTAATTGTGAAGCATTAAAAATATAAAGTTAACTGCTTGAACAACATTTTTACCTCATTCTACACAAATACATTACTTTTGACTTGCAAATTGCTCGATATAGACTTGTTATCTTATCTAACAAGTCTCTTCTCGTAAGCGTTATCTCTAACATATATGAGGTTTTTAGGAAGTTCAATGTACGACGATATGTCAATTACGGCAACATTCAAGTGTAACTCGTTTTTATATTACCGTTATAATATATTTGATGGTATGGGCAAACTACTATGGGTTTCACAGACAGTGCAAGTGCGATTTTTTGCAATTATTCTGTAACGAACACTCGTATCAGTACGAGATTATACTATAGTGTATTACACCCAGTAAGGAAATTTATAGGAGTATCATGAATCATTTATTGTAAATAATAAAGACTTTTGTACCTATACCAAGAGGCAAAACTCATTAGCCAAGCAAGAAAACGAACACCAGGTTGGAAGAGCTCCGCCTGCCTACAACCCCCTTCACCTCCAACCCCCATTTTCTTCCTCCCCTCTCCTTTCTTCCCTCACCTGCCCTACGTCTTTCCTTCTCTCTTTCTCTCTCTCTGAATGTTGCTTTGATTTAAATATATTTTTTTTCTATCAATCTAATAATTATTTACATAACCAATACCAGAGAGAGAGAGAGAGAGAGAGAGAGAGAGAGAGAGAGAGAGAGAGAGAGAGAGAGAGATGAGCAAACCAGTGAATAAAGCAGTCAGTCATCCGATAGGTAACAACCGATTGAATTGTTCCATATCTACAACAATAAATATTATAATTAGACAAGATAGATAGAGTGCTTGATATAAAAAAAAATCATACAAAATGAGTTGCAACTTAAGCTACCTTCTCAGAAAGAGAGTATGAAGGGAAGGGAAAGAACGGAGAGGGATGGATGGCGTGGAGGTGGAGAGAGAGAGCTTGAAGCAGGGGGAGAGCAGGTGAGGGATGAAAGGAGAGGGAGGGAGGGGGTGGAGGTAGAGGTTCTGTATATTATTGTTCGGTTTTGTGACTGGATGATTGAGATTTTGCCCTTTGGCATAGGGGCAAGTGTCTTTATAATTAATAATTAACGATTCATTATACCCCTATAAATTTCCTCACTGGGTGTAATACCCTATAGAAACATCTCGTATTGATACGACTGTTCGTTACAGAATAATTGCAAAAAATCGCACTTGCACTGTCCGTGAAACCCATAGTAGTACTGTGTAATTATATTCAGCCACAAGTGATTGATCAAGAAAATACCACATATGATCTGCATCAATACAAAAGTAAAAGACCTGTTGAAATGATAGAAAACCCAAATAAACTATGATAGTCGAAATAAAAAGGTCTATTAGATGATAAACACAAACAGACAAACACACATTTATATATAATATATAAATATAAATAAATAAATATATATATATATATATATATATATATATATATATATATATTCATATATATATATATATATATATATATATATATATATATATATATATATATATATATATATATATATATATCAAATCTTACCTACAAACGAAAATGACAAACCTAGCTAAAAGCGCTCTCACAATTCTCTATTTACCAAGAGCAATGTATATGAAAATATGTGTTTACTCCGACGTCCCTTTGAAAATGTCAACAGTGAAACGACACAGCACCAGTTATATTAAAATGATTTAATGGACAGTTTTCGTTCCATTGTCCACCAAAAGGAAAATTGTTTCCGTTCCCCTTCAGTGAACTGGAAAGAGAAAACTGAAGTATCAAAAACATGCATACATACACATATTTGATACACACATAAACACACGTTTATATACATATATACATACATTTCAACAGTGAATCAAGTATAAAATACATTCAAACAGATATGTAGTTACGCAAATGTCTTTAAGGTTTTGTGTACCAGACTGATTAGTATATAATCATATTTACAAATATTTCTGAAAATATACTGTAATATCCAAGTCTGCAAATGCCTTAACATAAATTAAATATGAACACAAACGTTCAAAAAACATCAGTAAAACTAACAATGTTACATTTATAACACTTTCAGAAACAATGAAAAACCAGAACTTTAATTTACTGTAATAGCACTCCATACTATGGAGATATATCAATGAAAGTGAATGTTTAACCTACGTTAGGCAAACATATTATTCCACATATTCTTTCTGTGGGTGATGCGGCTTTCCAAGTTTCCATTGAAGATATATAATGGCCGATGCAGAAAAGTCCCTGACTGGTGAACGCCAGACTGGGGTTCGAGGCCAGCTCAACCTCGTTAGTTCCTTTGATTACTGCAACTTCCCCATCCTTGTGAGCTAAGGATGGGGGGGGGGGAGTCTATAGGTCTATCTGCTGAGTCATCAGCAACCATTGCCTGGCCCTCCCTGGTCCTAGCTTGGCTCGAGATGGAGCTTGGGCGCTGATAATGTGTATATATGGTCAGTCTCTGGGGCATTGTTTTGCTTGATAGGGCAATGTCACTGTCCCGTGCCTCTGCTATTCATGAGCAGCTTTTAAACATTTAAACGTCAAGGGTTTCCTCGAGGACTAATCAATTTGACATGACCTCTCACAACTCTGAAGATGCATTTTCTTATCTATTTTGTAAGCGACGCCTTTATTACGGGAGCACAAAATTCCCCAAAAGATTTCTCTACGTTGGTAACTCTGCCTCTCTTCAGTTGCTGATAACCGTGATTAAAGGTGGAATGAGAGACTTTTCCCAATTCCGAAAGGATATTGAGCTTGGAACCACTTAATGAAAAATGGCCAACACAACCCCCTCCCCTTTACAATCACTTTCATGGGGGAGCTATAATTAAACAAGGAATTTGCTTGCAAGGATGGTGAAGGTCAAGGAAAGGCTAACAAAACCAACAAAGTAATTTCAGAGAAATTTCGTAATTGTTCACCTTGATATTCATGAGAATATTCTTGGAAATTAACCCATTATTTTCAAATGTTCACTGAAACTTCACATATGAATGAACAAGGAATGATTATCTAAGATTGTCGTGGCCTGTTGGTAACGATCTTGCCTAGTGATCGCCAGACTGGGGTTCGAGTCCCGCTCAAACTCGTTAGTTCCTTTGGTCGCTGCAGGCTCACCATCCTTGTGAGCTAAGAATGGGGGGTTTTTGGGAGCCTATAAGTCTACCTGTTGAGTCATCAGCAGCCATTGCCTAGCCCTCCCTGGTCCTAGCTTGAATGGAGAGGGAGCTTGGGCGCTGATCATATGTACATAGGGTCATTCTCTAGGAGTCTAGGGCATTGCCATTGTCCCTTACCTCTGTCATTCACGAGAGACTTTAAACCTTTAAATTCATCCAGTGACTAAAATTAACACTTCTATGAAAAAAGTTCACCATATTTCTCTAATGAATTGTATTTTTTTTTTCAGAAAATTCAATGGGAATTCTTCTAAAACTCCCAAAGAATTTATTCACCTAGTAACTACACTTCATTAACAACTGAAATTCACCAAGGAGATTCACAAAAAAAAAAAAAAAAAAATGCTTATAAAAGCAAAATGAAATCCCAGCGCCACACGAAAATACGCCAATGAATTTTCCAGCTTTAATGAGCCAAATCAAGCAGATATTCCTTAGAGGCTCGATAACCAATAATTTCTCAGATGCTCCAATAAAACTGATAAAGAAATTCACTGAAATTCAATGAAATTGGATTGAAAAATATCAGTCTCTTAACCAAGTTATATCAGCTAAGGCATAGGTTCTCAATGGGGGTGAAATTCACCCCCAGGGGTGAATTTTGGGCTTTCAGGGGGTGAATTGTGACCGAAGTAAGTTTATGGGCGAGGAGAGCAATTATAGACTATGGCGTAACTGGCCTGTCACGTGGGCTGGGATTATATCATGTGCTGGACCAGGAAAAATGAATTAGACAGTAATATACAAGTGACCACCCAAGTTAATCCTAGGATTGGAAAAAGTACTGAGGAAGAGACAGAGCCCTAGGGAATTAAGTAGGTCCCAAGATAATTACTTGGCAACTCCAAGGTTGGGAACTCCTGGACTATAAATAACTGAGAAGCTAATATCAAGGATCAAGTTGTGCAGGAGATAAAGTCTTCAGCATTTAGTTTATTTTCAATTCAAATTGATGAATCAACTGATGTGGCATCATGTTCCCAGTTGATGGTATTTGCAAGGTATGTTCACTCAGGTTCATTTAAAGAGGAGTTCTCTTTTGTTCTCCTCTTGAACTAACTACCAAGGCCTCTGATATTTTGGAGAAGGTTTCATCTTTTTTTAATCAGGAAATCTTTCGTGGGATAATATCAGTGGGTGTTGTACAGATGGAGCACCAGCTATGTTAGGGACAAAATCAGAATTCCAAGTATGTGTGAAAAAGTGAGCTCCAAAAGTGAAAGGTATTCATTGTATGAGCAATCGTCAGACACTAGCCTCAAAAAACACTTCCTGCTCCGCTAGAGAAGGTTTTGGATCAAACAATTAAAATTGTAAATTTCGTCAAAGGAGGGGCTCTCAACTCACGACTTTTCAAGCAGTTATGTACTGATATGGATGCAAACCATCTTTCGCTTCTTTTTCACACAAATGTTCGTTGGCGTTCAAGAGGAAATGTAACTGAGCGAGTATTTGAGCTTAGAGATGAGCTCAAATTGTTTTTTGAAGTGCAAGGTAAAACAGAATTTCCTGCCTGGCTGAGTGATGTGGAATGGATCATGCGTCTTGCCTATTTGGTTGATATAATTGAGCAACTGAATAAACTGAATCTTCAGATGCAAGGAAGGAATACAGACATTATAGAATTCGTAGATGCCTTGGAAGCTTTCATGAGCAAGCCTGAAAATTAGAAGAAAAGGGTAAATGCAGAAAACGTAGCAATGTTTGAGAAACTGTCATCCATTCTTGATGTTTGTGGTGAAGACAAGGTGCTTCCCCAATTTGCAAAAAAAAATAGATTTTGTAGCATTTGACAGCACTGGAAAATTAATTCAGACGATATTTTTACGAACTGAGTGATGATGAGTTGGATTTAGTTAGACATCCATTCAAACTGTCGGTTGAAAAAGTTCCTGATGATTGTCAAGATGAGTTTTTGGAGTTAAAAAGTGATTCGGGTGTAAGAGATATGTTCGATGAGAAATCAATAACAGAATTTTGGCCTCTGATGTGCGATTCCTACCCAAAAGTGGCAGAAATGGCTATCTGTGTATTGCTTCCGTTTGTATCGACATATCTTTGTGAGTCAGGCTTTTCAAATTAAAACGAACCAGCGTAGTAGATTAGAGGTAGAAAATTATCTGCATTGTGCCCTTTCAAGCACTCATCCGCGTATCCCAGAATTGGCTAAGAAAAAAACAATCACAGGTTTCGTCAATCAATGAAATGTAATCTTCTGAATGAAAATAATTACAGATTTATAATATCTTGTTACCCTATCGAACTTTTTGTTTGTTGCATCAGCTTCAGTTTGGCCTGTTAAGTAGTTCTTATAAATTAAAAAAAAACTATTTCACTTTCATTCAAGTTTTATATATCCATCGATATTTTCAATTTGCATATAATTTGTAATATTCCATTGTAAAAGTGATCCATGTAAAGCTGTAAATGTATAATTCAGTTTGAAAAAAAAGAAAATAAAAGGATTTTTAGTAATATTTGCATATTATACACAGTGCACTTTTTGAGACAGACAAATTTGGAAAAGACGGGAAGTGGGGGGGGGGGGGGAATGACATCATTGCAAATGGTGAAAGGGGTGCATGGGCCAAGAAGGTTGAGAACCCCTGAGCTAAGGCATTTCCCCTTAGGTTAGAAGACGGTCAATTCAAAATACCCCTTAGATAAAAAAATTCCTTTTATACCATGAAAGAGCGTGGGAGTTGTATCTAACTATTCATATTTGAACAAACGCGTAGACACACACATACAAATATACCCACATACACACACATATACATATATATATATATATATATATATATATATATATATATATATATATATATATACATATATATATATATATGTTTAATATATATATACATATATATATATATATATATATATATATATATATATATATAACATGTGTCTTTTACCATCCTTAGCGAGGAGGTCTCCAGAAGGATAGAACCTACAGGTTTCTTAGAAAGGCATCACAGATTGGGGTATTGGTGTAATGCCTTCAAGTTTCACTTTACTCCAGAAGAGGAGATATGAACCCAAGTTTATACACTAAAACGTACACTTTTATTCATTACGTTACAATTCTTTTACCCGTTCAAAGTGTTGATTTTAAATAGTGATACCTTCTCTTCTTGAAGGTAATTTTTCGCAAATAAATGCACATTAAACCTCACGTGTTGTGCTCTTCCTATTACAACATCAGAAAGTAACATTCTAACTTACTAATTGCTGGGATTCTATAAAAAATTGATTAGAGCTTAAGAAAATAATCCTACCTTGGTTTATGAAACTTTCAATACATTCTAAAAGCAAAGTTACATAAATGAAACGTTCAAAACCACTTATGTATTATGTACTGAGAGAGAGAGAGAGAGAGAGAGAGAGAGAGAGAGAGAGAGAGAGAGAGAGAGAGAGAGAGAGAGAGAGAGAGAGAGAGAGAGGCATCAACTTTCCTGTCTCAGATTGACAATGAATGTCCGAGATGTTACAAAATCTACCGGCAACGAAAACTGCGCCTTTTCGTCGAGTAACAAAAAACAGAAGCTGAGAAAAGTGATGTAAAATACTTGAAGGATTTTGCAAAATGTTTTCTCACAAATTTTTAATACCCCACACAAAAAAATAATCATGTTTCAAGGAAAAACAAGTTACTAAATTTGTAAAGGATATAAAAATCAGTAATTGATGAAAAAATAGTCACGAAATTTGTCGATAAATAAAAAAAAAAATCTGATTATTTAGGAAAAATTAATCCCGAAATTTTACAAAAATAAAAAAGAAATAAAATTTGGTAATAAATAGTCACGAAAATTGACAATAAAAAAGAAATCAAATTATGTTCGAAAAAAGTCAGGAAATCTTGCCAGAACAAAATAGAAATTAGGAAACTGAGTAGAAATATAGTCACTTCCCCATCGTATATGTATTAACCTGTCGAGATACAATCAGACCCTTGATGGTCTGGAAGGAGGTGTGGCCTGCAAAGTACCCCGTCAGGAATAATAGATGGGCGGCCTTACAAATTGGACTTGGAAAGGCAGTTGACGTTATCTTTATTTTCCCTTTCTTTTCGAAATTCAAAGTAATGTTTATTTGGAAAATCTATTATGATGCGTAAAAATTAGTTAATGTTATTGTGCAAGAAATGTTCCCAGATGAGTATCCACTAGTAAATTTTGAAGGGAACCTGTCAGATATTCAAATACCAAGGTGTGTGTGTACACACACACACACACACACACACACACACATATATATATATATATATATATATATATATATATATATATATATATATATATATGTATATAATATATACATATATATATATATATATATATATATATATATATATATATATATATATACTATATATATACATATATATTAAAATAAGCCATATATTCTAATACATTAATTTCTGGATTCTCTTACCGACCTCGGCATCAGAGCCCCAGGCGGAAACACTCAAAAACAATAACTTCTGACCGGCCCGGAATCGAACCCTGGTCAAGGAAGCTTGAAATGATAGTGACATAACATTTAGCTATGTTATTGTTGTACAGGTTTCCTGGACCAGGGTTCGATTCCCGGCCGGTCAGAAACTATTGTCTTTGAGTGGTTCCGCCTGGGGCTCTGATCCCGAGGTCAGTAAAAGAATCCAAACATTAATGTATTAAAATATATGGCTTATCTGAATATGGAAAATACGTCTAAATGTGCAAAATCTATCATTTTATATATATATATATATATATATATATATGTATATATATATATATATATATATATATACTGTATATAGTGTGTGTGTGTGTATGTATCTGTATTTACATGCATGTATACCCGCATATATATATACACATATCTACCTGTATATACATAAAGTATGTGTATGCGAAGCATGATGATACAAAAATCATGTTAATAAATATATATATATATATATATATATATATATATATATATATATATATATATATATATATATGTGTGTGTGTGTGTGTGTGTGTATACACATATCCATATAAAAGATGTGTATGCGAACCTAGTTAATATAAAAATCATATTAATTAAGTTATTCATCTGTAAACCATACTATCAATATGAATATTACCAACTCTACAGTCTAGAGGCTATAAATTTAAGGATAAGAGTTAGAACTAATCCAACAAACAGGAGAAACAATCATGCCAAACAGCAATAACAACAGCGGAAGCAAGATATTAAAACTGAAAAAAAACTTGTTCAAAAATAAATTCGTTGATGAAGACAGAGATAGTATTAGGAGTAACACGAACACGACTCAAAAGCGCCCGATAGTGGCCAGTTTTAATAGGAATCAGCGGCAAGACGGAGCCTCATCAATTACCTGATGGAAAGCCGAATTGGAAGGACTGATTCAAAGATTAAAATGATGGAAGGAATAGCCCGGGGAGATAGCGCCGAATATGCGAAGCAGAAAATTGGGCGCGTGGGGGAGGAGGGGGATTGGGAATCTCAGGAGGAATAAAAGGAGATAGTTAGCCAACTTGCAAATAATCTCATAGAAGCTGGCTCAACTTGAAGATCTACATGATGTATCATAAGCAATAGAAATAAACTTGATATTAAAAAAAGAAACATCAATAATAATCATCTGCAAACTAATAATAAGCTTAGGAACAGAATATGTACAGTTGGATACAGGAATCCTTGACACACCTCGCTCCGAAGAAAAGCACCATGGGACACCCTTACATCGACGGGAATAATCAAATATATAGTGTAGAAAGAACAGAAGTGGTGCGCAAAGCATAACGCAGGAACTCGCCGTGCACCAAGGGTGTGACTGTGCTCTTCTTCAGAGCGAAGTGTACCAGTAATTCCTGTATCCAACTGTACATACATACATTCAAGTACACAGTCTTTTTTACCCACCAAAGGAAGTTATGATGGAAAAGTACTTGTGATGTACTATATTGCAGCAAACCCTTTTTCAACCTTATCTTCGAACTACCACAATTGATTAACTTTTAGTTATTTTTTTTCCTCTCTCTCTCTCTCTCTCTCTCCTCTCTCTCTCTCTCTCTCTCTCTCGAGAGAGAGAGAGAGAGAGAGAGAGAGAGAGAGAGAGAGAGAGAGAATGTAAATTTACATAACCTACTACCGCAAAACATCTTCATCTTCTCTTACAATCGACGTATCTTAAAGACTCTTCAAGCAGAGTACTCACTCCCGTTGCTAATCTGAGTATTAAATTGGAGACACAAAACAAGGATGCCTGACTGAAGTATTCTCTCACACATTTCACATTTTACCAACAATACTAAATTATATATAAGAATAACAATTGAAGATGGCTTTAACATTAACTTGATTTTGTGTATGTTAGTACACAAATATACATAACCACGCACATACACACATACACACACACACACACACACATATATATATATATATATTTATATTATATATATATATAATGTTATGAAAGTTATGTTAGCTAAATTCAATTGGTAAATTGCTCTTGACTTCCTGCAACCAACCCAAAAATTTCGACGATAAGTTTCCCTTCCTGCGAGCAAGGCTTAAATCCCAAGTGCGTATAGCAATTGCTTCAAAAGCTGCAGCAAGGGCTTCCAGAGTTAAAGCTTAACTTTCCTCAGATCAATTTTAAATCCTTCCTTGCAATGGTAACTCAATAATCAAACGAAGCAACGGATTCTACATATTTCTATCGCATTCATCCAAGTATGACAGACACTGAAGGAATAGAGACAGCCTTATTCCAAAGTAGTACAATCACAAAGGAATTATTTGATCAAATCTTGTTTTTTTTAAGAAATTAGATACTGGTACACTAAACAGAATAATGGAGATTAGAATTTCTGTCAATCACAGAAAATCAAATTTGCAATTCTACCGTCTGTAAACTTACGAGCAATCGTTCAATTCAGTTCCTGTTTCTATATATCTAACCTAATTTAAAGTATTTGGGTCCGAACTTCTGTACCCATTCGGTTCCCTTCGGTCCTAAGTTTGGTTTTTCGAAATTTAGGGCACTCACGATAAAAGTATGTTGATATACTTCAGTATTACGTTTTCAAGATGAATGTTTTTTCCCACTGTACAGTTGATGGGCATTGAACAACAATAGCTTGAAGGTACCCTCAGGTACATTACTCTATCTTATTTCTCTCCCTCTTGTTTTTGTTAAAGTTTTTATAGTTTATATAGGAGATATTTATTTTGATGTTACTTTTCTTAAAATATTTAATTTTCCCTTGTTTCCTCTCCGCAATGGGCTGTGTTTCATGTTGGAGCCCCTGGGTTATAGTATCCTGCTTTTCCAACTAGGTTGTAGTTTAATAATAATAATAATAATAATATAATATTAATATTAATAATAATAATAATATAATAATAATAATAAATAATAATAATAATAATAATAAAGAAATCTCATGTAGATAAAACCAGAAATGTTCAACCAATAAAAAGGTTTAGTCTCTTCAATCATCTATGCGATCCAAACTCAATAAAAAAAAAGATTATTTCCAGCTGGAGAGAGAGAGAGAGAGAGAGAGAGAGAGAGAGAGAGGAGATGAGAGAGGAGAGAGAGAGAGAGAGAGAGAGATATCCCAAGCTTTTCCCCAAAAGTATCGATAAAATTAAGGCCCATCGTCTGAGTGAACTATTCTTAAGAAGTGACGGTTAAGGATAAAAATGTCTTTTGTAATGTAACCCAAAACCTAAATAATAATAATACTATATATCTGATAAACTATTGATTAAAATTTACCAATACTTAAACAAATCATCCATTCCTACAACATAGTGTAAGTTTCTCTGAATGGATAAAGAAATATAGTGAATGGTTATTCCAAAAAAATTGTACCAAAATTTTTTTATTTATTTCATAAAAGAAGAAAAAATACTAAGACACTTATCTGGGCTGCAAAGTATTTTCTTTAACGTACTTCTGGTAAAAAACCTTTTAACTTAACGATATTCACATCCTTATTCTATATTTTCAAACATTTTCCTCTACTGTACCATATTGTACCTTATACTTTCAAACATTGTCATTTCACTGTACTCGCAAATCAAAACCCCTTACTTAACTATATCCGTCTACTATAAATTCCAATCGCTCTCAAGTCCTCGGCGTTTATCTCCGTTGCTACGAACAAGACCAATCCTTTCGACACACTGCCTTCCGCGAAGATAATTATCTTTCAAAGTAGAAACTATTTTGCCGATATGTTTCCCTTTTTCCATTCTATTATGAACGAATTTTATCCCAACCTATTTCTCAACATTTAGTTTCAGATATTTTTCTTCTTGTTGCACATGAATATGGCTTGGTGTGACCAAAAACGGTTTTATCGTGAAACAAAAAATGCCACGTATGCTGCTGTGGCCATCTAGGACGTTATCTCAGACTTGCAAAATATCATTATCCAAAAACCATCTCAGGGGCTCCGATCCACTTTTCGTTCCACAACCTTCATATTCTCTCTCTCTCTCTCTCTCTCTCTCTCTCTCTCCTCTCTCTCTCTCTCTCTCTCTCTCTCTCTCTCTCACACAAGCATTCTAGTCTTCAAACCATCACGTTTTTATTCTCTCCCGGCCGTCCCCCTCCTCCCCAATCTTTCTTATGTCTTTCTTCCACTCCAATTCATCCCACGTCACTAACACAAGTTCTTACGACTTGTGAACGACTTCTGCTGGTAACTGGACTGGCACTCAAATTTTTTCCCTCTTTTATAAAACTTAGACATCATGCGTCCTGCTTTTCTCGTAGTTACGTAACATCAAGACCAGCCAAAAACACCAGATAATAATATACATTTTCCTTAATTTCCTCAGCAATTTTAATTATGTTTCTAAGACGTAAAGATACCTTACTTATTTACATAATGAGTTTATTATGCAAACTTCACAACAACCTACGTTTTACTTTACCTTGCTTTAGTTGTTCTCAGAGCTCTAAGAGTTGATATTTTCAAGAGTAGATTGCATGCTTAAATGCGTAAACGTACATATTTTCAAAGTAAACATTCTTTTTTTAATGTTCTATACTACATTTAAAGTGAAACACTTTCCATTAGACCCACACAAGCAAACACCAACAACAACAACAAATGCAGCCGTTTCTAGTCCACTGTAGGACAAAGTCTCAGACATGTCCTTATTAATATCCGCAGTTTGGACAGCTTTCATCACCATGCTGAACAATTGCGTATTGGTGATGATGGGAGACTTGTCTGATCGTTCACAGCTGACCAACCTAGTATGAGCGGTCCCCGACTAGTACAGCTTTGCTGATCATGGCGATACACGAAACTGGACAAACCTTTTCACGACGTTAAGGTATCCCCGCATACACCCCTCCCCACCAAAAAAAATAACAAATTGTATTTGTAAACTTTTTTTTCCACGCCTAATCAACGGAAAGACCAAGGAATGACTCTCAATCGCCATTGCCAAAGGAACCGATAATACGATGCACAGTTAAAGCAAAACCAAAACCAAAATAAAAAATCAGCAGACGCAGACACAGGCAACATCACCTCGGCCATTTCCCCACAGCATAAGGAGAATCTCGCCCAAGCAATGATCAATAAATTCTTTCAGAGGAGAAGTAATTCACCAGAAGTATCCATTCTGTCTAAACCCGACCTCTTCCACTACTCTTGCTCACAAACAACCCCCCCCCCCCTCCCCCTTCCCTTAAAATAATATCAATTTCACCCACACTCCCTTTCAATAAATTTCCTTCTTTCTCCCCTTCCCAATTCCTCCAACTAATAAAGCACCCATTCTGCCTCCCAAACCGCTTCCCACCTCACGAGGTGTTTTTTCTAACCCCCAAAAGCATATATCCGTAACAACCCCCCAACCACCCACTTCCCTCAACTCTCCCTTCCCTCTTTTTCCCCTTCCCCAAATCCTCCAACTTTCCAACTCACAAAGTATCCATTCTCCCTCCCAACCCGCTTCCCACCTCATGAGGTTTCTTCTAAACCCCAAAAGCATATATCCTTCCGAACCTCCAAACCCCCTTTCCTCACCCCTCCCCTTCCCTCCAGCCACCATGTGCTCTCCCACAGCTGCTAAGAGCCTCGGAGATTATTCATTCGAGAGGGGCAAAGTCTTTTACATTTTACCAGCAAAACAACGGCCATTAAATATTCATTAGAATAACATTAGATGGAAATTCTTATTTCGGTAAGAGAACTGGGAAAGTCGCCTACTTAGCCTTATTGGGATAGAATTTATATATAGTCTTCTTAAGTAATGCATTATATATTTAGCAATGCAGACTACTATAAAATACAGATAATTTACGGATGTTATGACTTTGGGAACCATGCTAGGAAAGGCAATTAGGATTCTTGGATAAGGCGAAACAATAGATTTTGAAATGGAATTTCGAATGCAGTTAGAGAATTGAATTTCTTAGTAATGGCCAAATTTTAATACTGGATTTTCTTAAGTAACTAGGATTTTATCACTGATTTTTTTTTAACTTAATTCATTTCAAAACGTTGAGTAGATAAAGCAATCAATTTAGAAATGAAAATTTCTCCCAAGCAATAATGGATTCCGAAATAGGACCTTCCTGTGTAACGCACAAACTTAGAAAAAATTTCCTAAAGTAATATATCTTAAACACTAAAATCTATTCATCATGGTGCACTGAATATTAAATTTGCAAATGAAAATTCTATACAATATGTGACCTTTTAAAAATTACAAAACTGTAACAGAGCTTTCATAAGTCATGCATCATAAATTCAGAAATAGAATTTCAAATAAATATCATTTTACGAATTTATGGCTTCCATTTTCCTAAAAGCATTTCCTGAAAAAAAGAGAGAGAGAGAGAGAGAGAGAGAGAGAGAGAGAGAGAGGAGAGAGAGGGAGAGAGAGAGAGAGAGAGAGGAGGGAGGAGAGAGGAGAGAGAGAGAGAGAGGGCAAAACTCCAATTCTTCACAGTGCGTTTGAACATAAATTCCAAACATTCGTTGTAAAGTTTCCTGAAACATAATGACCGCCATTTGCAGCAGCATTATACGGCAGTTCTCCCTCCTTTTTTTAATTTTTTTTTTTATTTCATTCGTCCTATTCCCAAGGAGAAGGACATTCCACAATAAAACCCTTATTCTCTAGTCTTGGGTACTGCCATACCCTCTGTATCATGGTCCTCCACTGTCTTGGAGTTCTCTTGCCTGAGGGTACACTCAGGCACACCATTCTATCTTA
>NC_090743.1:25225357-25230357 GCF_036898095.1 Palaemon carinicauda
AATAATTTCCCATCTTCCCTGAACGTGTCCATTTAAATACATCATCGTTCGCCGTACATCTTTTTCTAAGAGTTCTTCTCGGAATCTTCCACGACTTTCCAGGAATAATTGAACACAAATCTGTTTTCAATTTTCTGGGAGGATAACCTACCGTTGCTATGCAACACGTACCACCTTCAGGACACTGGTTTGGCCGAAGTGGATAAGAGAGGCATTAACGCACCCCATAATCGGAAATAAATTCTAGATGTAATTTCGTATGTTTATGCATGTGTATGCCAGCTGATATGCGTACAACAACAAATGCAGTTATTTCTAGTCCAATGCAGTACAGTACTTAAGTCCGGGGTTTGACATTTTCATCACCAAGCTGGCCACAGCGAATTCGTGATAGCAGGAGTCTTTAGTCTTATCACTCATAGCTATCCAACCTAGTATGGGTGGCCGTAACTAGTTCAGCTTTGCTGATCATGGCAATACGCAAAGCCTTTCACCACATTAAGGTATCCCTACTCAGAAAGGGTGCGTACGTGTATACTTAAATATGTACAAAAGGGAAGATGGCTCGAGAAAGTGTCACCCTTATTTTTGAGACGGTTATCTTAAACCCTTGCTTAGTTTGGTTGTGATTCACGGGATCCCACCAGCTACCAGCTACCCTATTCCCCGTAACAAATATAAAAAGGCACAGTGGGATTTAACTATGTAATTCCATCTAGCATAATGGAACACAGTCTCTCTCACTGAATATGCAAGGATCCTAAACACTGGTATACAAGAATCCATTATAGCACGAGCAAAAATGCTTGAGAGCAGTAAACAATTCAATAATGTTCAAGACAAGACGAAGGTTTAAAAAGGCATTGGATATATTGAGCAAAAGAAGTATTGAAAGGAGAGACTTTAATATCCAGGAAGCTAGGGAGACCATAACAAATAACAGCTGAATACTGCAGTACGTAGAAGGGTTCGATACCCTGTTGATAATACCTTTTGTGTAGGTGTTGGAAGTGGCTAGGTGTGGAGCAGGTTAACATAAGTTACCTACATGTTTGAAAATATTGTTTATCTTAAAATGTATATTTTTTATGTTATTTTCTCATTTATTCTGTACTCCCAACTTCCTATTGGGCTCAGCAATCCGCCTTTCCAACTAAGGTTGCAATCTGGATAATAATAATATCAATAGTGGGCTAATAATGATAATAATATTTCTTTGGAGGTTTTGGCAGATGGAGTTCTTCCATGATTATGCAGTTCAGGTTTGAAATATGGCAGTGTCTACTGCCTTTTTTCCTTTTCGGTCAATGTTGATTATATATATATATATATATACATATCCATATATATATATATGTATACATATACATACATATATATATATATATATAAATATATATATATATACTCTAAAAAAGCCATAGTCTAAAGAGACACATATTACCCAACGTTAGGATTATGGGGGCCTATTGGAAACGTCCCTAGCTGGTTATCGCCAGACTGGGATTCGAGTCCCACTCAAACTAGTTAATTTCTTCAGTGTCTGCAACCTCATCATCCTCATGAGCTAAGGATAGGGGTTTGGGGAAGTCTATAGGTCTACTTGCTGAGTCATCAGCATCCATTGCTTGGCCCTCCCCGGTCCAAGCTGGGGTGGATATGGAGTTTGGGCGATGATCATATATATATATATATATATATACACACACACACATATATATATATATATATATAGTCAGTCTCTAGGACATTATCCTGCTTGCTAGGGCAATGTCACTGTCCCTTTCCTCTGGCATTCATAAGCGCCCTTTAAACCTTAAACTTGGAAATCCTTCCCACTCCACATATGAACAGGTAAGATCGTCGGCCTGTATAGGTAAGCAAATTGTATACAGTGTAAAATTGATATCCCTTCGTTTTGATTTTAACTATATGGGTCTCTTGCTTCTTTACAGTATACCATTGCTATTTGTTTACTTATAAACATACATGGTATTTACTTATCCTTCCATGTTCAATAATTGACATGGCATATATAAAGTTCTGATTATTCTTATTTGTATGAATACCTTATTAATCAGCTTCAAAAGATCATTAAATTTGAAAAAAGTAAATGTCTGTAGTTATCCGAGAAAGAATCCATAAAATTCTCCTCGAATTGGCAGCAACAGATTTTTTTTTTCTTTTTTTTTTTTAAATCTGTCAGCACAAAAAGAAAATTCGTTGTGTTTTTTCCAGGTTTCTACGACTCTTCCCAGACGGAATTGGATTTACCTTTTCTTATTTCCTGTATCCATTCTTCGTCCGATTTCTTTCCCCTTGTAGACATTGACAAAAAGAAAAAAAAATGGAAACAGAAATAGCCATTTTTAGACATCGAAACAAGAACTTTTTGGTACGAAAAAATAGAAGGATTTCTTGATTCACGGGATCAGCATGAAAATATTCTTTCAGACCGGGTTTCCAGGAAAACTTCCAGCGCAGAGCAGGAAAATTTTCATCGCAAAGCAAGGAAACTTTTACATAGCAAACACTGCGATTTTGAAGAAAAATATTTTTCAAATGAATTCTAGAAAAAATGACACGTTTGTATGACAATATTTCAATTACCCAAACACATTCATAAGAACAAATATTTCATTAGAATATTGGAGTAAATGTCATAACAACATTTCAATGACTTCATGACAATAATATAAATGATTTCATTTCAAATACAGTAAAATGGATCACAACAATACTTCAATGACTATAAGCAATTGGAATTAACGATTTCATTCAAAAGTTGGAATACATAATTTCATAATGATAACATTTAAATAACTTCAATACAATAGAGAAAAAAACTTTTTTTACAAAGAGACTATACGATTGAATAGCGATAATATTTCAATAACCTAATTTAGATGAATGGAACGAATTGATTAAAAATATAGTAAATGATTTTATAACTATAATATTAGTCATAAAGAAAATAATTTTCAGTGCCCCTTAATAACGAAATTGAGTACATTACTCCATAACACATATATACATACATACATATATATACAGTATATATATATATATATATATATATATATATATATATATATATATATATATATATATATATATATATACAGTATATATATATATATATATATATATATATATATATATATATATATATATATATATATATATATATATATATATATATATATATATGCTTTACTGCCCCAAGGATCACGTGAGTTAATATGCAGAAAAAGCCAGTAGAAAATAATAAAAGTTTTTAGTACCTAGAGCTTTCGTGTAAATTAATATAAACCTCTTCAGGGTACAGTGTAAATAAGTGTATATCAAGATGCACAAAAGCGCTAGGTACTAAAGATATTAAAATTATTCCAGACTAATTATTACTAGTCGGTAATATCCTGAATAAAGATATATTCTTGACCCCAAATCAATATTACCGAACAACATAAAACCATGTAGCCACTAACGACATTTTTGTGACTCCAAGTATGAGTTGTGGTAGCTCAGTGGATCGTCCTCCACTCACTATCTGTGGGTGCCTAGTTCAAACACTGCCACTGCCTGGTTACCCCTGGTCTATACCTTGGGTGGAGACACGGTAAATACGTTTTCCTTCTTCTGCTATTAATGAGAAATCTTTACATGCTTAAAACAAATTATCAATCTTTTTTTTTATTATTTCGTTTAATGAGATAATGAGATTAATGCTAAGATAAGCCGCTGTCCAATCAGAATCCAGTTACCTTTTCCGCTGGCTCTATATGGGTAAGCAGACAATGATGATATTTTGGTCTAAGCTTCAGGAAGGTAAATAACATTTCTAAGGGCAGGACATGCTACTAAGAAGCTCACTTAACCAACATGAAAATCATTTTGTACGGTATTGGTACATTATTCTTATTTATATATATATATATATATATATATATATATATAAATGCTACGAATGAAAAATAAATCCCAGTTTCACAAAAAATACATTTTGATCACATGAAAATTCAATCGTTCATAAGTTTATATACATAATATAATTAGAGGAATGGCACATTAGGTAAATAAAAATAAATAAATCTGTAATGTTAAGCCTCTTTCATTCACAGCCATTCAAACAATGATAAAATGGAACAAAATCCATTGATTCTTATTTCATACCTTTTTAAGTTTACTTTTATTTTTTCTTCCAAGGAATTGCTCGGATTAAGAACGTTCTTAAAACAAGAAATCGGCTTTGCTTTTTTGTAACTCGTTAAGAGGATCAAACAAAAAGGTTTTGACTAAAAGTTTTCTTCTGCCATCTATACACACTCCCTTCTAACCCTAAATATTTTCCTTCTTTTTTATTAGTGCACGCAAGGGAGATAACAAATACCTTCACACACACATCTCCCCAATAGACCAAGTGTCTAGCTTTATATATATGTATATATATATATATATATATATATAGAGAGAGAGAGAGAGAGAGAGAGAGAGAAATATATATATATATATATATATATGGATAAATATCAACACAACATCGTGTTCAAATAGAAATAAATTTCTACCTCATACTTGGGATCGAACGCTAGCCCCTTCTAATGAAAGGCCAGGTCGAAACCAACCATGCCACGAGAAGTCATAAAAGATATCGGAACCTGACGCTACCCAGCTGTATATATATATATATATATATATGTGTGTGTGTGTGTGTGTGTGTGTGTGTGTGGTGCAAATACACAGTATATGCGTGTTTATATTTGTGTGAAAGTTACATCTAAGAAATATTTATGGCAAAAGGAAAAAAGATATTTGCAAAAGCAAACCAGGACAAGTAAACAAAACTAGCTTGATAAAAAAACTTGAAACTAACTATTATATTATACATAATACGAAGACAAATGGAATCCTAATGGAAAATGGGTCTTCAGAAAACAGTTGCATGAAGACACATTACATGGAAACTCAGAAAGTGGTGTGAGTGGCTTTAATCAATGGAA
>NC_090743.1:25235357-25245357 GCF_036898095.1 Palaemon carinicauda
CTCACAGGACTATTTTTCCCTGTTGGAGCCCTTGGGTTTATTACATATTGCTTTTTCAACTAGAGTTATAACTTAGCGTGTAATAATAATAATAATAATAATAATAATAATAATATAACATATATAGAATATATAAACATATATATATACATTATATATATATACATATATATATATATATATATATATATATATATATATATATATATATATATAGTATTTATAAATACATGTATATATATATATACTGTATATAGTATTTATATAATACACACACACACACACACACATACATATATATATATATATATATATATATATATATATATATATATATATATATATATATATATATATATATACACGTGTGTGTGTGCGTGTCAGAACTTAACCAAGAACAATTATTCTTATAACATTAATCTCCCTCATACCAGGCCGTAATATCCTTCTTTTTTTTTTTCTTTTTTTTCAAACAATAATCGCACTATGTAATCTAAGAGGATAAGAAAGATTTTTATTTCTCCTCCCAATCATAACGATTGCAAGTGCCTGTAAGAGGATTAGGGTGCCGCCCTGGGTCCCTTCCCCAATCCCTAAACACAGGCCCCAATGCCCCTTTCAATCTTCAAAGACACGTCCCCATTCCCCTTCCAATCATCCAGCACAAGAAGATAGACCTCCCCTTATCCAATGCCTCCTAGATAGTACCCCGATCCCGTTCCAATCATGTAACCTTACTAAATGCTTTCTCAGTCGCTTCAATCGCATCCTTACATGGCATGAATTAGGCGAAATTAATACATCATCAGAGACGTCCTTATCTCCATCTAGCTTGGCCGCTTGTATCTTATTACTTAAATGGATTTATTGATCCTGGTTCTGTCAGGCATTAATCAATGCTTCCATTTTCCTCATGGATATGCATCAGCTAGACTTGAAGTATGTGATCGTGAAAACAAATTAAAATGTTAAAGGATATAAAGGATATTTAAGGCACTGACTATTTATAATATATAGTTAAATCACATAAGCACCAAATTATAATAAATATGACTGTTAAAACTTCATGGTACTAATAGGTCTATTTGGAATGAAATAAAGTATTGAACATGTCAACAATTGAATACAATCTATATAAATTATCGAATAATTTCGTATGTAAACAACTTTTATAGTGTTACAATAGAAAGGAAAAAAAACAATCACCAACTATTGCTGGATGTAATTACTACTTTTTATAGACATAAGTGTAATTACTACTTTTTACAGATATAGGTGTAATTACTACTTTTACCCAGATATAAATATAATTACTGATTATTACAGAGATATAAATATAATTACTACATATCACAGAGATATAAATCTCGTAACAAACATTGTCCAACACCTAACCACACCAAATACACTAAACGTAACATAAAAATAGCAAAAACACAGCGGCCCGTCCCGTCTGTCGCCAGCCTTTTCCTCCTCCCATGCTAGTTTACTCCTTCTCTCCCAAACGCTCCTATTTCAAAATGAAGTTCATATATCAACGGCATAAGAGACATGTCCATTTGCTAGACAGTTCCAGTTACTAATTTCTGGTGGTTTCCGGTTTATGCTTGCAAACCACTTTCGGGGCTCTAGAATGGTTGCGGAATTTAGATATATATGTTCTGCTTGGCTCGTTTGGGTTGGGGAATTTGCTCGCTGTGTCTCTTGGCTGGGGAATGTGGCGAGTAAATAGGCTGGTGAATTCATTGCGGTGCATAATGACGTTTGGGATTTTGGCCCTGCGCCAAGTTCGGTAGAGGAATTTTGATAAACTTGGGGAATTTAATCGTAACTTCGAGTTGAGGGGTTAGGAAACTGGGGAATTAATTTGATGGGTCATTTTGATAAATTTGGGGAATTTAACCGTAACTTCGAGTTGAGGGGTTAGGAAACTGGGGAATTAATTTGATGGGGCATTTTGATAAATTTGGGGAATTTAATCGTAACTTCGAGTTGAGGGGTTAGGAAACTGGGGAATTAATTTGATGGGGCATTTTGATAAATTTGGGAATGTAGTCAATATTATCAAAAATCTATTAGGCTAAATTGAAATTTCTTGATAAGTTTGAGAATTCAGTTATTGTATACATTGGTTGGTGAAGTTAGCACTTAGCTTGGTAAGATTAGTGACTATGGGATATAAACGTCCTTCTTTTAAGAGGCAGGTCTAGTGATTCTTTCAAAGTCAAAGTTCGTCTTTCTTAAAGTCATTTTGCTTTTTTAGTCCTTAGCAAAATATTACATTATTGTTATTATGATTTTTATTATCATTATTATCATTATCCTCATCATCATCACCACTACTACTACTACTACTACTACTACTACTACTACTACTATTATTATTATTATTATTATTAACTAAGCTACAACGCTACTTGGAAAAGTAAAATGCTACAAACCCTAACACTCCAACAGGAAAATAGCCCAGTGAGGAAAGGAAATAAAAAACTATATATGAGAAGAAATTAATGGAAAAATACAAACGTTTAAGCTTTAAAATAGATTTATCATACATAAACTATGTAGAGACTTGTGTCAACCTGCGTAACATATTAAAAAAAAAAATTGCTGCAAGTTTGAAATTCACAAGTTCCACCAATTCAACTGCCAAACTAGGTAGATCATTCCATAATTTAGTCACAGTTTGAATAAAACTTCTAGAATATTGTGTATTGTTGACCAGTATTATGGAGAAGGGAAGACTATTAAAATTACCAGCAACTGCAGGCCTTGTACTACGTATTCGTAAAAGATGATACAGTCTGGCAAGATCTGAATGCAAAGGATGGTCAGAATTATGAAAACTCTTATGCAACATGCATAAAGAACTAACTTAACGACGTTGCCAAAGATTAATACCCATATCAGGAATACGAAATTTAATAATCGCAAGTTTTTATACTGTAAACAAGGCAGAATGAAAGAATTAAAACTTTTTTTTTTAGAAAAGATTGATCACCAAAAAATCTTGAAAACTTTCTCACTAAGCCAATTTTGTGTGCAACTGAAAAAGAAACAGACCGAATGCTTCTGAAAAGTAAATTTTCATTTAAGAAATTGGTTGTCTCATTAGCCTATGCATTCTTAAAATTTATACAAAAACAAATGCAACCGTTTCTATTCCACTGCAGGACAAAAGTCTCAGACATTTTTATTCAAGTCTGGGCCCTGGCCAGTTTTTATCACCACGCTAGACAGTGAGGATTATTGATGGTAGGAGATTTTCGTCTGATCGCTCACTGCAAACAACCTAATAGGGGTGGCCCTGACTAGTACAGCTTTGCTGATCATAGCAATTCGCAAACCTTTTCACCATATTAAGGTATTCCCATACATTAAATTTATCGGATGGTCATTAAAAATAAATCTTTCTCTCAACAGGGAATAATAATTTTCAAAACAAAATTAACTTCGTAACTCTAATTGGGGTTACTTATAAAAATGTGTTAAAAGAATAGGGTAAGGCGAAGAAGTGGAAATAGCTATAAAAGATAAAGATGAATGTTGGTATAAAGAGGATAAGGAGGTGGAGGATGTGACAGACACAAAAGGGGACTCACGCGAAGAAGAGTGAACCTCACAGGAAGAGGAAACGGACGCGTCAAGGCAGATAATCTCCTTCCTTGAAGATTGTGCCAAAAATTCCCATTGAAAGAACTTCGAGTAATTCTCATGAATTATCTCAAAATAATATTATCTCTACAACAAACATCTAAGAAAAAAATTACAAGGCTCCATTAACGTAACTTACCTTTTCCTGAAGGGTGGAAGAATGGGAAATATGAATTTAGTAAATCTGATATTATTTAAAACTGCAATTTCTTTAGCGATGATATCATGTGTGGCTTACGGTGAAGCTGATCACCAAATAGAAAATAATTTTCAAGTTGATGGTGGGACAGTGTTATTAATGAACAGTATTATTCTGTTTTGCACAAACACACCCACACATATAAATATATATATATATATATATATATATATATATATATATATATATATATATATATATATATATATATATATATATTAAAATAGAAGGCTACAGAAAGGGTCAACTTTGGTGTAATTGAAATGAAGTTGCTGGCCCTTACCCTTCCAATTTTGAAGGTCACAAAATTCATGTACCGACGTAGACCGGCATGCCTTAATGGTAACCCAGACAATTATTGATCACACCAAACACTAAGCTACAAAAGAACACATATTTCACATATCACAATCTTGCCAATTATTCAAACGCAAGGCAATAGACTGGCACCACGAGTCAATTAATAGATCAATAAATAATGAAGGTAATGAATGGTTGTATAAAGTAATTTTTGCAAAATCGTGTATTCTACTGATATTTCTCCTATGATTAAAAGGGTTGACGTGAGACTTACACAGAGGTGAAGAGAAGAAGAAATTTCAATCAATATTTCGCAACATAAAACTGGAAAAATCTTTCCCATTATAAAGAAAAATTGACCTTGCTTATCAAGGCAATGGCCTTTCGACTTATTTAATACAGGGTTATGAGCATTGTGAATTATTATGATTATGAAATGTAATAAGAATATGCTGAAGAGGAAAATAAATAAGAGCAGCCATGATACGTACTTATAAATTTCAATTTACACCTGACATAAAAACGTTAAATATTAGACAAGGAGTTTCTTCCGTAACTAAATTTGGATTCCTTTTTTAGAATAATCAATGAAATTTAATTCAACAAATTGAGAATGACCATTCCAACTGTAAATTTAAATCTGATATCAATGTGCATTTCCTAGATTTTTTTTTTACTTCCTATTTCACGAATAAATTGTTTATAGATGCTACATTTTATTTACAGTATATGATGGCTATAATATGTCAAAATAAATTTTAAGAGATTGCTTCAGTACTGACATTCTATTTCCTTTAAGATCTTTTGATGCAGTTTCAATGCCAGGTTCCATTAACCCTTCCGCTTTCAAATATGAAAAAAAGTATGATATCTTTTTAGTTATTCTCTTTGTTTTACCATAAAAATATCTTGTTTTTTTTTCACTCTTCGAAATTTAGAAAGCAATGAAAGCAAAACCACTACAATCGATGAATAAATTAGCCCCCTGGCTATTACTGTGGTAACGTGTTCGCCTAGCATTCACATGGCAACAGATCGATCCCCGCCTAGGACAGTGAGTTTAAGCTGTTTACTGGAGAGGCCACTGCTGTGGTTGGGCACCACAGCGAGTGGTTGGCCTTGCCCGGTTGACGTTCTGGTGAGCATCTATTCTGATGAAACTGGAACTGAAACCAGACACCTTTACCTTTACTATCAGCATATGTAACATCTTTTAACGATGTATTCATGGTGTCTAAATGTCTGACTTCAAATATAATATGTTATACCATAATGCGTTTCCATAAGGCGAGTCTTAAATAAACGCATATTCATCCTCAGTACTGAAAGCATACAAAGCTTGTCTAAATTGAATTATTTCTTGATGAAAAAAAAAATCATTATCAGTTCAAGGACATTGTGCGACTGCGCAATGAATTGTCCCCTTACAGTTACACAATTTAATGAGTGTAGGATATGCAATGCATATACACATAAGCATAAAATGTTTTACATACTGCACTTACAAGTACACAGCACTTTTACACGCATGCATGTAGACGTATGGATGTAACAGCGTTTATAACATCACCCACATTTGCAGGGTAAAAATTTATGATATATATATATATATATATATATATATATATATATATATATATATATATATATATATATGTATGTATGTATGTATGTATATATATCATCTACTCCTACGCTTATTGACGCAAAGGGCCTCTGTTACAGCAACGAGCCAGTCCGAAGAGTGCACTAAGTGTGTGTGTATGTGTATGTGTATATATATATATATATATATATATATATATATATATATATATATATATATATATAATCAGCAGCCATTACTAGTCCTCTGCAGAACAAAGGCCTCAGACATGTACTTCCACTTCCATCTGTTTGTGGTTTTACTAAGCCCAGTCCACTGCCGTAAACTTTCATAATTCGTCAATCCATCGTCTTCTCTTCCTTCACCTGCTTCTTTTACAATATCTACAGTCCCACTCTGTTATTCTTAATGTCCATCTATTATCTGTCATTCTCATGTTATGTCCTGACCATGTCCATTTCTTTTTCTTACATATCCTCTACTTTAGTTTACTCTCGTATCAATGTTGCTATTTTTATGTCTTTTAGTATTATTCCTATCATTATTCTCTCCATAGCTCTCTGAGCTGTGACTAGCTTACATACTATGGGTTTAGTTTGGTTCCAAGTTTCTAATGAAAAGGGACAACAGGTAGGATCGTTTAATTAAAAACTGTTTTTTTTTTTTTTTTAGAGAAATTAGCCTCTTACTTTTCATAATCTCATTTTGTTTACCAAAAGGTCTCCATCCCATGCTTATCCTTCTTTTAATTTCAGTCTAGTGTCCAGGGGAAAACACGCACAATCACACACACATACATATACATATACATATATATATATATATATATATATATATATATATATATATATATATATATATACATTCTATATCGGAGTGGGGATACCTTAATGTAGTGAAAGGGTTTGTGTGTCGCCATGATCAGGAATTTGTATAAGCCAGAGCCACTCATACTAAGTTGGTTTGCTGTCAACGATCAGACTAAAGTCTCCCACCATCACCAATCCGCAATTGTCAGCGAGGTGATGAAATGGCCAAATCCCAGGCATGAATAACGACATGTCTCAGCCTCTGTCCTGCATTCGACTATAAACGGCTGAAATTCTTGTAGTTGAGATATATAAATACACACACATAAATATATATATATATATATATATATATATATATATACTGTATATATATGTGTGTGCATGTGTGTGCGTGCGTGTCTGTGTTGTATGCACATGCACTCATACAGACAGTTCTATATATAGCAAATATATGTGCAGATGTTCACATACCTACATATATATAATGTATGACAAGAATCTTTTCAGCACTGCCGTCACTTCCAAGTATACATAACGCAACACCAAATCTATGAATACACTCCGCATTCCAACAGCTTTAACCAAAACAAAATGAAAAGTAAGATTAACTGAAAATGCATCGCCATAAAACAGCAAGAGACTCGTTCCAGCGCTGACTATTAATGGCTATCAATATCATGAGGACAAAGAATGAGGCTTGTTAAGCCCGGGGGATTATCAAAATTTCCATATCACAGCCATTCTCTCTCTCTCTCTCTCTCTCTCTCTCTCTCTCTCTCTCTCTCTCTCTCTCTCTCTCTCTCTCTCTCTCTCTCTCTCTTGATATTTAAGGTTATGTTGCCGGTTTACAAAATCTCTCTCTCTCTCTCTCTCTCTCTCTCTCTCTCTCTCTCTCTCTCTTGATATTTGAGGTTATGTTGCCGGTTTACAAAATCAATCAATCTCTCTCTCTCTCTCTCTCTCTCTCTCTCTCTCTCTCTCTCTCTCTCTCTCTATTTGAAGAAAAATCCTTGATCATCAATACGTGCTTTAACTTATTAAAATCTTTAAATACACTTAAATTTAGAAATACTCAGTTCCAGAATTAATAAAATCAACCAATAAGCATTATCTATTACTTGACTTTAGAATGCTCAGTTCCAAGCTTATTACAAAACAGATATAATAACTGTTTGTTCCCTTCTCTGTCTGTTAGTCTGTTTATCTTTCTCTCATACACATACTTAAATTTTGATACCCCACCGCACGATATCATAAACAGTCTCTCTCTCTCTCTCTCTCTCTCTCTCTCTCTCTCTCTCTCTCAAAGCTAAGCACCCGAATGAACTCTCATATTCAGCGTAATAATCATGGATTTATTAAAGGACATCATGCTGGGTATCACACATTTATAAGTCATTTTACGGGTCGAGATATTATTATGCGCAGTATATCGCAGTTAAGGAGATTTTCATATTCTCGTATGAAATATAGTTATGCAATAAATCTTGCTTACTAGTAAGGGAAGGACTTATTTTTCAAAAACATTCCGGCCCAGAAAGGGTAATTAAGCATATTATAGATTAAAGGTTAATCAACGAACCTCTGAAACATCAAATAGATGTAAGAGATACAGGTAAATACTGTAGTATTCTGATTACAATTCACAACTGTGATACAAAACAACAATGTAATTCTAAATGGTAAAGAACGGATATATACTGTATATATATATATATATATATATATATATATATATATATATATATATATATATATATATATATATATATGTATATATATGTATATATATGTGTGTATATATATAAATATGTATATATATACATATATTATATATATATATATATATATATATATATATATATATATTTATAAATATGTATATATATATACATATATATTTTCCACTGCCTTAGACATGACTTTATTCATGCCTAGGGTTTGGTCAGTTTTTTATCACCACGCTGACCTAATCGCTCACAGTAAACCAACCTAGTGTGGGTGGCCCTGACTAATACAACGTTGCTAATCATGACGAGACGCTAACCCTTTCACCACGTTAAAGACTCCAATCTCTCGTAACATTTCCCTCTTAAAAGGAACATAAGTCTAACTTTTCAACTTCTCTTTCTTTACTACTGCTTTCTTCGGGCTTGCTTACGCCCAACTAAAACTTATAAAAGTCTCTCTAGCCTTTAAACTATAAAAGTAATCATTATATATTAATGTATGTGAAGGAATTTCATCTCAATATAGAACAATGTAGGACAGTAGCCCTAAAGCAATGGGCTCAACGAAGGGAATAAGATACGACAAATGATGGAAAATGAAGTCATTGAAATTAAACAAATCGAAAAAAAAGTTAACTCAATATAATTAGTAACCAAATAACTTCTGATTCTCAACCGTGTAATTTTACGAATCAGTGACCTGGTGTCAGAATAGGCAATCATAGTAATATGTAGCTTCAATGTTAAGAGTAGTAGCCTTTTTCCCTCGAATTTGGACTCTGCTAAGGTTCGTATACTTGGCTGGACAGAAGTTGTTATTATATAATCAATTTCCCCTTAAGTTTCCAAACCCAAAGCAGAGGGAATTTTATATCAAGGTTTTTGTGGCTAATTTGGAAAAAAAAACATAATATAGGTATTAGTGATAAGCATATATATATATATATATATATATATATATATATATATATATATATATATATATATATATATATACATATATATATATATATATATATATATATATATATATATATATATATATATATATATCTCTACTGACATTCCCGAGGCTGGGCAAATTCAATGCTAGGATAGGCTTGGGGTATATTTAAAAAAAAATATTGAGTATTACTGATAAAATTATCAAACCCATATATATATATATATATATATATATATATATATATATATATATATATATATATATATATATATATATACGTACATACACTGTACAATGATATTCTGAAGTAGTTGCCGCAGCGAGCTCCTCCCCTCACGAACATTACATCTTTATCGTCATGAGAGTATGAGTAATTGCTTACGTTCAGTGCAGAATATATAGCATGCCTTCCATGCTGAGAATGACCCCTGAGGAAAAACGTTAATCTGTACTGATTAGGAATTTTTGTTAGTTAATGCATGACATTCTCATCGTTAATGTTCATAAGGTTACTTTCCCTACAAACGTTTTTTTACTAATGTATGCAACCCGTTAAAAAGGACGACTAAATATTTAGAGAGATATGCACACACACACACAAATTCAACCCCTTCCACCTCCTCCCCCTTTCCTAACTACAACACCGCAGTTTAGACAATTTGTGGGAGATTGTGGTTTCCAAGTGTACCTCTCGTGGTAACCCCTCACCACGTTATTTCAAAATCCCTCTTCCCCTACTCAATGGACAGAGTA
>NC_090743.1:25255357-25262857 GCF_036898095.1 Palaemon carinicauda
CTAACCACTTACAAAGCCTTTAAATCAAGTTACACACTTGACACCCCCTGTTACAGTTCTCTTGCTTGAGGGTACACTTGGGCACACTATTCTATCTTATTTCTCTTCCTCTTATTTTGTTAGTCTTTATAGTTTATATTTGAAATATTTATTTTAATGTTTTTACTGTTATTAAAATATTTCATCTTAATTGTTAATTACTTCTCTTATTTCCTTGTTTCCTTTCTTCACTGGGCTATTTTGCCTGTTGGAGCCCCTGGGCTTATAACACCCTGCTTTTCCAACTAGGGTTATAGCTTAGCAAGTAATAATAATAATAATAATAATAATAATAATAATAATAATAATATGATGATGATGATGATGATGATGATGATGATGATGAATACCAATAAAACCTCTTAATTAAGTAAAGTAACTTAACCGCAATAATACCGCTGATTCGTACGAACTGTCATAAGATCTTACTCCTCGGCTTCTATCGTCCTCTTCATCTTCTTTATCTTCGTCATGCCAAAAGAATGAGGTTAATGAAAAGTCGGCCACAGCAATTACCGTGTCGTCTCCGTCGCTCCTCGGAGTCTGAACAAACCCCATCTCTTTGGGGGTTTGTTATAATGATCGTCTTAACCTCTTGGTCCTTAGTAAGGTTGAAGTGAATGTAGTTCAAGGGGATCTTGACGTTATTTATCCTTATTATTTTGTGGATACTTTGAATTCATTATACTACGTAAGTGTAGTGCTTTGTACAGTAACACTGACGATTATATAACTATTGTACGCGACCCGTCAAAATGACGACTATATATTTAGATAGATATGCACATACGCACACAAATTCAACCATTCCCATCCCTTCCCCTAACTACCTCTCGGGGTACTCCCATCTCACCAGGGTATGACTATTTCCTCTCTCCATACCCGAGGACGGGGAGAGACATGTACTCATAAGTTTGGCAATGCCGCTCAACCTAACAGGAAAGAAATATATATATATATATATATATATATATATAATATATATATATATATATATATATATATATATATATATATATAGCGCAATTTGTGGAGATTCCTACGTTATTATGGAATTCCTCTTCAATATGTAAATTTGATTAAGTCTGTTCATGAGCAGAGCAAGTGCAAAGTTAATGTTAATGGAGTCTTATCAAATGAATTTCCATTGAATAGCGGAGTACTCCAAAGGAATGTGTTGTCACCTATGTTGCTCATCCTCCTCATGAATTTTGTAATGCGTAGAACAGTCAAGAGATAGAGGAGAAGGATTGGACTGGATTGGGGGATAGAATTTAGCAGACCTAGAGTATGCTGATGATGCTGTCCTTGTTAGCAGAACACCACAGGATTTGCAATGCTTGCTTACCCGAGTGCATGAAATATTCAACGAAGTTGGGCTGAAGATAAATAGAAGAAAGACAGAGATGATGAGAACGGAGTATGCACTGGAAGAAGAAATATCATTGGAAGGAGAAAGGATTAATGAGGTAGAATCATTTAAGTATTTAGGAAGTATGATCTCCAATACAGGGTCTTTTGAATTAGAGTTTAGTGAAAGATTGAAAAAAAGCAAAATCAGACAATGGCTGGGTCAGGTAAAATTTGGAAATCAAATCGCCTGAAATTACATATAAAAATCTAACTATATATGAGTTTAGTGAGATCTGTGTTACTATATGGACATGAGAGTCATGGTATGACAATGAAATAATCTCCAATATTATTATTTACTATTATTATCAGTACTTGCTACGCAACAACCCTAGTTGGAAAAGCAGGATGCTATAAGCCCAGGGGCTAAAACAGGGAAAATAGCCCAGTGAGGAAAGGAAACAAGAAAAAATAAAATATTCTAAGAAGAGCAACAACATTAAAATAAATATCTCCTATATAAACTATAAAAACTTTAACAAAACAAGATGAAGAAAAAATAAAATAGAATAGTGTGCCCGAGTGTACCCTCAAGCAAGAGAACTCTAACCTAAGACAGTGGAAAACCATGGTACAGAGGCTATGGCACTACCCAAGACTAAAGAACAATGGTTTGATTTTCGAGTGTCATTCTCCTACTGCTTACCATAGCTAGAGAGTCTCTTATACCCTTACCAAGAGGAAAGTGGCCACTGAACTATTACAGGGCAGTAACCCTTTGGGTGAAGAAGAGTTGTTTGGTAATCTCAGTGTTGTCTAGTGTATGAGGACGGAGGAGAATGTGTAAAAAAAAGGCCAGACAATTCGGTGTGTGTGTGCGTGTGTAGGCAAAAAGGAAAATGAACGGTAACCAGAGAGATGAATCCAATGTAGTACTGTCTGGCCAGTCAAGAGACCCCATAACTCTCTAGCGGTAGTATCGAGTGGCTGGTGCCCTGGCCAACCTACTACCTGTATTAGATTTAGAAGATTTAGTATATTTGAGAACAAAGCCCTCAGAAGAATATTGGGAAGTAAATGGCAGAACGGGATTAGAAATGAAACTATAAGAGAGATTACTCGAGTGGTATAAGTTGATGAGATCATGATGAGGGTAGATGTAGATGGTTTGGGCATGCTCTTCGCACTCCCCAAGAGAGATTAGTTCACCAAACGTTCAGTTAGGCTCCACAAGGCACTAGAAGAGTTGGAAGACCCACGCCTACATGATGAATGGAGAAGTATTCAATTAATAGCTTAAGATAGAGACGACTGGCGAAATCTAACTGAGGCCCTTTGCGTCAATAGGCGTAGGAGGAGATGATGATATAGCCTGACTCTTGCTCTTTGTTATATAAGGGAAACTGGTTTTGGTTTCTTTATTGGAATTATATACTGCTGTAGTAATCGTATAATACTGTCACTTGTTATTCAGCTTTTCATAATTTCAAACATTTACTTCAGTGTTAATCAAACTTTAATCTGGTTCCAAGTGTTTCTACATTATATAAAGATACTACAGTAGCCTACATATGATAAAACTTGAGTTTTCATTGCCAGATGGGAAACTTCATAGTTGTTAAATTATTTTATATATATATATATATATATATATATATATATGTATATAAATATATATATATATATATATATATATATATTATCCACACCAAAATATTTTGATCATTTCACCTTTGGTGTTTTTTCTGCTAATGTTGTCTTTAATGACAAAGTCACAGACTTCCCATTCAGCTCTTTAATAACTTGAAATAGAATTAAAATACAGAAGTTCCTTTCACGTATAAGCCATATATATCTTAACCCGCCATGCTAATTGATTTATTAGTTAATGTAGACTGGCGCCACAACCAATACGGATATCAAGTGAATTCCTGAATCGCATATGAGGTAGGTGAAGCTCGGGGTCTAACCAACTCCCAAACACATTTATGAAAAATATACAACAAACCTTAGCAGTCGATAGTGAGCGGCGATGGACCTTAGTATAGAACTCAAGCCATCAACCTAAATGAATGGCTAAAAGAATGAGAAATTCCGAATAAATTCTTGCTTAAATTTTCAAAACTATTTGCCAAAAAGTATCTACTTTCTTCCAAGTGAAAGGAATAAATTTAGACATATCAAAAATACATCAAGATCGATAGAGAAAAATATTCTTGCAAATTTTTTTTTTTATTAGAATAAAGAAGAGCCTTGAAAATAAAACTTGCATTACTAAAAGCTTCCAAGTTAAGCCAGAGAGAGAGAGAGAGAGAGAGAGAGAGAGAGAGAGAGAGAGAGAGAGAGAGAGAGAGAGAGAGAGAGAGAGAGAGAGAGATCAAATTTGCAAAAGAACTGCAAGTCCCCGAGTATAGCAAATTCATTGGGTTCACCTCCCCCCATAAATAAAATAACCGCAACTGAATTCCTCCTATGTCTGGCAGCCATTCAATTCTTCATGGCCACAGACACATCGGAGCCGACTGAACAGTTTTCCTTGATGAAAGAGAAATCCTGATGAAATATCTTCATGTGAGTGGAAGGAGAATTAAGCGCCTTTATCTAGGCAATGCTTCAAGTAATAAAATATGGGAACTGGATAGGGGGTAGGGAGCAGTGATGGCGGGGGGCGGGGGGGGGCCTATTCAGACGGGCTAGATTCGTCTGAATTTGTATATTGTTGGGAAATAGTAGAATGTAGAACCGTTTCCTCAAGTCCCGATAAATAATAAAAATTTTAATATTTACTCAATATGTAGATCGGTTGAACGTATTTTCATCTTTTCTGACAACCTTTGGCCGTATATATATATATATATATATATATATATATATATATATATATATATATATATATATATATATATATATATATATATATATACATATATATATATATATATATATATATATATATATATATATATATATATATATATAATAAAAGTAGAACTCTCGTCTTCACTATACTTGCTAGCAAAATATATCAACAAACACTTGATTTTATCGTTTCTTATTATACTAGTTGGTCTTGAACTATAATAATAATCTCATTAGAATGACAGTTGGAATTTTCTTCACATGATTCTTATTTTTTTTTTTTTGCTTTCAAACAAGAGAAGTTCTACCTTCCACACATGAGAAATAATAGATAAATACACACACATATATGTATATGTATATATATATATATATATATATATATATATATATACCTATATATATAAACTTAATTTAATAGAGTTCAAATCAACAGTTCTAACAATATTTATAAAACATTCTTTCAAACTATAAATTAATCACGCTAAAAGCTTTTTAGTCATCCACATGAAATAGAAAGGATTTCAAAATGTAACCAGACATTCTTCATCTGTAATCGTCATTGGAAGAGAGCAAAACTACGCGTTGCACTGAACATACACAACATTTCAGACAGTAAGAAAAAAAAAAAGGCTGGGGTGTATCACAGGATCAATGCAGCCTTCTGGAAGGCATCCAAAAGTCGTCTTATCATCTTGCGCGGCAGGGCATCCTGGGCACTGAGCAACTTCCTTCGTAGGGTCACGCCCAAGAATGCACAAACTGAAGGGTGCTATGCGCTTTTCTGCAGTGGTGAATGTATAGAGAAACCCAATACTTTTTTCATTAACAATTTTTCATAATTGTTTCTTACCGATTCTACAAATTATACGCATCCATGAAGCAAGTCTGCAAATACACCTTTCGAGAGAAAAAAACAAAGTTTTTAAGACATCTCTAATGGTGCGTGTAGTAGTTTTTTTTCGTGAATAACAAGAAAAACCCACTACTTTTCTGATTTAAACCTCTTCACAACTTTTTACAGTACCTACAAAATATATTCCTCCAAGAACCAAGTTGACAAATACACTTGTTAAAAAACTCAAGTCATTCAACACTGTACCATGTTTTTAAGAAATCTCTAACAGTGCGTGTACAGTAGTTATAAATCTATAAAAATTAAATGTCTTAGAAGCTATAATAGCCTAGCAAGACATCTCCGACAATGCAATTCGTGATAAAAATCCAATAACCTAAAATCGTCTTAAAATCAACAATCTCACGAAATTATATTTTCTTCAAGATATAAATGCTTGTAAAAGAGCTACGAAAATATACAAAAACTTTTCCTACAGAATTACGTCTTAATAAAACCTTTGCTTGAATCTAAAATCAAAACGCTTAAAAAAACACAGACTACTACTTCATATTTATAACACCGTAAAGTTACTCCATAAATCTGTATTATTTCATCCAAATGTAAACATTTTACAAAGAAGAGAATTTATTCCATATATATTTCTTAGGAACAGCAATCCCTATTGATTATAGAATATACATAAATGTATCTCACTGTTTGGTGTTCCCATTACTGAATGTTATCGGTGATTCCAGGCAATAAATACTTAAAACAGGGATATAAAATCTATTTTACAATACATTATAATCTGATATTTATTAGCCGGCTTAGCAACTGTAAGGTAGTGTTTTTTATGAGGCCCCTGACCCTATTACAACTTCCCGTGCTTATGTTAGTTTACATTTCTCTCGAGTATCAGATTACACCTCATTTACTCAGAAATGTTTTTAATACCTTATACAGAAGCCCAGGGTTCACCATAACAAAATTAAAGAGAGGATAATTAATAGATGGGAGTGATTCGAAATAGGAGATAACTGCTTGCTCTAAACATCTCAAGGAAACTATGCATTAGGCCAGCACAACGTAGGAAATTATGGCATTAGCGAAGGACTGAGACGTTTCTCCTTCCTTGTACCTCTGGACAACTTAGATTTTGGATTCGTCTCCACAGTCGAACCAACCACTGTAACTATGGAAGAAATTTCAAGATACTTATTCATGTCACTATATCCCCTATGTAATAAAATTAACTTCTTCCTATATATCTTGGTTGAGGGTAAACTCAAGTCCACTGTTCTGTTTCTTTACCTCAATGGGCTATTATCCCTGTTGGATACCTTGGGCTTACAGCATCCTACTTTTCTAACTAGGGTTGTAGCTTGGGTAATAATAATAATAATAATAATAATAATAATAATAATAATAATAATAATAATAATAATAATAAATGTTACGGCAACAGTATCAACCAGCATAAACTACAAATTGTTTGACAACTGTAGCACAAACATTCGAGCGGGATTGTTTACAAGTTATTAGATTTATTTTCGTTTCATGAGACTTTTATAATATCTTAACTTTTTGAATAGTTGAAAGATATTTTTAAGAAATGAGATAAAATGGAAATATAAAAAATTTATTCTTGAAAATTAAGAGAAATCTCAAAGTTATACAAAAATATTTCATTCACATAAAGTTCAAACGCGAACTGAAATGATGGAGTGTTATTCATAGTATTTCATAATAAACAACATTCAAGGGAGATCTTTAAATCAGGTGAGGATATTTCGTTACAAAACTGCTTACATGTTCGCTTTGAAAGCCTCAAGAAGCAAATCAATTGAAACTTTGTACAGAAATCATCTGGGAGTAGGTTATTCTGTTGATGGAAAAATATGTGTTTAACTTTCCTCAACTCTGAATTCGCGAGCCTTTTTAAAACTGTAAATATGTTTGCTGTTACAGTTGATAAAAAGCAACATTTTGTTAAAATAACATGGCAAAAGTGGATATTCTATAGTTCATTAACATATATTATTAATAATCGGATAAAATAAATTTATCATCTACCACAACTAACATAGAAGGAAACAGAGAAAATGTTGCCAATCTATTTTCTACACTACTCTAAACAACAGAAGCATTACGTGGCTACGGGACCAATGATCTGCATTGGCAATTATTCTTGATTATGTAACAAGAACCATCGTAATAAAGTGATAACACGCAGACATCATGAATGCTCTATCAGTAAATATTTACCACTGGCTTTAAAGAGTAACCCTGGGGATCCAACATAAAGATAACAACGACAATCAAAAAAAAAGGGAAATGAGTTTTATAATCTCAATGTATTGCAATGATAATCATCTATGTCAACCAACTGGAATATTTTTCAAGATAAGAAG
>NC_090743.1:25267857-25290357 GCF_036898095.1 Palaemon carinicauda
CCTTTCCTCACTGGGCTATTTTCCCCTGTTGGAGCCCTTGAGCTTATATCATCTTGCTTTTTCAACTAGGGGTGTAGCTTAGCTAATAATAATAATAATAATAATAATAATAATAATAATATTAAATGTCTCCTTAAAGCATAATTTCACTACAGTAAAGTAAAACATTTTTTTAAAAAATCTAAACTTTTGCTCTTATCACCAAAAAAGTTTTAAATGTCATTCCATTAGCAATTCAAATGCAAAATTTTCTCTATAGTCGTATGATCTTTATCTCAAAATAAAAAATGCACAACTATACACTCCTATAAATGTAGCAATCTTTTGACGTGGTTTCACAATTTTCTTCCCTTGAAAAAATTTCCACTTCATTGCTCATCTTGGTAAGTCTGGCCAGGAAGTAGTCCCCACACCCCCGACCGGAGCAGAATCGTAAAAGGAATTTATATTACTTAATGCTACCGTTTTAGAAAGTTATGCGCGCTATACTTTCTATTCATAATCTTATAAACTTTTTATATTGATAGAACATAACTTGTAGCTCAAAGAGAAAGAGAGGGAGAGGGAGGGATAAGGGGGGTGGGAAAGAACGAATCTAATGAATAGTTTTACTCCAGGAAGGAGATCACCTACACGTCTGAGAGAGAGAGAGAGAGAGAGAGAGAGAGAGAGATGAATGGTTTCCACTCGGTGAGTTGAGGATTATATGAGAGAGAGAGAGAGAGAGAGAGAGAGAGAGATGAATGGTTCCCACCCGGTGAGTTGAGGATTATATTAGAGAGAGAGAGAGAGAGATGAATGGTTTCCACTCGGTGAGTTGAGGATTATATTAGAGAGAGAGAGAGAGAGAGAGAGAGAGATGAATGGTTTCCACCCGGTGAGTTGAGGATTATATTAGAGAGAGAGAGAGAGAGAGATGAATGGTTCCCACCCGGTGAGTTGAGGATAATATTAGAGAGAGAGAGAGAGTGAGAGAGAGATCAATGGTTTCCACCCGGTGAGTTGAGGATAATATTAGAGAGAGAGAGAGAGAGAGAGAGAGAGAGAGAACAAGATGAATGGTTTCCACCCGGTAAGTTGAGGATTATATTAGAGAGAGAGAGAGAGAGAGAGAGAGAGAGGGAGAGAGATAGAGAGAGATGAATGGTTCCCACCCGGTGAGTTGAGGATTATATTAGAGAGAGAGAGAGAGAGAGAGAGAGAGAGAGAACAAGATGAATGGTTCCCACCCGGTGAGTTGAGGATTATATTAGAGAGAGAGAGAGAGAGAGAGAGAGAGAGAGATCTGATGAATGAATCCAACGTGGTTAGATCAGAATTACCTAGTCAAGAAAGTGGGGAGTGGGATTACTCTGAAGATAATGGAGGCCCAAATTGTTCCACTCATCAACTTAAAAAGATGAATTCAGATAACTGTCATCAAATTAGAGTAAACAATAGAAAATCAAATAGATTTTGGAGGAATAAAAGTAGGATTGACCTATTCCCACTAGCTGCCCAACTGTGAAAGAATGGTAAATGACGTGAAACTGGAAGAGATGGGTAAATGAAGTAATAAGTCAGGGAATGAATGAAAACTATAAAAGAAATCAAATGCAGTACAAGAGAAAATACAGGTTATAAAGTAAAGTCTCTCTCTCTCTCTCTCTCTCTCTCTCTCTCTCTCTCTCATCAAATTCGAAAGAAAAGAATGGATTGAAGTCCCACTTACTTAGCTTTATTGATCTCATACCGTAAAACAGAATTCGCACATCCTCAAGGGGTCTACCCGCCCATTTCCTCCAATCTTCAAGTCTGCGAGCCAATAACCGCCACCTTCCCAATTTCCTATTTACCCGTTCAACGACTTAATCGCTTTACATCGCCGTAATCGTTATCGGTATTTTAAAGCGACTACTACTACGTTGCTGGGCTGTGATCCAGAAATAGCCAGTCAGTCTACGGCTCCCTAACACAGCCTGCCTTCCTTGTGTCTGAAAATGTTGGAGGAAATGTTTGATATCGATGTGATCGCCAAGATTCAATTTTCTACGACCGCGAGTTCTGTGTGACCTCCGAACACCCTTCTATAATCCGAATCATCCAACTCTCTCTCTCTCTCTCTCTCTCTCTCTCTCTCTCTCGTTTATATTTTACCTTTATTCAAGGGAAAATCTTGTATTATCTTACAAAATATAATGCTTATTTAACTTGATGCAAATTTACACAATTCACGCCCACCCCCACCTCTCTCTCTCTCTCTCTCTCTCTCTCTCTCTCTCTCTACTTGTATTTTCACTTTATGTAAAATATGTAAAAAGGAAATCATGTATTATATTGCAAAATGGTTATGCTTACCTAACCTGATGTAAATCTACATAATTCACGTACCAGTCGTTAACTGATCTGTATTCATTCGTTTATCTTTAAAATCATTATGCCAAACGGGTTGTGATAACGATATCATTAATATCAATGAAATGTGAAAGAAACCGACTTCCAACCATATTTCCTGTAATCTGCTAATGCGTATATAAACGATGCTTGCCCACACACAATCTCACTTTATCTATCCACCTTATTCAAACGAGCTACTGGGGCATGATATTAAGCAGGGGGGCATGGGAGACGAAGGAGGTGAGACACGGGAAGGGGTGGGGGAGAAGGGGGCGGGGGGTAAAACGCCCACCGACTTCAAATCAAGACCAACATTAAATATTGAAACTATAAAACATTTACATTTCCTACGAGACCATCGATTACTCTGAAGGAGAGTCTCGAGATATTCCGGAGAGCGGACGAATTCCAGCGAAGTCTATGGAACACGCATGCCCTGCGTTCGTGCCTTTGTCTCCTGGAGACGGAGGAATGTCCTGCAGCAGGATTTCAACGGCACGGCAGATAGGTCATAGAGGAGTAGACAATGACGGAATCCCGATATATGCAGCAGAAAATGGTAGAATTCCAGGAAAAGTTAAAACAATGAAATTCATGATGATGGTATCTCCCCTGTATAATAAGGAGCAAGTGTCTAGTGGTTATATATATATATTATATATATATATATATATATATATATATATATATATATATATTATATATATATATATATATATTCCTGTCACGCTGACCAGCAACCACTTGGTAAACATCAATCTCCCAAAAGTTGCCCAAACTGCCATGGATGTAGTTGGGATAGGGGAAGAGGTGGGAAGGGTTGAATCTGTGTGTGCATATCTATCTAAATATATAGCCGTCATTTTTGACGAGTTGCATACATTAGTTACATATAATACCTAAAAGGTCTCTAACCAAAGAGGTATTTCCACTCTCAGAATTCTTCCTTACAGTAGCAGAGGCCTACTCGAGTCGGAAATGCGATGGACAACCTATTTAAATGTCTAACGATTCAAAGGCCGCTCATGAATGGCAGAGGCAAGGGACCAGTGACATTGCCCTATCAAGCAGGACAATGCTCTAGAGGACTGACCATATACACGTATGATCAGCGCCCAAGCTAACCCTCCACCCCCTAGCTAGACCAAGGAGGGCCAGGCAATGGCTGCTGATGACTCAGCAGATAGACCTATAAGCTCTCCAAACCCCCCATCCTTAGCTCACAAGGACAGTGAGGTTACAGCGACCAATGAAACTAGCGAATTGAGCTGGACTCGAACCCCCGTCTGGCGTTAACCAGTCAGGGACGTTACCCCACTTCGGCCATCACTACCCTTTTTGAATGGTTCGAAGAAAACAGAAAAGGACATGAGGTGGGAGGGATCATATTAAATGAAGAGATACACCGGTCCCTTTCATGTAGAAAGTTTATGAGCGCCGGGGATCGCAAATTCCGAAAATGGATTTTAAAGCCAGTATTATTATTATTATTATTATTACTTGCTAAGCTACAACCCTAGTTGGAAAAGCAGGATGCTATAGCCCAGGGGCTCCAACAGGGAAAGTAGCTCAGTGAGGAAGGAAACAAGGAAAAATAAAATATTTAAAGAAGAGCAACAATATTAAAATAAATATAACTTTATAAACTATAAAAGCTTTTAACAAAACAAGAGGAAGAGAAATAAGATACAAGATAAAACAGTGTGCCTGAGTGTACCCTCAAGCAAGAGAACTCTAACCCAAGACGGTGGAAGACCATGGTACAGAGGCTATGGCACTACCCAAGATTAGAGAACAGTGATTTGATTTTGGAGTGTCCTTCTCCTAGAAGAGCTGCTTACCATAGCTAAAGAGTCTCTTCTACCCTAACAAAGTGGAAAGAGGCCACTGAACAATTACAGTACATTAAGAAGAATTGTTTGGTAATCTCAGCGCTGTCAGGTGTATGAGGAGAGAGGAGAATATGTAAGGAATAGAACCAAACTATTAGGTGTGTGAGTGTGGTAGGCAAAGGGAAAATGAACCGTAACCAGAGAGAAGGATCCAATATAGTACTGTCTGGCCAGTCAAAAGACCCCATAACTCTCTGGTGGAGAGGAAAGAAATTACAAAACCGCAATGTAGATTATTGCAAAGGATGCAAAAAATGCCATGTTTTCTAATGCCCTTTGCGAAACTTTGAAGGAACCCATGCGTATTCGATTATCGGGTAATAATTTGTTTAAATTTTTCATGGCATATATATTCCTTTGTATTCTTTGCTAGTTTATCTACCTAAAACTGGTGGATAGGTTGAAGGACCTTAAATTAAATTACAACGATAGTCATAAACAAATGGACATTTATTGAAAATGGAATAACGTTAAAAATAAATAGGCAAAAGATGATTCTTTAATTTCTCAATACTTCGACGTGGATGATAGAGAATAACTAAAGTAGAAAATACATGATAATGGATTCACTAAAAATGAAAGTAAAAAAAAAGAACAAAATCAGTAAAAAAAATAGGCAGATGATAATGGGTAAGGAAAATTGGCAGTAGATGAAAGGAATAATCAAAAATTGGTAGTAAACTATAATTGTAAAATTACAATTGAAAAGTAAAATGGAATGAATTTAGCAAATAATAATACAATTTTAAAACTAGTAGAAAAACTATGCAATAAACTATAATAGAATCTCAAAAACTAAACTGACAGTGTAATTAAATCACGGATACAAGATAATGTTTGCCATCAAGGCATTTTTGATGTTTGGAGAGAGGGGGAAATGCATCCACCGGTCATATAATCTCCCATTAAAGCCAAACAAACTACCGAGGATGAAATAAAATCACGCAGAATATGATGATGGAATTTAACTTGATATAGGTACTGAGGATGAAGTAAATGAAAATCGATCACTGAACGTAGAGAAAATTTTTTTTATTTTGGATAAAGAACTATAAGATTCTTATGGAATTTTTTTCATGTTTCGAAGCATCTCTCTCTCTCTCTCTCTCTCTCTCTCTCTCTCTCTCTCTCTCTCTCTCTCTCTCTCTCTCTCAGATAGATAGATTTGACTCCTCAATGAAAACATGACATAGGTACTGAAGCTAAAGTGCAAAAATGAAGTGAAAATATATCTCTTACCGTTCAGAAAAAAATATTTCAATTCATATAAAGAACTAAAGATTTCTTATAAAGAAACAAAACGCCTTCCAACTTCGTTGGCGGGGGTTAAAATAGATTTGACCCCTCAATGAAAACATGACATGACATAAAGTGCAAAATTAAAATAAATTAAATCGATCACTAACCGTTAGGAAAAGTATTTCAACTTAATTAAGAACTAAAAAAATTCTTATAGAAATCCTTTCATGTTTCGAGGCAAGAGTTGAAATAAATTTGATCTCAATGAAAGATAAAGTGGAAAAAATTAAAGTAAAATAAAATAGATCATTGAACGTTGAGAAAAAGTATTTCAACTTGGATAAAGAACTAAAAATCCTTAAAGAAATTCTTTCATGTTTCGAGGCATAAGTCGAAAATAGCTTTGATCCCCTGAATGAATAATACGCTCCCGGACTGAGAAAGTAACGGTATCTCCTGCAATATGTGATCTGCGTATTTCAGAAAATCCTAACCCAAAATTATTTGAGACTCGTATCCTTCAATAAAGGGCGGCTTCAAACGGAAAGCGAAAGGGAGACTAATATATGCCAATTCAATTACAACCCTTGAAGTGTTTTATGGTTTTATTTTTTCCAGCTTCGTCGAGAAGACTCGCACATTATCGAAGTTATCGACTCGCTCGTGTTCGTTTTGAAATAAAAATTTTATTATTGCTTGAATAAAATCTATCTTTTTTATACAGTTGAATGACGAGTCTAGATATATCATCGTGGCTCGTATTTTCCAACTGGCTTTGGTTATAAGAAACTGATTTATGGTTCCTTTTATAAAATGAATTTTATTTATTACTTAAACGGCTCTAAAATAGATGGTTGGACTGGAACTGGTTATATCTTTGACTTCCAATAATGTTTAAATGAAATTAAACTACCATAGGCTGATAAAGAATTGACACTTATTTATTAAAATCTAATCTTTTCATGTGTAAAAAAGAACACTAAAGCTCCTTTAACATGTTCCGTCAATTCCAGATGTGTGACCATGAACAAGTAACCAAAACACAAAGGGCCAGACACTAACTTATCTTTTGTTTACAAACTAAGATTCGTGAACAGAAGGACTTGATACCAACGACAAATTAATGGCTAGCCCATTGTTTCCTTCGAGTCTGGGGTAGAAAAGGATGTACTGTATAAGGTTACCCATTCCATTGAGCTGTGCTCCTGAAGAAAAAAAAAAATCCTATCTCCTGTTTTTTTTTCTTTTTTTAACTTTTTTTTGCCAACATACTCTCTTAAAAGTATCTTTCTGCTTAAAATGGGTTTGTATTCTGGATTAGGAAGGTAATATGGCTTCTTTTGAACAGTACACTGTTAAAAATTTGTTGAATAAACGGCGTATGCCTGGCAACATTTATTCCTTGATTTTACCATTTTAAAAACGGATATATTGACGTAAATGAGTGATATTACGGTCACCAGCACGTAAAAGATAATAGCAAAGTAAGGTAAATTACGGTCGCTGTATTTTACTGAAATACAGCTGAGACCAGTATATTTTTTAGGAGAATTTCCGATTAAAATTACGTTTTTTTAACAGTGCAATCTAGCTTTATCAAGAGTAATAAGAAGGGGAAATGAATACCCGGAATCTGAAAATATCTTATTACATGTTCGATGTATAAATTAATAAATAAATAGGCCAACCTACTATCCCCAAACCTATGGTCAACGGACTATCATACAAATCGAAACAGCTGAATCAAATCAGAACACAAAATAAGCAACGTGTACTTATAAATCCGTAGGCAAAGCTGCCTCAGTTCACTGTACACGGTAGTGTGTTAGTAACACTACTAAAACTTGTCTGGATAAAAATAGTTGGGACAGATTTGAATATATCTCAAGCCACTGTGTGCTCAGTAATCTCCCCTATTCAATAAAGAGCAAGTCTCTCTCTCTCTCTCTCTCTCTCTCTCTCTCTCTCTCTCTCTCTCTCTCTCTCTCTCTCTCTCTCTTACATATATATATATATATACATATATATATATAAATATATATATATATATATATATATATATATATATATATATACATATATATATATGTATATATAAATATATATATATATATAATATATATATTTATATATATACATATATACATATATATATATATATATATATATATATATATATATATATATATATATTTATATTTTCCACTCACGCTCAGCGGCATTGCCAGACATAGAACTCGGGTAGTGGGGAGAGAAGTAGCCAAACCCTCACGAGAGAGGTGTGTGTGTGTATCTATCTAAATATCTAGCCGTCATTTTTGACAGGTCACGTACACTAGTAAGCTAATAAAACGCAGGACTAGGGTGCACATGCCAATCAAAGTCTCTCTCGTGCGTGCGCAAAGGAATGAATAAACAAACGTACGCCCGATTATGCGCCTGACCACACAAGCAAAAGCACGTATCGAGTGAACATAAATAATCCCCCAGCCAATAAATTACTGAAATTACTGCTGTCAAGACCAGTTTCCTTTTTGCCTCAAAAGGGTTTTTATATAAATTTTCAATGCGGAATTTTATTGCATTCCATCGATCCTATAGACAAACGGAGCGAGAACGTGCAATCCAATAAATCATAAAAAGAGAGAAGAAAAGAGAATTCCATTAGCAACAGCGAACACTTCATTAAGAATGAAGTTCCATCGACCAACGAGAAAGATCCGGAAGTGGATGTGAAATACAAAATGTCAACCAACAGCATTGGATAAATGTTTCTTTTTATGCGCAGCAAATTCTAGTATAGAGAATGGAGCATGTTTTGTAAAGCATATTTCCTATTTGGATGTACTTTAATATTTTATTAAAAGACATAACTGCCTTTTATTGATTATAAACGAAAGGTTACATTGCTTATAATACAGTATAAGTAATTGTGTTTAATCACATGTATACACAAGGTTATAGTCATTATAATACAGTAGATTTAATTATGTTTCATTGCATGTACACAAAACTTTATATTAATTATATTAGAAGTAATTTCTGTATTGAATCATTTATATTTCAGTGTCTTGCACCTCAACCATACAACCAGGAATAGGCTAAATAATTCTAAAAAGGACTTAGCAAAGAAGAAATTAACATAATTAGGTGCAATAATCTCATTTAATAGAAGAATTTATTTTCCCAGGTGCATCTTTAAAACCAATATGGGTAATGGCGAACTTATTCTTTACTAAAAACTAATTACACTTTAAAACGAAAGAATAATTACTATGAGACAACGTTGTTCTCTAATGAGTAAATATATTTCTCCAGGTGATAAAACTAGTAATAATGTCGAAAGCACATACAGACGAAGGCTAAGTGTTAATTTGCTTTTATATAAAAAGCCAACGTTCGCTCCTGCAGGGTTTTGATTGAAATTCAACTATAAAATTACTCTCCTTTTCTTTAGTAATATGAAGTATGGCCCATTTCTGTCTATTGTTTGGGTATCAGTAGCCTCGAACGAATGTCTCTGAGGAAACTAACTATCACTACAACAAAGCCTCTGACAATCATAGCATTTATAACGATTAAAAACAAGAAACGACGTCGTATCATAGACATAGAATCTTCAAGAGAACAAGCGAGACCAATGACGGAAAACTCCTTTATTAATGAATGCATGTACTTTTTTTGGAAACGAGCAAATGACGACGATGGCAAAGATGATAACTTGGATGAAGGAAAAGAAATTGTCCTGGTTGCATCTATCAAAGTACAAAGAGATCTCCGATAAAATTTCCGATACAAACTGAGCGACGTCGCCGTTTCCAAAGTCGTCTCTTCTCTTTTGAGACGATCTGCTGCTTTTACGAACGCGCAAGAACACTTCATTGTCGGTATTCAGGGCTTTCTACTTTGCTTGTCCATCGCCTGTCTTTAATCTTTTCGGTGTAGCGTTGCAGTTTTCCATGGGAGATTTTAATAATAATAATAATAATAATAATAATAATAATAATAATAATAATAATAATAATATATATTTATTATTATTATTATTATTATCATTATCAGTAGTAGTAGTAGTAGTAGTAGTAGTAGTAGTAGTAGTAGTAGTAGCAGTAGTATCATTATTATTATTATTATTATTATTGAGTAAAGGAATTAGTAGATATAGAGACGCATTTATCCTGTAGGTCTTTAGAAACTGTCGCAAAATTGCCCTCTCTATGTTAAAAATTATACGATGAAAGGCACTTTGTAAAGTATATAAATACCCTCTGAAGACTATGAAAATATGTACATTCATATACTTAGAGAGTTCCTTATCCCAACATATTTTGAGGCACGTTAAGTTATCGTCTTTTATTTGTTACCCTTATATCTTCTATCAAAATATAACATAAAAGGTTAACAGCAATAATAGTGCTTAGAGTAGGCTAAATACCCAAAATTCTTAAAACTTGCAGAGTAAGCAAATTTTCGTCAGGGATTATTGAGTATGATATTTGAGTCATAGATGAAAATGTTAACACAAATGAATGATTAACTAAAAAAAAAATCATACACATACATACATACCCATGCGTCCCTCAAATATTCATCATCATTATTGTTAAAAACTTCCCAAAGCGAAGACTCGTCAGATGTTTTCGTTCAGTAGTAAATAATAATGAACATTATACTAGCGATCATTTCTTCCAACTCCAGTTTTCAGACGAGTGAACTCTTCCAATGACAGACAACACTCGAATATGGCAGGAAGTTTTGGCAAGCTATGCGTAACAGAACATTGTGTGGCAGTGCAAAACAAAGGGGGGGGGGCAGAGAGAGAGAGAGAGAGAGAGAGAGAGAGAGAGAGAGAGAGAGAGAGAGAGAGAGAGAGAGAGATGGAATGCTAATGTAGTTTAATATGAAATAGACTATAATCAATATTTCAACCCGGTCTGTAAGGAATTCGAAATAATATCTATTACTTATAAATATTGAGTAGCGCAATACCAACTAGATAGCCCATTTTTTTTATGAATCACTCAATAATAAAAGTAATCATTTTAATAAGATACAAAAATACATTTGTTCAACAAAGTATTATGAAAAAAATATAAAAATAAAATATAAGTAAAACTTTCATACAGATTAATCTTAAATACTGAATAAAAAAATTCCAATCACACGGCATTCTATTTCCACTAAATCTTACCTAACCTTAAAGAAATTGTTTATCTCTAATAAGAAATGTTCTCATCAAGATTTGGCTACACACCAAAGCAAGATAGCTGCTGGAAAATCATCCAACTGCTGAATCAAGAAAGATACTTCAAGAAAAAGATTAATAATCTCGTAGCACTACTACCCATGGTGTTTACTTCATCGATACCACATGCACACGCACGCACACCATGTACCGCAATCCTCGATGGAGTCACGGTATACTTCGGCTGTTGGTGTTCTATTCTTAAGGCAGAGTTCTTTACAAGTGTCATGAAGCAGTTACGAAATGTCTTGCTTTGGTGTTCCTTGTACATAAAAAAATCATGATCATAAATTTAAAAAATAATAATAAAAAACATTCCATGAAGTTCTTAAGAAGTCGTGGCACTGCATAATCTTTTACTGTAAAAATACTCAGTTCAATACGTATTTCGGCAAGAATGCAAATATTGGAAAATTTTCCGTTCTCGTGATAGACTTGTTGCATTTATTAGATTATTTTGCGTTCAACAGCCAACCTCCATGCAAGCAATATCGACGAATTCCTTAAATAATTCAACGCCGGATTTCCTAGCGCAACAGTTAGTACTTTTGTGACCCGCAGAGACGCGCCTTTTTACTCAAATGATAAAAAAGAAAAAAAGAAATAAACTCTTCGTTTGCTAAAGCAACAGTTAGTACGTTTGTGACTCAGAGAGACGCTTCTTTCAACTCAATGTTAAGAAAGAAGAAAGAAATATCAAGTTTGCAAAGTGGTCACGTCCTTTCTTGCATTTAAAATTCCTAACACCAATCGATTACTTACTAAATGATTGCTTCACGGTCATCATTGTAAAGCAGAGGCTCTGCTACACGGTTCCTAAGTTACAGTATTGACTCGACTCGACCTAATGTAGTTCAACTCCACTGATCGAAGGACTAGAAGTATTGCCAAATCAACAGAACTCTCATAGATAGCAACCCTCCGCCAACACTGAGCCCTTTCACAAATATCCTCTTTAAGGTGATAAAAAAATCCCTTATCTAGGTCTGGGTCTTCCCCTAAATCTACTCGTTTGTTGCCAGTCACGGGGCTCAAGATTTTGCGTGATTTGCAAGGCCACACGAACGAACATACAAATCGAGTAGGAAATATGACGTCTTATGAACGAAGTAGCAACAACGCTAATACCTTGAAAGCTTTAGGTACCATATTTCTTTACTTGCTCTCATTGCAACCCATTGAAACCTATTTCTTCTTCTTTCCCTAAAGGAAGGGTCCGTTACCTGATGCGCCCTCTCCAATGACAGAAGGCCTTCTCTTCCACCAAACCTTCTTCTCTACATATCATACTTCCTTTATCTCGCCATCTAATTCTCTGCCTCAACTCACCCCCCCCCCCCTTTAACAGATTCCTGCCAAGCCCTCATTACTCCCTCCCCTCCCCTCCCCACCTTTCATCCTCAACATGTGCCCACACCATCTCAGTCGTGACACTTTATCACTTCTGTAATCTCTACTATACCTGCCATTTTTCTTATTTCATAATTTTCCAATTTTTCAAGCAGTGATACCCCCATATTCCATCTTCACATTTTCATCACCGATTTCACAAGCTTTGCTTCCTCTTTTCGTCTTGGAGCCTACATTAACGATCCATATATTCATACTGATCTTATTACTGTGCAATACTGCCATTTCAACCTATTTACTGCCAGCCAAATTACTCACGGCTATTTCACTGTAAGTTAAGAGACTTTTCTAGGATGGCTTATGTTTTCTAACACGTGCTTATTTAAAATGAAAAAATTCAATCTAGAAGCTCTAAGGACTTAAGTCCCACAGAAATCATGACCTTTTCGTTCAATTAAAAATGAATCAGAGTGCCAATAAATCTGATAAAATTAAATTATCTCATAGATTGATCATTTCATTAGATTGACAATAGAATAAAAGTATTAAGTTCGTGGTATTTTCTGTGAAAAAATAGATATTTCTCATTAGCAAGGCCAATTCAATAAGTTAAAAAAAATAATTTAATTCACCATTGCTTTCTTCAACTTACAATATATAACATAAAGTATTCAACTCCATATTAAACTAGAGGGGCACTCAGTAGAGCGCAGACCTCCGCCGCGGCAGCTTATTTCTCGATCTTTGGTCGACCTTGACCTTAACCTTCCAAAATTTAACCATTTCCAGCTTTTTAAATAAAAGATAATCCCTACAAGTTTCATTACTCTGCGATTAAAACTGTGGCCAGGAAGCTGTTCACAAACACACACAAACAGGAGTAAAACATAACCTCCTTCCAACTTCGTTGGCGGAGGTAAAAATCTCAAGTTATAAAAACACTTGAATTTTCAATTCTTTATCAAATGCAATTCATAAACTTTAATTAAGATTACACTTTCCGTTATGTTCAACCTCTCCACAGTATTCTAATGCTGGTTTCGAGTCCGAATAAAAAAGGGGCTATATGTCATAAAATAGCATAACCCTCAAAGTTAATCAAATGGATGATAATGAAACTAGATAGACAAAATAAAACTATAGGAGTAATTACATTACATTCTATACAATATATGGAATCTCCCATATATATATATATATATATATATATATATATATATATATATATATATATATATATATGTATGTATATATATATATATTTATATATGTGTATATATATATATGTATATATACATATATATATATATATATATATATATATATATATATATATATATATATACAGTATATATATGTGTGTATGTATATACTGTATATATATATATATATATATATATATATATATATACATATATATATATATCATCTTTCCGGTCACGCTCAGCGGCATTGTCAAACGTATAGCTACTCGAACTCCCTCGTCCGTCGGGTATGGGGGAGAGAAGTAGTCATATCCTGGTGAGATGGGTTGTAGTTAGGAAAGGAGAATGGGTTGGGAAGGGTTGAATTACGTATGTGCATATCTATCTACATATTTAGCCATCAGTTTTGACGGGTCGCGTATACTAATTTACCAATAAATAAAAATATTAAAAAATAGAATAAGCTAAAAACATAAAATTGCTTCCCCTCGCAACCTCCTATTTCATTCCCCTCGGCTCAAAAGGACGCAGAAGTTTTCTAATCGTAACGAAGACTATGACATGAAGTTCTCGAATTAATCCCTCTTAAAGGGACACTCCCATAGCGAAGGAACCCGCGCTGTCTCGGATATCAAGAAACCTAAGTCGATTTGTCACGAGACGGAGTGAACTTTTCCCTTTTCTTCATAAAAGAATACAGCTGGAGCAATCAGCAGCCATGATTACTCTATGCTTTAAAAGTTGTGATGGTGGTCTGTCTATTATTGGATTCATCATCATCATAATCAGCCGTTACTAGTCCACTGCAGAACAAAGGCCTCAGACATGCCCTTCCACTTGCGTTTATTTTCGGTCTTTCTAAGCCAGTCCACATCCACAAATTTTCCTAGTTCGTCAATCCTTCGTCTTCTCATTCTTCCCCTGCTTCTTTTACAATTTCCAGGGACCCATTCTATTATTCCTAATGTAAATCTACTGTCTTCCATTCTCATTATACTGTATGTCCTGCCCATGTCCAATTTTATTTTCTTAGATGTTAGACTATCCTCTACTTTAGTTTGCTCTCGTATCCATGTTCCACTTTTTCTGTCTCTTAGTGTTATTCCCATTATTATTCTTTCCATAGCTCTCAGTTAGTAATAAATCATGCAGAGAATAACGAAAATAAGGAAAAATATAAAAAATTGAGAATATCTTTCTCCCTATGAGAATACAACTCAAGCAATTAACAACGTAGAACTACTAACATTCGTAAATAATATAAAAGAAACCTTCATACTTTAAAAGTCGGATTCAGTTAATGACAAATCATACAAAGGAAATGATAATATAAAATAAATTAAAAATATACCATACCCTTGGTAAATTCATCATTATCGTTACTCTATACTTAAAAAAGTTAGTGATGTTTCATCTATTACTGGAAGCAGTTATTCACATATGCAAAGAAAATAAAAAAAAATAAATGAAAATAAATTAAATACCAGAATATACCGTACCATTTAACACAATCCCCTTCGAAACTCGTCTTAGCAAAAGGTACCCTAAATAGAATTCTCACTTTTTTAACCAACTATTCCAAGTCAGAATTCTCAGAAACAAAATTCTCAGCCTTGTGAAATCCGAGGGCCTTACAATTTTGTCGGGAGTTAATTAAAACCGTCTTATTTACCCAAAAAAAATCTGACAGCTGAAAAGCAAACTTTGGAGATGAAAAAAAAGAGGCCAAGGTTTGTTTTCTTATGCCAAATCTTTCTCTGACAAATTAAATCTGAGGCAGTCTTGGCGCTCTGTTTCGGAAAGTACGCAGGACTAGCGAAGGTTTTCAACGTCTTTTGGCTTACTTCTTAGGGTCTTTTATTTCACTTTTAGTTTATAGTGTTCCCCCAAAATATAAGTATATAAATATATGTATGTATGTATGTATATATATACATATATATATATATATATATATATATATATATATATATATATATATACATATATAGATAGATAGATAGACAGATAGATAGAAATAGATAGTTTGATAGTAACTCAACCAGTTATAAGAAGCTGGCTAAAATTGCTTTCATCAACGCAAGTGTTTTGACAATTTCGAGCTGAGGATACACGACACCTTGAAACATGACACTGGATCCAATTGCTCCACAATTTTTTTATTATTTTTACCTATTCAGATATATTCATAAAAGGTAAAATATAACAGTAATAAGCTCAGTACCTTAAACTCATTCCATTTCTCTTAATGACAAAATTGTTAAATTTTAGGAATGCCATAACAGAAATAAGACAAAAACGGATATTGAAACAAATTGCCTTCGTTTGAACAGAAATTACTTTTATTTGAGAATTCCAGTTCGATACATGACAAACGGAGAACACAAAACCTCGCCTAATATTTTCAAAGTGCTTTTCGTCAGTAATATCAATGTGAGTAAATTTGTCAATAATGAATTTCAAGAATGATACGAAGTTTTCTGTTGTGGCAGAATGTAGATATTGAGAAGATGAAATCAAAAGCGCTACCTAACACCAAAGGCTCCAAAAATACAAAGACCAAATTGAAAGTTACACAATGCCTGATAGTAAGGAAAAGGAAACAGCTATTATAGTAAATAAGAGACACTCGGAAAAAGAAGGCAAAGAAGGTCATAGTCCACAAGTATAATTCATTTCGTCCTCAAGTATCTATTTTATTCCTTCAATGGACAGATATCTCGGCAACAAATCTCTGCAAGGATAAAGAAAAATAGGTTTAAAAATTAAAATAAGAAAAGAGAAAACAAAAGAAGGAAGGCTGGAATCTGGGAAGAGGGGATAGCGTAAAAAGAAGAAGAAATAGAACAGGGACGGATAAGAGAAACCTTGAAGCATTAGGCTTTTCCAGACCTCCCATCGGGGTTTCCAGGCCCTTCAAAAAGTGGCGTCAGAACTTAATGGAGGGTTCTTTGTTCTAAGGACATTTTTTCCTTTTTTCCAAATGAAGTTCCTTAGAATCATTCCATTTCTCTTTTTGATGATAGCTATGTTTCAAGTGATATGTTTCTTTTATGGATGGAAAATACTGATGGGGATAATAACAATTATATTATACGTGATCAAAATGAACAAAAGTAGATAGTTCCCCAGAAGTATATATACATATATATATTTATATATACATATATATACACACATATATATATACATATATATATATATATATATATATATATATATATAATATATATATATATATATATATATATATATATATATATATATATATATATATATATATATATATATCAGAATACGAGTTATTATCATCATTATTATTATTATCATTGTTGTTATTATTATCATTATTATTATTATTATCATCATTATTATTATTATTATTATTGCTGTTGTTGTTGTTGTTGTTAGCTAAGCTGAATAATACAATGTTCCTTAGGAGTCTAATAGAGAACACAGCCAAAAAAAAAAAAAAAATGGGAGGTAAAGCATAAACTGTAATAAAGAAATAACACAATACAATACATATTAGGATGAATATGAAAGTAATATAAATAAGTTAATTAACAGTTAAACTAAATAATGATACTCAACTCAACATCCTTAACGAAAAGCAACTTTTACAATCTGTACTTTGAAATTTCCCCAACAAAACTATATGACTACGCTGAACAATCAACAATTTTCACAGAGTTAAAAAACACAATATTCAAGATTTTTATAAGAATAAAAACCAAATAATCGATAGCAGCGAGTTACAGTAGCCTAGTCGTATAAATTACTCATAAAATACGAATAAAATGGAGTATACGAGTAATAAACTGTATAATAATCCGATATAAGGTTGATTTTACCAAGCACCAACAAATTCCTTTTTTCACGACAAGAAAATCTAATATTGGCATCTCTCTCTCTCTCTCTCTCTCTCTCTCTCTCTCTCTCTCTCTCTCTCTCTCTCTCTCTCTCTCTCTCTCTCTCTCACGTTCAATCAATACAAAAATTATAAATATTAATACATTCACCTAAGGTATTCCGCTAGAGAAGCGATTCATTTAGTTCAATACTGCTATAGTTAGACGCAAAAAAAAAAAAATAAAAAAAAAATAACGAACGAACTTTTAAACATCGGCGAAAAAGTCTCAATTACTGCTATTAAAAAAATCACAAATAAAAATTTATTGAAAGCGAGCGAAAGTTTTACATGATAAAAAATATTTAGCAAAATAAAAATTAAAAATAAGAGAGGAAAATAAGGGTTAAAAGCATCGGCATCGATGAGGAATTTTCCATGCAAAAAAAAATTTGTAAAATTATCTCTCTCTCTCTCTCTCTCTCTCTCTCTCTCTCTCTCTCTCTCTCTCTCTCTCTCTCTCTCTCTCTCTCTCAATAGCTAGTTTTCGGCTTCTGCCATTCTACTGTACAACGTCTGGAAATTTAAGACACTTCGTGCTTCGCACAACTAAATAATAATACCATGATGACGACGAGGATAAGACAACTAAATGACTAAATACTGTATTAAAATTACTTATATGAATAGAATTTAATGCTGCTAGTAAGTCACTCCTTTAAAATGTTGTTATGCAGTTTCTCTTAACAGCAACAAACCATCGTAACATAAACGCTTAGTAAATATAAAAATAATGAAAATGTAATAAATTAATTTCTGGCAAGGTACTAGAGCACCATCTTAGAACCTGGCAAAAATTAAATAGTGAACAGAAAATATGATAATAACAATAATAATAATAATAATAATAATAATAATAATAATAGTAGTTTTAATAATATCAATATAATAATATAGTAATATCGTAATCCTTGTCCCAAATATACTAAAGACGAAGATGTAAACCCTTAAGCTTATCCGCTATACCAAGGAGCTTGTTAGGCATGTCAAGCCAGTTATATTCAGATAGCTTGATGCTTTTGGATCAGATTTGAAAATGTCGAAACAAGCCTTCCGGGAAAACGTTAATGTTGTAAAAACGTTTTTAAACAGAGTCAAATAATCCCTTGTACTACTTATGAATATTAAAAAAAAAAAAAAAAAATTACAAGAAGAAAAGTATCTGGTCCAAATAACGTCACTGTATTATAATAGAAGTTAATATGAACTTATGAGCATCAAAAAACGATAAAACTAAAAAATATAAATTCTACAAGAAAAATATTTTGTTCAAATAGCGACACTGTATTATAAGAAAAGCTAATCTCACTGTAAAAGGAAAAATACGGTCAGAAAAATCCATCATAATCACATTTGCAGAGGACTTAATTAACTTTGCAAGAAGCGTAATTTAGACCCTGTACTTAATTACTCACTTTTCTTTCCTAAAGCTTCTCGAGTATTTTTTTTTTCCTTCAAGAGATTCTTTGTCCAAGATTCCCTGTCACAGCTTTTCCAGTCCTGATTTTTGTTTTGTTCAAGGACTTCCTTTGTCATTCTTCTTATCATCATTCATTGCGACAGTTTTTCTCGATTTCTGAACTAAAATCATAACTAAGCTTCCCCTTTATCACTTCTCTTTAAATGCATTTATATCTATAACTACCAATTTTTCCACTTATTTCTTTATATTTATTTTTGTCTATGACTCATTTTCATTGAAAAGTTTCATCTCCTTTTGTCACTTCTTCAACATCTTATTTACTCTTCTTTGTTGATTTCTAATTAAAAACTTGTTGATCTGCAGCTCTCCTTTTCCTCCTTTTTCTACGTGTCCTTTTTATTATTATCATCATTTTTTAAGCGCTGAAGTTCTTTACTGATGGCTCACCTTTGTCAATTTTCTAATTCAATGTTTCTTCGATGCTCACCCCTTTCCATCCCCTTTTATTTTTCGTTTAAAGTTTCTTTATTAAAATCTCATTGTATTTCAGCTACAGCACTAGTAAAGATTTTATTCATGGGATTTTCTATCAATTTCTCTATCACCTTAATATTTTCATCTTCAGCTCTCATCTTTCGAAGGCTTCTAATTTTTTCAATTTTCTTTTTTTAAAAGCTACTTCAAGTGCCTCCTCTTCGTCAATTCAGTTATAGCCATTACTGGATCCAAAGTTATTAAAAAACAGAAAATAGAAGAGCCAGTACTTTAGTATGGTGACGGTACACAATATCAAGGAATGGAATGAAAAGTAACTGGAATGGAATGAAAAGTAATTGGAACAGAATTAAAAGTAACTGGAATGGAATGAAAAGTAACTGGAATGAATACCCCAACACGCACTTGTGGAGATTATATTAAGAACTATAAGAAAGTCTTGGCAATACCGTCAGCCAATTTTAAATCACTATATTAAACAGAATACGTCAATAAGGGAACTAATAACAGCTAAAATTACAGAAATTACTTCAAATTACGTACATAAAGTGGCCCTTAGCCACCCTGAAAAGTCACATTGAAAAGAAAAGTCGAAATTATCCTGTTTGGTAATAATGAAAATAAATACACAACCGAGCACCAGGAGAGGTCTGCTCGTAAAAGGCTTGAAAGGGACAGTCGTTGAGTTCCGTAGTGAATAATAAGACCATTATTCTGTCTCGTAAAAGTATATTACATGCTTCAAGTCACGTATGAAATGCCTACAGGCATACAGTAGTTTGTTTTAGTGTCTCTCAGCCACGCCTGACTTGCCAACAAACTACGACTGTTTGCTAATGTTAGCAACGCAAAATTTATATCAGAAAAGTTACAAGTGATACATATACCATCCTACCAGCTTGGACGGGGGTGAAGGATTGTACTTCTATATGTTGAATAATCATGTCAAAGGATATTTTCTAAAAAAAAAAAAAAAAAAAAAAAAAAAAATGCACTCCAATACGGTCTTTAAGTAAATCTACCACATGGTACATTCCTATTTTTTCTAAACCCTCAGTTAACTAATTGACTATTTTTGGCGTCTATGACTTTCGATGTCAGGATGCCAGAAAACTTGAAATCAATCAATCAATCATTTACAAACAGGAGCAGCAACGATTTAAATGGACGTCAAGTATGATAAACTAAAAACATAAATAAGTATATATTTATTTACATGGAACCCTTTACCTTTACTTCAAATGTAAATATTGTACTATTACACCTATGTGATATCTCATCTATTAAAGGGAGTTATAACGATTAACATGGACGAAAGCTATGTTAAACTGAAATTATAATAAGTAAATATATAGTTATTTACATAGGACCTATTTCATATACTTCATATGTAAATGCTATACTATTATAACTCAAATTTAAGTACTAACAAAGACTAATTTTTAGGCAAAAATTAATAGATCAAATTAAAATCCACAGCTGATTGCAGTACCTTTCTTCCTCAAATTGACCGAAGTACTTGATCACATCAAAAGTTAAAAAAATTGTATTCCTTAAGAAATTAATCAAGAAGCTACAACATTAACGTTTTATTTGAAGCCTTTTGTTTAATACGGATGTTTCTCTAATGGGAAAATTCATATTTAATTTTCCTTTCCATTATCACACCTTGAAATCTTAAATATTTAACCAAATAAATTTTAAGTACGATAAAAATTAAAGGAACTTAATATATATATTATTTAATCATAAACAGACATTAAATTCCTTCCCAATGCCATGCTTTGAAAATGTCAAATCTTAAAAAAAAAAAAAACCGCCATTTTTCTTATTTTACGTAAAAGTAAAATCCTAAAACTTTAATCTAAATAAAGACTGATCACTAACAGGCAGAAATTTACAATTTTATTCCCTGAGACCTATTCAATAATTCCAGATAAAAGTCTTCGGCATCTTTCCAGGGACATCGTAACTTCTGTATAATCAACATACTATCAAGATTTCTTTACGGTTGAATTTACGAGAAAAAAAAAAGAAAAGAAAAAAAAACCTTTTTAGGTTTTATTCCAGAATCTCGCAATTTCTCCAACTTTGAAACTGCCTCTGGGAAACGTCTCGAAATACATGGATAGAAAAAGTTATAGATCTTTGGTTTTTACGGTAATCAGTCTAATGTAATATCTGCCGTATCCCTTTCATGATGTGATTTGGCATGAAAAAGACGGCGCAAGAAAGACGAATTCTGTGCGAGTTCACGAGGTGCCTGAGAAATGATGATATACACATTTCCTAGTCAGTTTAATATTTACAAGTTCAATGTTTTAAACGCCACTCATGAATGGCAGAGGGAAAGGACGATGCCAATGTCCTAGAGACTGACCATATATACACATGATTAACGCCCAAGACCCTTCTGCACCCAAGCTAGGAAAAGGGAGGGCAAGGCAATGGCTGCTGATGACGCAGCAAGTAGACCTATAGGCTACCCAAAACCTCCATCCTTTGCTCACAATGATGGTGAGGTTGCAGACATTACAAGAAACTAGAGAGCTTGAACGGGTCTCGATCCCTAGCCCAGCAGATCGACAGGCCCAGACGTATCCATAAGGCTACCACAACCATAAATGCCATTAAACAAGGTAATTTGCCTTTGAATTTACAGTACTCATGTTAACTATTTTATTGCAAAGATAACCCTCACTAATACCATCACCCAAAAAAAGGCTTCCATGTTCTTTACTTTTCAATTTCTTTCGTTCAATTCGGTACTTGGAGGTTGTAGAGCAGCCTTCGCTCGGCCTAACAACGTTATATCTAACCACAGTCTGACATTCCAAAGACTTTATTTCAAAAGTTATCTTGTACCACCGTTTAAAGTTCCCAAACATGCATTCACCTTGGCGTGCGAGGTCTTCATTTTATTATTAAGGATTCTGCCAAGTGACTCAAACGTTTCCTGAACAACAGATGAAACGGATTTAATTTTTATGAACTATATGATTAAAAAAATGCAAAAAAATAAGAAGAAAGAAATCATAAATGATATGAAGGTTTATGGCAATGATATTGATCATTACGGTCACCTAAAACATACAACATGGGAATAAAAATCAAATACATAAAGAGCCCTCTTACAGAAATAAGTTAAAATACATAAAGAGCCCTCTTACAGAAATAAGTTAAAATACATAAAGAGCCCTCTTACAGAAATAAGTTAAATTAATAATCGACTCCAAAAACTACAGGTTCTTAAGAGAAACCTTACCAATATAAAATTAATAGAACTAAAATGAGAGAGAGAGAGAGAGAGAGAGAGAGAGAGAGAGAGAGAGAGAGAGAGAGAGAGAGAGAGAGATCAAATACAA
>NC_090743.1:25295357-25297857 GCF_036898095.1 Palaemon carinicauda
ACCAGCCACCCCTTGAGATACTACCGCTAGTTATCGAGTCCAATGACAGGCCAGAAAGTACTATATTAGATCCCTCTCTCTGGTTACGGCTTATGTCATCTTTGCCTACACATACACAGAATAGTCTAGCCTATTCTTTCCTCATACACTTGACAAGACTGAAATTTTCAAACAATTCTTTTTCTCTCAAGAGGTTAACTACTGCAATTGTTCATTGGCTACTTTCCTCTTGGTAAGGGTAGAAGAGACTCTTTAGCCATGGTAAGCAGCTCTTCTAGGAGAGGGACACTCCAAAATTAAACCATTGTTCTCTAGTCTTGGATAGTGCCATAGCCTCTGTACCATGGTCTTCCACTGTATTGTGTAAGAGTTCTCTTGCTTGAGTGTTTCTATTCCGCTTGTTATTTTTAAGTTTTTATAGTTTATATATGAAATATTCATTTTAATGTTGTTATTGTTCTTAAACTTCTTGTAGTTTTTCCTTATTTCCTTTCCTCACTGGGCTATTTTCCCTGTTGGAGCCCTTGGGCTTATAGCCTCCTGCTTTTCCAACTAGGGTTAGAGCCTAGCAAGTAATAATAATAATAATAATAATAATAATAATAATAATAATAATAATAATTATAATAATACATTAAAGAGAAATATGAAGTTCCAAACAGTAATCTCAATACAATACCGCGGCTGCTTATTTCTCCATCTTTTGCTCGACCTTGACCTTTGACATTAACATGTATTATTTGGCGTGGATTTTCATATACTCAAATATGAACAAAGTCTGAAGTCTCTGTGACAACGATGTTCAAACTTATGGCTGATTACGTGAATTGGACATTTTGCTTCACCATGACTTTGACCTTCAAAAATTTAATCCTTTCCAGCTTTTTACATAACAGTTATTCTCAGCAAGTTTCGCTACTCACAATTGAAATTGTGGTCAGGAAGCCATTCATAAACACACAAAAAAACACACAAACAGGGGGTAAAACATAACCGCCTTCCACCTTTGTTGGCGGAGATAATTAACTTCATAAATATATTTTGTGAAATTATACCGAAATGACATATTTTAACCAGGTACTTATCAAAATCAATCTATTTCATATGGAATACAATCTATATTCATACAGCGTTATTACACATGTCATCGCATTCTATATCAGAAACAACAAACCTCTCTTTACAGTTCATATCTGAAAGATCTATTCTAATTTTGTTACTGTTCTTAAAATATTTTATATAAATCATACACTACTTCCTTTTTAGCCTATTTATATCCTTATTTCCTTTCCTCACTGGGCTATTTTCCCTGCTGGATCCCTTGAGGTTATAGCATCCGGCTTTTCCAACTATGGTTGTGCTTAGCTAGTAATAATAATTATAATTATATCATCATTATCATCATCATCTCCTTCTACGCCTATTAACGCAAAGGGACTCGGTTAGATTTCGCCAGTCATCTCTATATTGAGCTTTTAATTCATCATCTCCTACTTCACGCTTAATAGTCCTCAACCCTATAGGCCTGGTCTTCCAACTCTTCTAGTGCCTTGTGGAGCCCAGCTGAACGTTTGGTGAACTCATCTCATAAATATTGGAATATCACTTCCGACAAATATATTTCATTAACACAACACTTTACGCCAAAATCAATTAATTTCGCTTTACTATAATAAATCATCAAGAAATTTCAAAACAATGACAGACCCTAATGATAAATTTTATGGGTTAATCACCTATCCAATACAAGTCCCGAAATCGTATCCGCCAATCAGTACAAAACAATATCATACCCCAATAATACTTTACATGGTACCTCATTCTACCCATACTGCCGCTGATATAATACCCTCCAACAAAATCATTCATAACTAACCTAAGTAACCTTAAAATTCAATAATATGTCCAACTAGAGTAAGCAACCCGTCAAAAATAGCAGCTAAATATTTAGATAGATACCTACAGGAGCACGAGAACAAACAGATTCAACTCTTTCCACCCCCTCCCCATTTCCTAACTACAACCCTCTCACCATGGTATGATCACTCCCTCTCCCCCCTATCCGAGGGAAGGGGGTCATAGATTAGTTATACCTCATTCCACTGAGCGAGACCAAATATATATATATATATATATATATATATATATATATATATATATATATATATATATATATATATATATCCGACACTAGCTATTTATTGTCGTTTCGACAGTCAGCTAACCTCTGTAATAAGAGTGTTGTAACAATGGCATTATTACTATTACAGCTGTTACTCTCCGTAACAAGAACGATGCAAGCATGGGTGAGTGTTCTGTCAAAGAAAATACTTGAAAAAATCTGCGATTTCCTTGGCATCCAATAACCCTTGGGAAAAGAGCAAAGAAGATCCTATTTCTCCAGGCCTGGTTGGAAATCTGATTACGAATGGAATCCAAACCTTCGAGAGGCGCGAGTGGCCTATGTCGAAAATACACACGCGTCTGTGTAATTTTGGAG
>NC_090743.1:25302857-25305357 GCF_036898095.1 Palaemon carinicauda
TTCCCCCATCCATAAAATCAATAATTTTAGCAAGTTTATATAAGAAAAAGTACTAATGACGGATAAATTTTGTCAATTGCACAACTCTTAGCAAACTTGCATAAAACAGCTTATGATTAATACGAAATGCATAAAATCAATACAAAAGCATATTGTACATTTCGCACATTTACTTTTATAAAAGAACTTTACAGTTGCAGAAAATTTACAAAAAAACTAATGAAATATAAAAACATGACCAAACGTTAAAGACTATCGGCTCAAATAAATGCAATTACTAATGCGAAGTTCATAGAATAATTAAATACCAATTCCTAAAATTAATATTCTCGAAATGCTAAAACAGAATAATCCCAAAAGTAAACCTTTAAATGGTTCGCACCGAAAACAAATATATCTTAATACACAAGTATCAAGTGCGTGACAATTGTATTCCATGTTATAACCATTGTAATTAATTATTCCAAACGCTTCTTCACAAAATTACCAAAATAGCGTAATATGGGTGTCATGAAATTACTACCCTTCTCATAGTAACAATCAAGAAAAATGCTATTCTTATTATGCGTGAACATTAACAATATAGATAGTAGAACTTCCAAAGGCCATAAAGATAAGATTTTACTCCTTATACGCACTGTAAATACAGGCAATATAGATATCAGGAAATCACACCATCCAGTTAATAAGCACGAAGGATATATTTCCAAATACGCACTGTAAATACAGGCAATATCTATATCAGAAAATCACACCATCCACTTAATAAGCATGCAATATATTTTCAAATACGCACAGTAAATACAGGCAATATATATATATATATATATATATATATATATATATATATATATATATATATATATATATATATATACACATATATATATGTATATATATATATATATATATATATATATATATATATATATATATATATATATATATATATATATATATATATACACATATATCGGTGTCAGGCAAATTTCTCGAAATCAATTGCGAGAAGGTAAATTTCTCGAATTCAATTGAAAGAAAAATTATTTCTCGAACTATTATTTTCGCGAATGTCAATTACTTGAAAAAAAAACAAATCAATTTCTCGAACACAATCGAAAGTATCCCATAAGCGCCAAAGACCAATTTATAAAGAGGCTATTACCATTCCGTGATATCCTGTATGTACGGGCGTACGTATAATGCACGATACACTGCGTACCTATTTGTAATCACACTTTTGCGTCATAAAAGATATGACCTTTATTTTTTTTAGATAAAATAATAAATTACTGTATAACTTTTGTATTTTTTCATTCCTTCATTTACAATAAATTTTCAACATTTGTGTTTGTCAGCCCAAAAGGATATATTTTTCCTTGAAATACATGAAATTTTTCCATTCAATTTTCTCGATATATAGATATCAGTTTTCGAGAAATATGGGATTCAAGAAAATGATAGTTCGAGAAATTATTTTTCGAGCAATTGAGTTCGAGAATTTGACTTTCGAGAAATTGCATTCGAGAAATTTACCTAAAATCATATATATCAGAAAATCACACCATCCAGTTAACAAGCACGAAGGATATATTTCCTAACATGATTAAATAATAGCAATTGAGAGATATCTGGACATTTCTCCACTCCAGTAAAAGACCAGAGAGAAAGATACTTCTCTTAAATTACGTACATAAAAGCACTACAGAGAGAAATACAAGCCTCACTAAAAAGCCTCCCGGATTTCTCCATCTCTCCCATTTTTGCAAAATCCACAAGGATCAACTTCAGCATCAGAAAATACTACGCCAGTATAGCCAAGAATACCAGAAAACAAAAAGTAAAAGAAAAATAATTAACCATTGTACAATGCTAACATAAAGACCACAATAAAAATGCACCTTTCGATAAATAAAATTGTGGCTAAACCATACTTTACACTACTCTTATTAATACTTAACTTTCCAAAGTATTCCCTACCATGGTTAGTTAGCTAACTGTTATCCTTCTTCTTCCACCCAACTTTCCTCTCAGCTAAAAAAAAGTCAGTATACAGTACATTCTAAAGAACAAGTACTAAAGCAGCATTCCTTGGCATGTAAAAGTCACGAAAATGAAAAAGATACACTCCATTCTAAAACAAGAACGACGAGATACAAAAACTAGATATGAGAAAATGAATGTTTTCTCGTTAATGATAAAAGATATATCGCCTGACAGGAGTGAGGAACGATCGACAAAGATATCGACGCTTGATAAAAAAAAAAAAGCATGCAATGTTTTCTGCGATAAGATAAAATGATGTAAAGTGTATAAATTCCATTGACATCTGATATAAAAGTGCAGAGATATATCGTAATAGTTATTTTACGTGAAAAGAAAAATAGTATTACGTTTCAACAAACATTTATTACAGGATATGGTTATTATAGCCTTTAGCAGAATGAAAAGGCAATAAACCATGCACATATACATCCACACAATCATATACATACACACA
>NC_090743.1:25310357-25312857 GCF_036898095.1 Palaemon carinicauda
AGAGAGAGAGAGAGAGAGTTACAAAGATTTAGATGTCTCAAAGACTTTTTAGTCCAACCGCAGAGAGAGAGAGAGAGAGAGAGAGAGAGAGAGAGAGAGAGAGAGGGCGGGGCGGATAATGACGTAGGCACTTCATATGACAAAAAGTAATTTGGCGTTAAAACGCTTTCTGCATAATTTCCATTTTTGGCAATCGCCATGATTGCCTATCACGCAATAATTACCAGCAGGTAAGTGGCTGCTAGGACCGGGCGGGGAAATCCTAATCCTAATAGATCTCATTTACATTTTCATCAGATCTAAAACTGTAACCGAACCCCCGGGGTCTGATTCTAGCCATTTCTTCCTTTGGGTGTATTGAACCTCGCCTTAAGTTTGCCTCCTTTTCTGAGTGGGGATACCTTAGTGATATGTTTGTGTATCGCCATGATGAGCAAACCTGTACTAGTCAGGGACACCAATACTAGGTTGGTTTGCTATAAGCGTTGATATCAAAGTAAAGTCTCCCACCAGTGGCATGCGTGGTGATGAATATGACCACATCCCTGACATAACTAAGGACATGTTTGGGGCCTTTGTTCTGCAGTGGACTATAAACGGCTGTATTTGTTGCTGTTGTTATGATGTTTGTGTATTCCGTAAGAATGAATTTTTGTATAATATATATATATATATATATATATATATATATACAAATATATATACACACACATTATATATACATATATATATATATATATATATATATATATATATATATATATATATATATATATCCCGATTAACTGATATTCTCAGGATTAAAATTCAGATTCAATTAAGTTTATCCCCTAATTAATTTTGTTATCTTTCCTGCAAACTGCGGAACCAGACAATAACGAAGGCTGTTCTCCTCTGTATTCCATTAAAGTAACTTTCGTAGGGGCTGCTGTTCGATATAAAATTTAATATCACTATTGGACGGGAAGGATGGTTGGCCTGATGTAGCCTACATCATTTTAGGCCTAATGCCTATTGGGCACAGGAACCACTGACCTGGAAAATGACACTTGAGTTTTGTATTAAACAGAACCAGTATACTGGACCAGTTAAAATGACAGCTAAATATTTAGGTAGATATGCACATACTCGCATACACAGACTCAACTCTTCCTACCTCTTCCCCAAATCCAAAATACAACCCGCCAGTTTGGGCAATTAGTGTGAAGATTGTTGTTTTCAGAGTGTTGCCAATCAGTGTGATATATATATATATATATATATATATATATATATATATATATATATATATATATATATATATATATATATATATATATATACATATATATCAAACACGTTGCTTTTTATTATATAGGAGAGATACTGTTCACTCGCCCTTTACTCTCTTTTAACAATAATGTATCACTGAAGCTGTCTTCAATGAATAATCGACTCGAAAGTTTATTCAATTTTTTAATCATTGCTATTTTTTAAGTTAATCTATTCTGGGTTTTATATCATCATTCGAAAAAATGAAAAATGGCAACATTATTGCAATATCTATGACATACTAACTTTACATAAAATACATAAACGTGTATATATATATATATATATATATATATATATATATATATATATATATATATATATATATATGCATATGTATAAACAAACATACAGTCATACAAAACACACACTTATATATATATATATATATATATATATATACATATATATATATACAGTATATATATATATATATATATATATATATACAGTATATATATATATATATATATATATATATATATATATATATATATATACAGTATATATATATATATATATATATATATATATATATATATATATATACACACACACACAAGCATTTTATAGACAAACATGTGTTCGTGTGCAAACACAAGCATGACCTCCATTCCAGGCAATAATCTTCCTAAGATGAATGCAGCGAGCGTTTCCTTTTTCGAAGCTAATGTCCCGGAAGACCATTCGGGTGCCTTGCCAAAAAAGGGGAAAAAAGTGCAGAATCCCGCAGACGACTTCGTTTTATCCCCAAAGGATTACGCGAGACACGTGTTTCTTTAACGGCGGAGTTGCTCTCCAGGGCCATTTACTAAAGATATCTCATACGTCTTCCATCAAATGGCTTTCCGCCGTCTGTGGCGAGAGGCCCCTCGTTTATCTCCCGCAGATTACAAGGGAAACGTTCTCTTCACCGGAAGAATTGTCCTCCAGTGTCATTACACGTTTGCCATTTCGGGTTGAGAATGTTCGTCTTCTGCGAAATTCTGATATCGTTCGATTGACGCAAGACCCTCGTTTATACCTAGGAGATGCCATGAAGAACGTTCTTCATGGTAGTGTTACCCTTCAGGGTCACTGATGACGGATATCAAACGTTTCCCATCAAATAAATGAAGTGCTACTATCAAGGAAAACAGGAATCCCTGAATGCTTTTCATCTGGCTAAGATTACAAGAAAAAAATATTC
>NC_090743.1:25317857-25322857 GCF_036898095.1 Palaemon carinicauda
ATAGACAATGGTATACACATAGCCTATATCTATAGCGTGAATGGTAAGCTGTAGATGTAAAAGACGATAACTGCTGGGGAATCATAAAGAATGCTTCCATTTATCATATATTAATTACATAAAGTGCCAAGCTGCAGGCCGCTCGTAGATTACGTAATACCTAAAACCCTTGATAAATCCACTTAAAATATTTCTGCCAGTGTCACTTCCCTGAGGCTATCCCAGCATTTCTTCCCGATTCCTGCTTTAGTGTTATCACCCATGTCCCCATATATATAGTCCTCCCAGTACTAACACAGCTTCCTTCAGGAAATTTCCTATCAATGGCTGCTATCCACTTTCATCTGGACAGTCTAACACACTGATATATGGGTCCCACTCCAGTTACCCTTCTCACTTCGCCGGTTACTAAATCCTTCTACTTGATTTCGTATATCCATATCCAAACTATACCCAAAATGTTGCCAACTTCCTATCCACCAATACTGAGCTGTGCCATAACACATGAAAGAAATAGCTTTATATTGCAAATCTAGGTAGCCTGTATCATATGGTAGACTTCAACACATGGTCCTAGTATTGATCTACATTACCAAAACAACCGTACCCACAATTACGTTTATAAAAATTATCACATTCAATACATATTTCAACAGACTCCAGGTTTCCATTCGTTCTTTTTTTTTGGTGGTGATATAGATATTTGGCATCCTTTTAAATAGGATAAGTTATTCTCATGTATTTGTGCAAGCTGATATAGAATATGTACATGATGATAAATGAGATTGAAGGAAGATTAAAACGTGTTTTGAAAATAAAGTAGGGACCTGGGGGAACCCAAACAAAAAATAAGGCAAATAAGGCAATGGGGTGGAGAATATGGGACAGATAATACTGACTCGGTGGTCACTCGTTAACGAGCAGATACCAAATTATTATATTAATAAAATTAAACAAAAATCCCCAACATTCTCCATGGCTAAAACATTCATTTAGAACAGAGCCTTGTCACATATTCCTTCCTTGTAAGCCATTAAATACTAACGACCCCTGTCGTATAGGCCTACCCTTTTTTTTAGGCTCAGGGTCCCTTTACACTCTGCGATGTAAACACCCTATCTCTTTAATTCTTGGCATTTAATATTCCGTTTACGTTAAATCCAGGATTCGCATTTCGAATTGTTCTTTGCCCTTTTATCTTTAATGTCAAAGGATTTCATTTCCTCTTCACATTCGTATTATTTCTAGGAAAGCTCTCCCCTTCCCTTAACACCAGTCTGACATCCAAATCTCCCTCTTCGCCTTCAGTTGAATTCTGACATTTAGGCTTCCTCTCTCTCTCTCTCTCTCTCTCTCTCTCTCTCTCTCTCTCTCTCTCTCTCTCTCTCTCTCTCTCTCACGAAATTGGGAGAGTTATCTTTTTCACTTTAAAGGCTTTAAAGGTCACTCGTGAATGGCAGAGGCAATAGACAGGACAATATCCTAAGGACTGACCATATATAAGCTACTTATCAGCGTTCTAGGTAGGGCCATGGAGGGCTAAGGAGGGCCAGGCAACCTACCGGTCACTGGTGTTTTCTTTACTGGGAACTTCCTAGGAACCGATCGTAAAAACCTTCATATTCTTTGGTCGTAGCTGTACTCTATTACTGACTGAAAGAAGAACACGGATGGGCGAGAGAAAACTAATCGGGTTAAAAATTCCAGCGGCGAACCTGTTATTGAACTATCAGATTACACAATAGTAAACCCATTTCACTATTGACTAAATAATCACTTACGGAACCTAGGCAAATTGAAATTACTTTTGAGCTGTGATCTTTACCAAAATGACTACTGATTATGGAGGGATAAATAAATATCTAGTAAAAAAAAAAATAGCATACAACTAAATTGCTAGACACAAAATTTAATTTATATAACATAACATCTATGGTCACAAGACTACCCTCAAAATAACTGTTTACTCCCAATTCCCCACTAAATCAAAATTACCTTTTCCCATAAAATAACTAAAACCTGGTCTACCCTATAATAATCCAAGATTATACACAGGCCGAGGCTAACATAAAAAAATTGTGACACGGCTTGTCTTTCTCTTAATGTGTAGCGTTGATATGTTCCCTCTATTATATAAATCTAATAATCCCTTTTCCGGGAGAGAGGGAGAGAGAGAGAGAGAGAGAGAGAGAGAGAGAGAGAGAGAGAGAGAGAGAGAGAGAGAGAGAGAACCGCCCCTAACGTTCTAACCCTAACAACCAGCCATAAAAGTGAGTACCATCTGTGGCCATTTCCAACAACAAAGGCTTGCCCTCAGCCCCTTTTATTTCCAACAACAAAATAATAAAGAAAAAATAAAAAATGCCTTTAAAGCTACCTTTCAAACTTCTGCATTCTTTCCTAACAACTGGAAGAAACAGCTGCGATTCAATGACACACAAAGTTATCATGTCAATTAACTGTATCTGAATACAATGCAACTTTTATATCAAATAGATCTAATTTTTTTTAAAACCGAGGTTATAAAAGAGGCGAATCCTTAAAACGAAGGATTATTCACAGCAAATACTTCATTATGTTACCTCTAAAATGGTCTGTCTTAATTAAGTGTCATAGCCTCTGTACAATGGCCTTCCACTGTCTTGAGTTATTGTTCTCTTGCTTGGGGGTAATCTCGGGCACAGTTTTTAAAATATTTTATTTTGATTGTTCATTACTTCTCTTGCAGTTTAATTATTTCCTTGTTTCCTTTCCTCACTGGACTATTTTTCCCTGTTGCAGCCGTTGGGCTAATAGTATCCTGCTTTTCCTACTAGGGTGGTAGCTTAGCTTATAATAATAATAATAATAATAATAATAATAATAATAATAATAATAATAATGAAAATCTATTTCATTTGAGAAATAATAGCAGAGTTAAGATAATTACAAATCGCTTTACTTTTAAATAAGATACCAAAGTTTTAGGCATATATTACTGTCCATAAAAAATAAGCTGTTGTTAGCTAAATTGCTTTTAAATTCTGTAAGGCAAATCTTAAAAAAAAAATTGTCTTTTGAGTATAATTGCCTAATTCCTTTTGCTCCTTCATAAATAAATTGAATTAAAAGGGTAAGCTATTATCCAAAGTCTTCAGCTCTTTATATACATACATATAACTCTTTCATAAATTGGTATATTTACATTAACTAATATTTACTAGGAAGATTATATATATATATATATATATATATATATATATATATATATATATATATATATATATATATGTATATTTGTGCGTGTGTGCATTCATGAAGAGACAAGAAACGAGGTGTCCACTCTCATCACATGAGTCTGGACGCTCTGACCGGGACAAATTTCAATTTCATCTGTATCCATGTAAGAAAATGCCATTTTAAAAGCATAGATACTTATAAACGAAACCGAATTAAAAAGTAAAAACATTCTTGTTTTTTCATCATACTAAATAACCTCTCGTTGACCTGGAACGATAAATATTAAACTAGAGTCTAATTTACTGCGTTCGATAATCCGAAGTATAAATAAATACAGTTCAACTTACTGTGTATTATGCTACAATCACACCGAAGCGAGTAATACTACGGAATATCCAGGATTATCAAGGACGACCCAGAATCATCCAGGACTAGCCTTCTATAACGTACCATCCCGGTTCACCCTGGATGTTTTTGATATGCAAAAACATCAGCGGGCGACATCCCAGGACCATCACAGACCTTCCCGGACTGCCAAGGACTGTTAAGGCGCCACGACTGATTTCTCCCCGAATAACCACGGATCAGATCCGGGAATGTCCTAGACAATCCGGGAGGTCGGTATGACTAGCATTAACCTAAAAAGTTTGAGGTAAAACACTGCACACTGCTGCTTAAGAAGAGACTAGAAAATCTGTGTTTAGGTTTAGTAAAATAAGTCTTTTGTATGCTCCAGCATCACAAAATGATTAACCTCCCAAACAATTTTCCGCTACAGTTAAACACAAAGCACTGCACGGAGAAAAGGGTAATTAAGGCTTTCTTAGAAGTTTTTCTGACATATTCTTATTTCCGTACTCTCCCCTAAAAACTGGTGGAGTTTTGAAATACTTTATTATTCAACAGAGAAGGAAGGTATGAAATATGCACACACTTATAAGTGTAAAAACACAAAAAACGCACAGAAAACACACACACACAAACACACACACACACACATATATATATATATATATATATATATATATATATATATATATATATATATATATATATATATATAGAACATATGTATAAGTATATGTATATATATACAGTATATATATATATATATATATATATATATATATATATATATATATATATATATATATATATATATATATAGACAAACACTAGCAGTGGTGCAACAACTGAATCAAGTTTTCTTGGTCCGTGGGTAGCTCCTGGCAGAGCGTGAAAAAAACATATTCGATTCAAGGCGGAAGCAGATTGGACTTGGGAGAGGTTAGCTAGGACCCACAATTCCAGGTGATTGGCGGAAAAGTGAAATAATTACACAAACAGGAATCATCCTCACTAAGGACAGACATGCTCAGGATGAAGTTATATATATATATATATATATATATATATATATATATATATATATATATATATATATATATATATATATATATCAGTCGTAACTAGTCCACAGCAAGACAAATGCCTCAGACATGCCCTTCCACTAGCGTCTGTTTATGGTCGTTCTATGCCAGTATATACCAGCAAATTTTATTACTTCGTCAATCCACCATCTTCTCTTTCTTTCCCTGCTCCTTTTGAAATCTCAAAGAGCCCGATCTCTTATTCTTAATGTCCCTCTATTATCTGTCATTCTCATTATATGTCCTGCCCATGTTCATTTCTTTTTAATACATGTTATAATATCCTCTACTTTAGTTTGCACTCGTAACCATGTTGCTCTTTTTCTGTCTCTTATTGTTATTTCCATAATT
>NC_090743.1:25337857-25347857 GCF_036898095.1 Palaemon carinicauda
AACTAATACATTTCCCCGATATCTCCAGCTAGATCATTTCCTGTTTTGTCATATAAATACAAAGTTACAAATTTTCAACAGTTTTCCGGTATGATATCCACGTTAATATTGAAATGATGGGAATGATACACTGTCTGTCACTTATTAGGGGATGGGTGGATAAACTTCTCAACCCAAGAATAATAAATTTGTGTAGTTTCAAGGTATATGTAACTATGGGGAACAGCTAAGTGCTGATAATAATAATAATAATATTAATAATAATAATAATAATATCGCCTATATATTAAAGAGCAAGTCTGGATATATATGTTTGCATGTATATACAGTGTGTATGTATATAAATATAAATATATATATATATATATATATATATATACACATAATTCCTTTCGAAACGCTGTGGTATTGCCAAACGTATGACTACTCGGTCTCTTCCCGTCCCTAGGGTAGGCGGGAGAGGGAGTAGTCATACGCTGGTGAGAGGGGTACCCCGAGAGGTAGTTAGGAAAGAGGGAGGGGACGGGAAGGGTTGAATCTCTGTGTGCATATATACCTAAATATTTTTGACGGGTTGCGTACACTAGTGATGATGATAATAATAATAATAATAATAATAATAATAATAATAATTGATAATGATAATAATATCCCCTGTTGCCCACAAGTTGAATAGGACTTATAATGAATGAATAGAGACTTGTCTCTCTTTCTATCCCTACTTCCTCACATCGAGCCATGTACCCACATCATTTTGACCTTGCAACTACTTATGTTACATTTTACCTTGAGCGATTTTTCCCTCTCTAGGTGTATGATATCATTTGCCATGAGGTTTATGTATAATGTTCTGATAACCATACAAGCAAGAGATTCTGAAGGTTAAGTAACTAGCATTCTGAGAATAAGGCCAAAGCAAAACATGTCTCATACCAACTACCAGACACCTTTTCCCTAAGAAAATTCCTGTTACTGATTTTTTTAGTTAATCTGATATCCCATCAACCTTGTAAGAATTGTGATGACTAAGTAGGACAACAAACATACTGCCATATGGGCAATCATTCATTGCGCATATTATGCATTAGCAACTCTTTGTACCAATTTCGACTAGAATTCCCACAAATGTGTAAGAATTGCGATGACAGTGTAACATGGAAAGACTGATGTACAGTACATGTTCATGAAAGAGACGTCATATATGCCAAATAATAATTCATTCATACATATATATCATTACTTCCCACAACAAAGTTGGAAGGTTATGTTTTCGCCTCTGTTCGTGAACAGCTTCCTGGCCACTATTTTAATCGAAGAGTAATGAAACTTGCAAGGATTAACTGTTATGTAAAAACCTGGAAATGAATAAATTTTGGAAGGTCAAGGTCACGGTCAAGCAAAATGTCAAATTCACGTAATTAGCAATAAGTTTGGACATTGTAGTCGCAGACTTCAAACTTGGTTCATATTTGAGTGTATGAAAATCTACGCCAATTAATACATGTTAAGGTCAAAGGTTAAGGTCAAAGGTAAAGGTCAAGGTTGAGCAGAAGGTCGAGAAATAAGCTGCCGTTGTGGAGGTCTGCGCTCTACTGAGTGGCCCTCTAGTTGTTCCTATGTTCTCGTACAATTAATGTACCTCTATATATGATCATGCATGTAATATTCATGCCTCTTGCATGTACTATGGCAACACTTATAAACATCGCTGACCTGATAACATGAGTCATTATCTTTGGGATCTCATATCAGGCTATCGCCGGGAACGCATGCTTTTGTATCCTCTGTTGTTAAGCACATAAATCATAAGAACCTACATTTGAGATGAGAAGTGTTCCCTTCTTTCACGCAACTTCAAGAAGACCCTATCCTAACTTACAGACAAACAGGTTTAAAATCTGCCTTCTTACACCTGTATGTGCAATGATATACCTTTTCAGAGTTAGAATGAAATTAATTCCATCATGCAGAAGTGTGGCACACGAAGTGCTGAAGGCCCTTAAGTACAGAGATGCAGACGACCCCTAGCTAGCACATCTCAGTATGATTGTTTTCTTATGTACCAAGGTTGGTAGAGTTGTGATGATAAGGTAAGCGTGACAAACATGCTGATAGGCAATCCGCCTTTTAGGCAAATCTATGCTTGATGGTCCAAACTTACAACCCAATTTGAATGAAATCCAATGAAATGTTTAGGATGCACTGCAATGACAAGGCGGGTGTGACAGTAACTCTTAGACAGATATCGCTTTATGACCATCTGTGAGTCCTTTGGCAGGATATGAGCAATGCGTGATATGGAATGCTGAATACTCCGAACGAACAAGATAAAATGACAGTGGGGGTCTTGTAGAGAGTAGGGTTCCCCTGCTGTTTAGGACCGGAAAAACAGCTGTCAGAGTAAAGTAAGTAAAGTACCAAGTGAAGAAGTTGCAACGACAATGTAACTGGGGCGGATATACTCACGGACAGACTGAAGATTCCATTTCATACACACATATGCTGTTGATCTACTTTTAAGCTTAACTGGTATCCCTTCAACTGTGTAGGAAGGTTTAGATTAAAAGGTAAGAATAAAAGACACAGAAAAACAAATGAGAAAAACTGAAGTCCCTTATCTTGCATGTTTGTAGACGACTAAAAAAACACCTCAACCAATGTCTTGAATAAATGATAAAATTCAAATTAGGAATTCAAATAAGACAAACAAATTACTAAGTCTAGGTTCCACAAGGGAATTTGACATCATAATCCAGTATGAGGACTTGAACTAAATGGCGATATAAAACATTAACCGTTGTATGAGTAATAACCCTTAATTCTTTACCCATCGTTATGGAATGAAGAAAAATAGTATATAACAACATTATTTTATAATGAGCTTCCGCTTTTGAGGCACATGTTTGTAATGAGCTTCTACTTTTGAGGAGACGCGTTTGCAATGAGGCGATTTATTTTTCCTAGAAACACTGCTCTTGTACTGATATAAGACTTTTTTCAAGACACCAAATAGCATAGCTGAGTTTATAGTTGAAATTCTTCTTGCTCACAATTCTTTTAAAATGCCCCATCTTTCTAGTTTTATGTTGGGCATACCTCTTAAATAATTTCATAGCATAACATCCCAAACTTTAGCAGAAGGTATAAACAGTTCTTTACCTTCAACAACATTTCGCACAGCATCATGGCAGAATGGAAACAGTAGTTCTCAAATTGATGGATGTTTTCTGATGAATCATAATGCTCTCTACCACCCATATAAAAATTGATAGATCACAAATATTAGAACAGAAAAAAAGTGAGAACCTAATCTTGAAGCTGAGAGTAAAACTACTTTTCTCTGTTATCAAATTAGTGATCTCTCAGTTTTCAGACTCGGATACTGTTTGAATAGGTAAATCACCTGATACATTTCTTGATATTGAACAGAGATATACAGTACATTCACGCAGGTATATCAAAGAAAATCTATAGAGTATAAGTATTCATACGCATCATTGGCCGTAAGATTTAGAGAAGATGGACACAGAAAAACGAAACAACACAATTCATTCACACAATATAGTTATATTCTTCCGTGACAAATGCGAATGTTTCAATAGCTCAGCAATAGATAAATAAATAAAAGATACATTTACATATATATCAATCTTTGAAAATGATTATCCAGTAATTCATACACATGAACAAACCTTTCGATCGAAAAATGCAAACAAGAAAATCATGAAAAATTATAACCTCTTCTGTCCAATAAGAGATAACAAAGAAAAAGAGGAACAGAAAATTGAAACTGTTCAAACAAGTCTCTCCCCGATCAAAGTGCGAGAAAAAAAGATGGTTTATTTACCCAGGGTTAATTGGCAAAGGGTCTTTTGTAACCATCTGATTTGCTTTTTATACCAATGTGTAAATTTATCTATCCCACCGATTTAATCTCTTCAAGCTGTGATTGAGGCGTATCTGTACAAAACAAATATACAGCAGCTTATACACACGTGAAATATATATATTGTTCATGAATATATATATATATCTATATATATATATATATATATATATATATATATATATTATATATATATATATATATATATATACATATATACAGTATATCATCAAGCTGTAGAAGAGAAAAAACAAGAGCTGCCAAGCGCTTTCATGTTTTTCACACTTCTTCAATGACTTGGAGAGGTGTGAAAAAACACAACACGAAAACACTCAGCAATTTTTGTTTCTTTCTTTATTCCTGCTCGATGATATATATATATATATATATATATATATATATATATATATATATATATATATATATATATAAGTATTTGTTGCATGCGTAGTTATTACCATCAACAATACATCAAGATATTATAGTCACTTGGTAAATAGCCCTTTTATTTCTCAAACTGAGAGAGAGAGAGAGAGAGAGAGAGAGAGAGAGAGAGAGAGAGAGAGAGAGAGAGAGAGAGAAAGTAAACATCAACAGCTGTATCTCAACAGTAAAACGTGAACAAGGTTTTCAGCATTACTTAACAAAAGTATTTGAAATGTAGTGTCGCTTACACCGCAGTATATAAACTTCAATTACTTTTAGTATATTGACTAAGATTTACCCAAGAAAGTGAATCAAGAGAAATCCTACAGAACAATATTAGCACTAATATACTATTAGTAAATTATTCATATAGAATACATCATTACTTTGGGCAACTGTTATAGGGTAAAACGATTTCTCTCTTCAATAAATTGAGCTATAATTCCTTTTTGACAGTTAATGACGGAACTCTCATTCCTTTTCGACTGTTAATGACAGCACTTTAATTCCTCTTCGACCGTTAATAACAGCACTTTATAATTCCTTTTCGATCGTTAATGAAAGCACTCCGATTCCTTTTCGACCGTTATGAGAGCTTTAATTCCTTTTCAACTGTTAATGACAGCACTCTAATATCTTTTTTACCGTTAATGACCGCACTTTAATTCCTTTTCGATCTTTAATGGAAGCACTCTAATTCCTTTTCGACCGTTAATGAGAGTTTCAATTCCTTTTCGACTGTTAATGATGGCACTCTAATTCCTTTTCGACCGTTAATTCCTTTTCGACCGTTAATGACAACACTTTAATTCCTCTTCGACCGTTAATGACAACACTTTAATTCCTTTTCGACCGTTAATGAAAGCACTCTAATTCCTTTTCGACAGTCAATGACAGCACTTTAATTTCTTTTCAGCTGTTAATGACAGAACTCAAATTCCTTTTCGGCCGTTAATGACAACACTCTAATACCTATTCGACCATTAATGAGAGCACTCTAATTCCTTTTCGACTGTTAATGAACTCTAATTCCCTTTCGACCGGTAATGACAGCACTCTAATTCCGTTTCGGCCGTTAATAGCAGCACTCTAATTCCTTTTCAACTGTTATTTGAGAGATCTAGTTCCTTTTCGACCATCAATGACAGCCCTCTAATTCCTTTTTGACTGTTATGACAGTACTCTAATTCATTTTCGACCGTTACTGACGGCACTCTAATTCCTTTTTTACCGTTCATGACAGCTCTATTTCCTTTTCGACAGTTAATGACAGCATTCTAATTCTTTTTCCACCGTTAATAACAGCACTGATTCCTTTTTGACTGTTAACAACGGAAATTTAATTCCTTTTAGACCATTACTGACAGCACTATAATTCGTCTTCGACCGTTAATGACAGCACTCTAGTTCCTTTTTTACTGTTAATGAGAGCTCTAATTCCTTTATGACCATAATGACAGCACTCTAATTCCTTTCCGACCATTAATGACAGCACTTTAATTCCTTAATGCCTGTTAATTCGAGCTCTAATTCCTCTTCGACTCTTAATGACAGCACTAATTTCCTTTCGACTGTTAATGAGACCTCTAATTCCTTTTCGACCATTAATGACAGCACTCTAATTCCTTTTCGATCAATCATGACAGCACTCTAATTCCTTTTCGACAAAAGACAGCACTCTAATTCCTTTTCGACCACTAATGAAAGCACTAATTCCTTTTCAACTGTTAATGAGAGCTCTAATTACTTTCCGACCGTTATTCACAGCACTCTAATTCCTTTTCGACAGTTAATGACAGCACTCTAACTCCTCTTTGACCGTTAATGAGAGCTCTAATTCCTTTTCGCCCATTAATAAAAGCACTCTAATTCCTTTTCGACCATTAATGACTGCACTCTAATTTCTTTTCGAGTATTATAGACAGCACTAGTTCCTTTTCGACTGTTAATGACAGCACTCTCATTCCTTTTCGATCGTTAATGACAGCACTCTAATTCCTTTCCGACCATTAATGAGAGCTCTAATTCCTTTTCAACTGTTAATGACTGTTAATGACAGCACTCTTATTCCGTTTTGACCGTTAACCACAGCACACTAATTCCTTTTCGATGGTTTATGAGAGCACTCTAATCCATTTTTGACCGCTATTGAGAGCAAAGATTTACTAGTCAAAGCCACCCAAACTAGGTTGGTTTGCTGTGAGCGATCAGACCAAAGGCTCCCACCATCACCAATCCGCAGTGGCCAGCGTGGTGATAAAAATGGCTAAATCCCATACATGTCTAAGGCCTTTGTCCTGCCTTGGACTAGAAACGGATGCATTTGTTGTTGTATATATAGAAAGAAAATTACAATGGGGGAATTATTATGTACGGAGTATAAAAACCGTAATTACACTATATGGTATTTTCAATGTCATTTAAGATATCTTCAAAATACTTCCTTTTGACTGGACGAGAGTAATGTTCAGAGGAGACAGAATTTTCCACTGTAAACAAACACATGCAAAAGTTATTTGCTCTTCAGTAAAAGAATCCAAATGAAGCTTTTGTTCCAACTTTATTTCAGTTCTTTGTTTACCTGGTATATTCCATTGAGTTACAGTTGTTATTCTCGATGACATTTCCTACAAAACAGCAGGATATCACAAAAAGAATGTATTCAGGGCTGATTAACAATTATTGTTAAACTAGTGTACCCCACTCGTCAAAAATGACGGCTAAATATATACATAGATATTCACACAAACGGAAACGGTGATTTCCGATTGTACCTCTCGGGGTACCCCTTCTCCCTAGGGTAAGACTACTCCCTCTCCAATACCTAAGGACGAGGAGAGACGGAGTAGTTATACGCATATATATATATATGCATATATATACACACATATATATACATATATATACATATATATATATATATATATATATATATATATATATATATATATATATATATATATATATAAGCCTGACACGTAGATCTCTATTATATAAAACACATGATAAAACTCATGATCTGATTTCGTGTGTGTGTAAATAGGATAAATCTCATTAAACAACAACGTAACAAATTACATTACTTCAAGGTATTTCAGGTAAACAACACATAACTAACATTGACAAGTTTCTAACGATCTCTCAAGAAAGAAATTCCAATAAAGCCAATAGTGGGGAAAAAAAAACATTACTCTCTTTCCTTGCGAGGAAAAACATAAATTCAAACACCGCAGGAACGAAGTCTTGCGTCCTAAAATTTGGTGTCGGTCTAAAACGGCGCAAATATTTATAGAAGGAAGGTTCCAAAATGCTCGACAAACACAACTCCCATTTCTCGAGCGCGTGAGAAAAATAACCGTGGTCCGTCAAAAAAAAAAAAAAAAAAAAGGGGGGGGTGATATTTCTTTTACCTCTTGGGGATACCAGCTGCAAGTGCTATTTCCAGAAGAAGAAGAATAAGAAAAAAGATGAAGAGGAAGAAGAATGGAAAATCACATGCACGATTTCGACAGAGTTCTCCTGAGGAAACAATGACGTTGAAGAATAGGAAAAAATAATGAGGGAGAGAACTGGGGGAAAATAGTCGTGAACGTACTATTCATAAACGTTCGTGGGGGTCTTTCTGCACTGCGAAGCTTCGTTGTTGATGTAATTAGTTAGACAAGGGTTGTGGTGGCCTACTGGAAACTTCCCGACCTGGCATTCTGCCAGACTCGGGTTCGAGACCCGCTCAAGCTTGATAGATTCTAGTAGTGTCAGTCACTTCCCCGTCATTGCCAGCAAAGAATGGGGAGGAAGCCTATAGATCTACTTGTCGAGTCATCAGCAGCCATTACCTGGCCCTCCCTTACTAGCTTGGGTATAGAGGGGCCTTCGATGTTGATCATATGGTCAGTCTCTAGGCCATTGTCCTGTAATGGCATTGTCACTGTCCCTTGCCTCTGCCATTCATGAGCGTCCTTTAACCCTTTAATTGTTTGTAAAACAGTTTTTATCATTATTCATTATGATCAGAGTATACATGAAATTTTGTATGTTACGATAGGAGGCCTCGAAGAGCTCTTCGATTTCTAATAAGCTGTAACAGATTAATAAGAACCATAACAGTATTAAAGGTCATCTCTCTCTCTCTCTCTCTCTCTCTCTCTCTCTCTCTCTCTCTCTCTCTCTCTCTCTCTCTCTCTCTCGAGTAATTTTCTCTTTACTCCTGTCTTTCACTATTTAACAGTCCCTGTCAATCTCTTTCGTTGTTTCTGTTAGTCTCAATTACTGTCTCTCGGCCTCTCTCTGTCAATATATTTCGGTCTATGTCTCCCAATCTGTCACTCTCTTCTAAGACTTTTTCCGTGCTATTATTGACCTCTTGTTGAATCGGTTCCAGAAAAGCCAAATACCAATACTGAGGAAAGTATTAGTTGCCTGGTCATTTTGTAAAAGCATAACTTGTATGTTCAGAAAATGACTTTTAAGAGTCACTGAATATTTGTGGCATGTGATTCGTGAAGGAGTACGCATGCAAGCTGGAAAAATTAGGGCAATCATGGAGTATCCCGCTCCACAAAATTTAAAGAGTTCACGAAGATTTTTTATGAATGGTAGGTTACTGTAGATCTTTCATTCAGGGATTTGTAACAACAGCCAAACCGTTAACTGAATTGCCGCAAAAGGAAAAGGATTATGAATGGAAGGAAGAACAAGAGAAATCCATTCATACATTAAAAACGAAGTTGATGAAAGATCCTGTTTTCGTGTACCCAAATTTTTTCAGATTTTTATCTAGGATGTGATGCCTCAAGTAAAGGATTAGGAGAGGCTCTTTTATATAAAGCAAAAACAAGAATGAGCGCCGTCTGTTATAGGTTTAAACGTCCCTTGGCAGAGACAAGGGACAGTGTCCGTGCCCTTGCTAGCAAGACAATGCTCTAGACTACTAATACGCACAAGCACCCTCTCCACCAAAGCTAAGACCAGGGCTAAGAAATGGCTGCTGATGACTCAGCAGGTAGACCAGTAAGGCTCCCTCAAACACCCAATCTTTAGCTCACAATGATGGTGAGGTTACAGGCACTACAAGAAACTATGAAGCTCGAGCGGGATTCTCGGACCCCAGCCTGGCAGATCGCCAGACCGGGACGTTTCCAATAAGCCAATACAACCCCAGCAGTGTTAAATGCAGCAGATTAAATGTATAAAACCACTGAAAGAGCATGCTTAGCTATTTATTATGCATTGAGAAAGTTCAGATAAGCTTGAGAGTTAATGTTCTGGTAATATAGACAGGATAGAAGATAAATAGGCAATAAACCAAGCTAACTGATAAGGAAATGATAAAAATTTTATTATGGAAGAAGACTGAAAAGAATCTTAAAACCCCTGTGTAACTAGCGGTTATCAAATTAGTGACATTTGCGTTTATCTTCACGAAATGACTGAATTTTGTTGTCTTTGACAATCCGTTAAAATAATGCCAACATCAATACAATAACATAGGCCCAAGAAATAAGTACAAAGCAATGGTAGGCTATGTAATCGATAAATAAACACACTCGAATCCTTACCCAACTGTTAACACCATGGAGACTGGTTTGTTAAAATATTCGTAAACATTCACCCATTTATTTACAAATAACAATGTTAACAAACATACAGGGAAAATAGACAAACATAATTTAATAAGCAACCTCTTTG
>NC_090743.1:25352857-25360471 GCF_036898095.1 Palaemon carinicauda
TTTACAAGACTCAGGCTTGTGCGTGTATATGTGTGCGTATATTTATATATACATATATATATATATATATATATATATATATATATATATATATATATATATATATATATATATAATATATATATATATATATACAGTATATACATTATATATATACAGTATATACATTATATATATACATACATATATATGTATATATATGTGTGTAAATATACTGGATATATATAAAATACATAAATATATTTATATATATATATATATATATATATATATATATACTGTATATATATATAATCATAATATTCTCTACATTTGATTGCCAGCCACTACTAAGCCTTATCGAAGTTAGAAATATATGAAGAAACTTTCACATTCCATGAAAGGATTCGATCGGACGCCCATTGTTTTAAACTAAGAACGAGCTAAATCCCTAAATTCTCTTCCTAGATTGAAGGGTAAAATATGTCTCGTATAATCTTACATGGTGATAGCTTCTTTAATCATTCACAAATTAGATAATACTTAGTAGTGACGCCCAAATCCAAAACAAGTATGGAAAAGTTAAGAGGTCCTTGTGGATATTAAAATACATATACTTTATATATGAAGTGACCAGTGGATTAGATACATACACATACACACATAAAACACACACACACACATACATATAAATATAAATAAATATATGATTATATATATACGTATATATATATATATATATATATATATATATATATATATATATATGTGTGTGTGTGTGTGTCCAAATATTCACATAAATTTAAGAACAACGAAATTTTGAAGATAAAATGTTTAAACTAAAGAAAAATGGTACATATGAAAATGAAAATTCACTCAAGATGTAATAACAACACGTAAGAAACAATTACACACTATTACATTACAATATATGGTATCTAATAAATTAGTAATTTATTAGATTGAGTGTAGATATTTCAATAGAAATGTATTACATCATCGTGCAAGCGAATACGTAAAGAATTTTTAAAACGCGTATATTGGTAAATTGAAATACAAGAAAATCTTTAGATGTGAAAATAAATCCTGAAATAAAAAAATATACCAATAAATATTTACAAAATTATTCGAAATATACAAAAAAAAAAATAAACATAATATACTACTACTGATTAGTGACGAGTCGATATTTCACTGCCTCGGCACTTCGGACGTTGACAGGTTGGCAAAATATTGACATTTTGCAACAGCGAGACGGGCCTTGAGAGCCAACGGGGAAATGAGAGGGGGAGGATACTGAATGCGTTTCTTGATGTACATTTTCATTTTTAAATGATTGAAATCAGTGTATTTCTATGTATTTTCGTGATTTATTTTTCATTAACCGAATATGCGTTTTATTTATTCTTATTTCTTTTATTTTCAATCATTATTAATTTTCTACACGAACTGAATAATACGCTTTTTATGTATTCTTATATATTTGATCATATTTTTCGGAATGTCATAACTAAAAATACTGTCTTTATTCATATTATGTACTTATACAAGGATAATTAATTGTTAAAAACATCAAAATAAACATAACATATAAATGAAAATGGAAAAAATATAAATAATCAGAAAAAAATAATATATACATATCACAAACCTTAAACACATAACCCACATTCCTTAGAAAAGTTACCTTGCTGATAGGAAGCTCTTTAGCCTAACCTTGCTTGTCATTCCCTTCCTATTTACTGAATCTCACTGCCCCCAACCCCCCCCAAAAAATCCCTTCCTAAAAAACCTAACTTTTTGGGTCAAGGATATTACTTATTCAAAATCTAACTTCATTACTAATATACCAAGGCGTCATTAAGTTAGAATATGTATAAAAGAATAAAACCCAGGGAATGGAAATCCATATTTTTTAAAGAAATTCAAGACATACAGTACAAACTGTGTATACACATACAAATTTTCGTTTATACACCCATTTCTGTGATGTGTATATTTCAGTAAATAAATGTTACATCTTTACTTCACATCTGACATTTTACTTCGTCTAAAAAAAACATTATTTCCAGGTTTCATAAAATAAAATGTAAAACATTTCATCAAGCGTTATTCGAAAACCCACTTTGAACACTGTAATGAAAAATGGTAAGGGGTATATACTACGAAAATTGATAGGGTTATATTATAGAGGTCAGGGCCCACTCTGCATTAGTAACAATAAAAACATTATCAGTAACATTTAGCATTTTTAATCAGTTGTATTTGGTTTTTGTTGATACTCGAATGGTCCTGTAATGCATTTAAAAATCCTTTTAAAATCGTACTTGAATTCAGCAACTGCGAGAGAGAGAGAGAGAGAGAGAGAGAGAGAGAGAGAGAGAGAGAGAGAGAGAGAGAGAGAGAGAATTTCACACGCTTAACAGAAAGACTGTTGTGCCCAAGTGTTCTGAGAGAGAGAGAGAGAGAGAGAGAGAGAGAGAGAGAGAGAGAGAGAGAGAGAGAGAGAATTTCACACACTTAACAGAAAGACTTTTGTGCCTAAGTATTCTGAGAGAGAGAGAGAGAGAGAGAGAGAGAGAGAGAGAGAGAGAGAGAGAGGGGAGTATGGTGACGCAGTATGTACCACTACCCCAGGACTGGGCAACCCCACCCGCAAACCCGCTCCCATAAATGCCAAACTATCCTTATCCTTCCCAGCAGTCTGTGACTAAGAACGCACTTCAAGCTGATAAGAACTTCCTAAAATCCGAGTACAGTATATTCGCAGAGTCACTCCAGACGGGATATAACAATCTACGCAGTTAAGACAGTCCTCTTAACTGAATGAAACAACACATACACAACACAACAAAAGGAATAAAAGATATCAAGTAAATGTGTTAAATCTACATTTACGACAAACGTCGCATATTAAGAGGAATCGTGCTGAGAGAGAGAGAGAGAGAGAGAGAGAGAGAGAGAGAGAGAGAGAGAGAGAGAGAGAGAGAGAGAGAGAGCAAATTGAATTTCTAGACCCTCAAAACCTCATAACGTTGAATTTACTGGTTCAAATCACATACCAGATGTATTTATAATAGTATTTCTACATACACACATATATAAGTACATACATATATGCATACATACAATATACACTATAGTATATATATATATATATATATATATATATATATATGTGTGTGTGTGTGTGTGTGTGTGTGTATACACACACACACACACAACAAATGCAAGACATGTCCTTATTCATGGGGTTTGGCTAGCTTTCATCACTATGCTGGCCAACTGTCGACTGGTAGTGGTGGGACACTTTTGTCAGATACCTCATGGCAAACCAACCTATTATGGGTGGCCCTATTTGATACAGCTTTGTTAATCATGCCGAAACACAAACCCTTTCACAACGTTAAGTCACCACCACTCAAAATGTGATATATATATATATATATATATATATATATATATATATATATATATATATATATATATTATATATATATATTTATATATATTTAAATATATATACAGTGTAGGTGAAAAAGAGAAAAAAGTAAAATACTGAAGACCGAAATGTCACCGGGAAATATCTGTGACAGAGCAATTAAAAACAGCTCAAACTGTAATTCCTCGAAATATCAATGTCACAGACTAAGTGAAAAATAATTACTGAAAGTGTTGCGCTTAAAAATGCAAGGAGCTGGTAATGTGAAGGGCCACTGATTCCTCTCTCAAAAGCCAGGTCTCTAATATTTCTGATGCTGTGATGTTGAATTCATATTCATTTCTTGATTTGTTTTATTTTCATGTAATTTGTCTTTATGTCTTGTTATTTATTTCTTAGTTTCCTTTTCACACGCAGCCTATTTTCATTATTGGGATCTTAGGTTGTATTATTTTGTTTTTTACAGCAGCAGTTGCAGTTTGGCTTATAATAATAATAATAATATACTAATAATAATAATAATAATAATAATAATAATAATAATAATAATAATAATATAATAATAATAATAATAGTAACTCTTCAAGGTTTCTTTTGCTCTACATGAAAAGCGACTGGATAAGAGATCTCTTTCCTATATCCTGCATCCAATCTGTCTTCCTTTATCCACCTTTCTATGGTTTCCTTGGCATCTTTACAAGTCTTCGGGCTGCTACTGTAAGGGAAAACTACAAAACGTTTCTAAAATTCTTCGATTTGCGCTTTTCCATATATGAAGATAATTCAAAATTTCTTGGGTACGTACACAGAAACTCCTTAACACTAAGTATTTACCCTATAAGCAATTCAATATTTTATCATTGCATTGTCATGTCAAATACAATTTAGGATTTTTAGGTCTTAAAGGGCTAGTAGAGGAAAAGTGTTTTATGGATAGAAGTGGGTGTTTGGGACTTTCGTTTCCTCAGCAAGGCGGTGTAGGGTTCTCAATACCATTACAACTATAATATGGGTGCTGTAGATAACCAAACGAAGAGAGAGAGAGAGAGAGAGAGAGAGAGAGGAGAGAGAGGAGAGAGAGAGAGAGAGAGAGAGAGAGAGAGAGAGAGAGAGAGAGAGAGAGGGGTCCATAGGTATCCCAGTAAAAACAGAGAGAGAGAGAGAGAGAGAGTGAGAGAGAGACCATAGGTATCCCAGTAAAAACAAATATACATCGTCGTAACCCTTTGCACTTCAAAAGAAGATCAGAGGCCTTGGTATTAATGTCCCTAACGACGTAACGATTCCTCCAACCCGAATGCAAATTTCCCTTAGGAGCAGGAGGGAGGGAGCATTGGGGCGAGAATTGGAAAGTGGGTAAATGGAGGGAAAATAACTGAAAGAGAAATGGAGTTAGGGTTAAATAAAATCTAAGAATAGAGGAAGAGTGGAAGTTATTGTAAAAGTAAAGAGGAAAAGGAAAATGTGAGATTAAGAGGATTAAGAGGAGGTAAATAAATAAAGGGAATAGAGATAAATGGCAAAGAAATAACAAGCTGGCACAGCACAAAGTTAACAGTTGAGAGAAGAGTGACACTAGCTAGGAGAAGGACACTCCAAAATCAAACCATTGTTCTCTATTCTTTGGTAGTGCCATAGCCTCTGTACCATGGTCTTACATTGCCTTGGGTTAGAGTTCTCTTGCTTGAGGGTACACTCGGGCACACTTTTCTATCTAGTTCCTCTTCCTCTTGTTCTCTTAAAGTTTTATAGTTTTAATAGGATATATTTATTTGAATATTGTTACTATTCCTAAAATATTTTATTTTTCCTTATTTCCTTATTTTCTTTCCTCACTGGGCTATTTTCCCTGTTGGGGCCCCTGGGGCTTATAGCATCCCTGCTTTTTCCAACTAGGGTTGTAGCTTAGCATTTAATAATAATAATAATAATAATAATAATAATAATAATAATAATAATAATAATAATAATACGGAAAGCGAAAATAAGTATGGGATTGGTGGAGAGTGAGGTCTAGAAAATAGAGAGATAATAAGGAGAATGCGTGGCTGAAAAAGTAAATAAGTGAGGAGAGCCAAATAGAGAATGAATAATGAAAGCATGGATGATAATATGTGAGGGATTAGAGGGATAAATATTTCGAGACAGGAGAATATTAAAGAGGGTGAGGAGAGTAGAATGGAGGAGAGGCAAGGGAATGAGAAAGAGAAAGGGAGAGTTAAGACACTAATTAGAAATATTTGAAGAGTAATTAAAGGTGGGGGAAAGAGCAACAAAAACATCTATGCAAACAGATTACTAAAAACATATAAATAAAAAAAACAAATAAAGTCTTATACTTAAACCAATCTTCTAGGCTTTTCCCCGCAGCTGTTGCATTAATGCACAACCCCTTGGCGAGTCTGCTTTCGCATGCAAGCCTTACATGCGGAGGAAACCCAGCACTCAACGCTTGCAGAGAGAGAGAGAGAGAGAGAGAAAGAGAGAGAGAGAGAGAGAGGAGAGAGAGAGAGAGAGAGAGAGAGAGAGAGAGAGAGAGAGAGAGAGAGAGAGAGAGAGAGAGAGAGAATATAACCAGGTTTTTAAATTTAAGAAATATTTTTTTACGAGCAATAATCGATATTTGGAAAAAAATTTATATTTAGAAAAAAAATTGAAATGTTATCAAGTTTAGTAACAACTTCTTCGAGACTGAATGATATTTGTATGTTAACTTGTCGCAATCGCTCTAGGCATACACCGGATGTGTGCGGCAAGAAAACGGGGACTCTTAATGTTATTTATTTCGCACCTTCCGTACAAATAATAATTCAAGAAAAATAAATCGTTTGAAGACAATTGCCTTTCTCAGCAATCGTAAGAATTTTTAATTATTTTTGTAAAGAATAATGTACTTTACCAGAAATTCTACTTATGATGAAGCATAAGGTTCACAATTTTTTATTTCTTTTGGTATAATAATAATAATAATAATAATAATAATAATTAATAATAATAATAATAATAATAATAATAGTTACACTAATTACGTCTATTCTATAAATGGAACTTACTTCAGCAGTAATATAATTTTGAAGATTATTATAAAACCACTGTACTTCAGACAAAATTGGCATCGTTCATCGGATAAAATGGAACACAAAACATAAAAAAATATCTCTTATTAACGACAAGTTATTTGGTGGATGCGAAATTCCGTCAGAATCCAAATTTCACAATTCAACGCAAGTACATACCTACCCAAACAAGGTTACGTGTTTATCTGAATTTAAATCTCTGAATCTTTAACATTATACTTCTTCATAAGACTAAATTCGGAGAGAGGGAGCAATGGGGAGAGCCCTTTTACGTTTAGTTATAAAGGCAAATACGGTAATAGAATGAATCACTGATTACATTAGTATCCCTTGAACAATTGGGCGTATTGAAAGAAAATATAAAAAGGCGTCAAAATTCGAGATGCATACATGGATAAATAGTAATGTTTTTGAAATGTCACCTTTCCGAATTGGCATTATAACCTGTTTATGGTAAGATGGAATAGGAAAATCTTATCATTTTAACTTTTACTCACCTCGGGAGATTGCCAATTTTGGGAGCTCGCGGACGAAACCCAAACGGCGTAAGCCCCTCTTCCACATCACCGTTGGCTGAAAAAGAAAACGAATCTCAATGCCTTTACAGAAAACGTTACGACTAGACCTTAATTTTAAGGGTTACCCATACTATTCTCCTGGTCCCTTCATGTTTTGTTACAATTCAACAACTACATTCAACATATAAAATAAAATTACTTGAGAAAATATATAAAAACATAAAGACTTAGAATACTTATATATTGCTGAAATATTGTATTAATTAAAAAATCCTCTTGTTATACTGAAAAGAATAAACTTGAACCATAAAAAACGAATACAAGTTACATGCAAGAAAACCAATGTCTTCATAACGGGAATTCAAGGAAATCGAAAGACCATAACCAATTCAAACTCCTATCAAATAATCATAAAACAACTCGCTAGATGCTAATAAATACTGCAAATCTACACAATGGACCCATGAGTAATGCTTTATTGGTGTTATTCATCAAATATTTCAATGCAAGGTTTGCCAGGACAAAAACAATAGTACTTATAACACAGGTTCTCCTAGTCATTTTACCAAAAAAGAGTTCATCAAATTAGTGGCATTTG
>NC_090743.1:25360971-25413471 GCF_036898095.1 Palaemon carinicauda
CACATTCTCGCCATTTCCTAATTACAGCACGGCAGTTGTGATTTCCGAGTGTACCTCTCGGGGTATTCCCTCACACCATGGTATGACTACTCTCTCCCCCCATACGCGAGTGATGAAGAGAGACCGAGTAGTTATATGTCTGGCAATGCCGCTCAGCGTGACCGGAAACACACACACACACACACACACAAACAAACATACACACATATTCAACCCTTCCCACACTCTCGCCATTTCCTAATTACAGCACGGCAGTTGTGATTTCCGAGTGTACCTCTCGGGGTATTCCCTCACACCATGGTATGACTACTCTCTCCCCCCATACGCGAGTGATGAAGAGAGACCGAGTAGTTATATGTCTGGCAATGCCGCTCAGCGTGACCGGAAACACACACACACACACACACACACACACGCGCGCGCGCATATATATATGTATATATAATGTGTCTTAGCACTTAATTTATGGAGACATAGAGTACCTTCTATATATAATAAGAGCAAGTGTCTGGCTATGTATGTGTATATATATATATATATATATATACACACATACATAGCCAGACACTTGCTCTTATTACATATAGGAGGTATTGTATGTCCCCATAAATTAGGTGCAAAGACATGAAAACCCATTAGGTCACGATGAAACTGATTTCGCATATGGGAACCTTTCTTTATCCTCAAGAAACAACTAAACCTATTCGAAAATCTTCGCCAAAAACTTTCACAGAAACCGGTTACATGACTCAAAACAAACAACTTCCCAAGAATGAAAATTTAGGCTTCAGCAGACAACAACATGCATATTTCGCTTTGCAGTCAAAAGGTGGCGTTAGTGTCCATGTGAAAAATAAGGACCCAGGTAGATTATTGACGTTCATATCTCCCCAAAAGAAAACGATAAAAAATCCCTTTTGTTTGTGATTGGACATCGTTTCCTAAGCCAGAATACCTTCATTTGAACGCTTCTACCTTTTATAGGCGACGCACGGGTATTGATCCACCTTTCTCTCTTCGCTCCTTTTTAGATGTTCGTGTTCTCTTTTGTTATCGACAACTCTTTTCTTGTTTAAATGACTTAATATCATGTCCTTTGGTTTTCTATGTTCTCTTGTTACCTGTACCTTTTTATGTTCTCTTGTTACCCGCACATTTTCTCATATTTCCGGGGATCCAAAAATTTCTCTACTGTTATTTCATTTCGGTAATTTTTATATTCATCCATGATCCTGATTTTCGTAACTTTTCCCTTTATTTCAATACTAACTCCGGCTATATTACCTGTTAATAATTCCGTTTACTAATAGATAAGGTATTCTAAAAGCCAAGAGTATATTTTCGGAGTAACGAGATTCTGAATATCAAAAAGAAAAAAAAACCACCACTAATGTACATTTGGACACAGAAGTCCCTGGCACACCTCGTTCAAAGGAAGCGCACTCTGACACACCCTTACCTCACGGCGAGTAACCATACAGATATTGTAGGGGGAGTTGTCAGAGGCGATGGGCGGGGCTAAATACAGGAACTTGCCACACAGTAAGGGTGTGGCTTGGTGCGCTTCTTCATAGCGAGGTGAACCAGGAATTTCTGTATCCAACTGGGCAGTATGCTCATAAGCATAGGATAGTGACAAACCTATTATTATTACCCTTTATACATCAGTAAATAATCATTCATAATCCTGAATATACCTATAAGCCAATCATTGTAATCATTAACACCTGAATCTATTATATTCTTATGAGAGTCTTTGTGTGAACGTAATCATGCGTATATAGTAAACCTGCTATAATATTCCTTTGTATACCATACGCCAATCATTTTAATCCTTTGTATATAGTGAGACTCTCATTAAAAACCCTTCCATTATAATCCTTTCGCCTTTTCACATCAAACGAGGTATTAATTAAAAACGGAGTCATATAGAATATAAAAGCCTTTAGGAGAAATACATCAAAATTAATAATAAAAATTAAAACTAATAAAAATGAAACAGTTTTGAAAAGGTCCTGGCTTCAATACGGAAAACACATATACACTGGAATAACATTATAGGTGATGAAAAAACAATTACTAAAAAGTAAAATAATATATATTGATAAAAGTGGACTAAAAGTAAAAAAAAAAAAAAATCAAAAGAGGTCATTTCAAAGTGATGAAATGTCAACGGGAAAGGACACATGCACTGAGAAGAGTGCATTTGCCTTCGGACCCTTAAGCCTATCATCTATCTTTTTATAGCATTTCCCAGGTGACTTGAGCAACGCAATCTATACGCAGGTATGTGTACCCAAGTTTACCTGCCGGAGAGGATGAGGTTCGGCACGTCAACACAACACTAGATAGGCTAAGGACATTTCGTGGAAATATATATATTCGGAAATTACAAAATGTTCTCTTTACTTTCATTGGACGATTGTCTAAAAAGTATGTTTGAATAAATATTAAATGGCGATTCCTTTTCAACGTATTTTCATTAATCCGCTTATGTAAAGAGTCCGAATGGTGTAATTTACATCAAACCGAGTTGAAAATCAAGAACATGAAAAAGCAAAAACATATTTTTAGTGAGTGTAGTACAATTTTATAAGTATGGACCAGTTTTCATTATTCTTTACGAAAGAATTTTATATTTTTTATAGATTTCTCCAGCTTGACATATAACTCATCCGTTTTCCTCAAAGGGCCTAAAAAATCAATCAGACCAGTTTAGAAGTATAACATATAGACCAAGAATTAGGTAACGAGAGGTGTGATTCCTGAGGGTACAAAACTGAACGGCAATGATTTAAAAAAGGAAATCGTTATTTTCTCAAACACAACTTGAAATTACACAGCAGGAGAGTAATACTAAAGTCAGTCATTCAACTTCATACTGTAGTCCTCCAGCACTACAGTAATGCTTCAGATTCCATGGAATTGATCGACCAACCATTTCTGGTCAGCCGTGAAAAAAAAACTTTTATATTCTTCATCTCCTCTTCCGACTATTAACACAAAGGACCTCGGTTAGATTTCGCCAGTCGTCTCCATCTTGAGCTTTTAATGCAATACTTCTCCATTCATCATCTCCTACCACGCGCTTCATAGTCCTCAGCCATGTAGGCCTCGGACTTCCAACTCTTCTAGTGCCTTGTGGAGCCCAGCTGAACGTTTGGTGAACTAATCTCTCTTGGGGGGGGGGGGGTGCGATTTATTCTAAATCACGTTACGGTTTTTAGATAATCTTATTGCACCTCATTTTCTTTAATAGTACCTTTTATAGAGCCCTTTCACATCACCGTGCCCTTTCAGATTACCAAAAGTTCTATTCCACAGCATTAAAGACAATTCATTTTGTTCAAAATCCGCAAAATATAATGTTCTTAAAGAATTTTACATCCAAAAACACATTACAAAACCTAATTTTACTTTTAAACGTTCAACATTCAAGAACAAGCTAATAGCCTTCTGTATTCCTGTCGACACAGCGATAACAGTTGACCATCTTAATCTTGAATCTTTTTTTTATGGGCCCTAAAACGTTTCCAGAAACGTTCGCTTCTTTAGAGTTTAACCTAAACTCTAATGCTCCCAACTTTCCCATTCCTATTATTTTCCGCTGAATGCGACGAATAAAATAAGAACAGGGGGAGGGGAGAAGGAGAGGAGGTGGGATGAGAAGAATATTAAGAACCAGGGTAGTTCTAGATCAGGGAAAAGGTGAAGGGTGGGATATATACATAGTTTTGAGACTAAGGAGGGGATCAAAATTATTATAATTTACTTATTTTTTTTTCTATCTGATAGGCAAAGAAAGATGGGTCAAAGAAGAGTGAGAACAGTTAGTTATCTAACCATGGTATGGAATAGATTTTTAAGTTAAGTATTGGTCAGAGTAATGTAAAGTGTGGTTTTGCCACAATTTCATTTATATAAAGGTATATGTTTCTTAAAGGTTTAAAGTTTATTAAGTAAAATAACTTCTTATTTTTCTTTTAATTTTTGTTTTCTGGTATTCTTGTTATCTGGAGCTAAACAAAGGGTCAAGGGAGTAAACATAGTTTAGGAATGGAGACTAAAAGGGTCTAGGTATAGGATGATGGCTCAGGAACGGAGGGGAAGAATAGCACTAGGAAATCTTCAGGGGATTGCATGTAGGTTATAGGAGAAACGGGGTTGTACCAAGGGATACAAAAAGGGAAGTTGACTCCAAACTCTTGATGTGGCGCAGCGTTCAGAGGGAAGGCATTTAGCTAATCAGGTAGAAGGATTCGCTCGGTCTCATTTGATAGGAGGGGTAACCTAAGAACCCCCATTATCATTTTATTTAAAGCTGAATTTGATGTGAAAAGAGAAAACAATGAAAATTAACAAATAACAATGTTTATACATTAGGCATTTTCTCTCATGTGACATAAATAAAAGAATTAAGGGAAACCATTTAAGTAAAATATTGTCTGAGACCTTAAAATTTCTCTTAATTTGTCAAGTCACATTTATAGTACGTATTTAGCCCAGCTTGGATGTACTCATACTTATCTGCGTCAATGACCTTAGATGTCAGGATGCCAGAAAACTTTCAATCAATCAAACTTAGTACAAAGCGCACACGATATTCATCAAGGGAATGGTAAAATAACAAAAATCAAAACTTAAAATACGCAAAATAAACTTGATAAGAATAAAAAAAATATTTGTGAGACCACATAAAGGTAATAAGTCTTAAAATCTTCAAATGTTTATTAAGAAAAAAGTTTTCTGAAATTGTAACTATAAAAACGTTCGTAAATATAAAGACCTTGAGATGCGCTCGAGAATCCGAAGGGGAAAAATTCCGAATTAAAGGTAGATAAATTTAAGAGTTCGTGATAGCCCAAAAGAAATTTTTTTTATGTGGAGAGAGAGAGAGAGAGAGAGAGAGAGAGAGAGATATATATATATATATATATATGTATATATATATATATATATATACACATATATATATATATATAGAGAGAGAGAGAGAGAGAGAGAGAGAGAGAGAGAGCAGTGGCCTCCGTTTCCTGGTCAGGAGAATCTGATTTAGGGCAACACTTTTCATCTAAAAGATATTGTGTGGGTCCCTTTCCCCGAATATTCTCTTATTCTGGAGGTCTGTTTACTTCCAAGAAATATTAATATAAATGTTAATACCTATCCGACATCAAAGAGCCTGATATAAATAAATCTACTTAATACAGAAAACAAATTCTGGACCCCTTTTACCTTTTACATCACTATCCCATGGACTCCTTCAGAACTACATGCACTAATGAGGCCACAATTACTAAGTAAAAACACATTTATCATATCATTTAACAACATAATAATAATTCAGAGGAAAGCTTGCTATTAATTTCTTCTTATAAACCCTGTCTAAAATTTGGATATTTTTTCAGTAATCTATACATGGAAAAATATTTGACAAGAGATGGAAATCAATTAGTAAGAAGGGGAGAAAGGTCAAGAATTTTACATTAATCTCATCTTTAAAAATAATATAGAATTTACGTACATTTTTTTCCTGAAATTAATAATTGAATCAACTCACTTTTGAATCATACCGAAAAACTATACAAATGCAACTGTTAAAAATTCACTATTACGGATTTTATAAATAATACTCCAAGTGTTCTAATTCTAGTAACAACAACAATAATAATAATAATAATAATAATAATAATAATAATAATAATAATAATAATAATAATAATAATAATGAAGAAGAAAAACAAGAAAACCCATCAAGTCCATAATGTCTTTTGTGCCGGTGATAAAAATAACAGGTGTTACCGGTAGTCTTCTCCAACCTAACCTCAATTAACCTCCGCCACAGTTTCCTTTATTCCACTTGATTATTAATCTATTGACGAGAAGGCTCAAATAAGAGAGAGAGAGAGAGAGAGAGAGAGAGAGAGAGAGAGAGAGAGAGAGAGAATCTTTTTCATATAAAAAAACATACACCAATAGGAATAGGAATAGTACTTATGTTAGGTGTCTATTCCCTGCAAAATTCGCAAAAGAGGTCAATATGTAATACAAATTAGTTTACACAGGGAACAGATAAAATTCTTCCCTTGCAATAAACAAACAAAAAAGGTAGCAAACCTCCCTCTAAAGGAGATCCTTACCCAAGGTTAAATCATACCTCCTTTCCCTAACCCCCCCCCCCCCCCCAACCTTGCCAAAACTCTAAAACCTGCTCAACGGGAGAGAGGCCTTTTAAACTGTCTGACTGGACCAATCACTCGCCTTCTCTTGCTAAACAACCCCCCACCCCTCTACCCGCCATCACTATTGACCCAAGCTCAGAGAAATTGACAGGTGACGTCATTAGACCAACCCTCACTGTCCATCCATCCATCTGGAGGGGAGGGGATCAAGGTTTAGAAAAGACCAGTTGCGAAAGAAAATTGGATGCAATGTTTTTAATCTGTCCGGCTACGAGTCTTTTTATTTTCACCAAAAAAGGGCATTTGCGCAAAAGCAATTATTAAAAAGCCAAATAATTGATTTAATTTTGTAACCTGTTATTGAATTCCAAAAATCGATTAAAAATTTCTATATATGACTAATTAAAAAATAAATATAAAAACGGAAATTATTCAAGAAATATAAAATTTGATAAATAAATCAATGAGTAACAGAATAAAAAAAAACTCTTAAAATTCTATGAACAAATAAAAAATAAATATCAAAACGGAAAAGTCCTAGGGCAAACAAATTGAAAATGAAACTAATACCTCAGCCCCGACAATACAACAGCAAAAATTCGATTCGGACTTGGCAATATAACAAATCCTATGTTGTTGGAGAATGTATCTTTAAAGACGAGCAGGATGGGACTTCTATTGAACGAATACAGGAAATTAAACTATATTATGACTTGTAACTGGCCTTAGTGGGCTAGTGTGAGGGGTTTCTGTAGTGCAGTGTTGCCAAATTGCGGAATTGTAGGGGCAATGACGGAAAAATAGGTCTACAGAGGAAGCTCTATCATTTTAATTTCCGATTTCATTTTTACTGTCTCGAACGAAAGATATTTCCGCATAGTTATCAAGGTTGAAAAACTAATTGTTGGCATATAAATCTGTTTCATATTTATAATACAAAGTCTATCTTTTTATATCTGTTGATCTAAATTGTACTGTATTCTGAACTTAAACTAACATAAAAAAGTATATAAATTGTGAGCATGCATTTGGTTAATTTGGCGGATGATTTGATGGTTTTCGGTACTACGGCGTTTAAGGCTGTTTTACCATGCGGGATTATTAGGCGGATCCAGTAGTAACACGTCTGTAGTGACGACAAGGGTCCAAGAGGAACTAAAGCTATCACGGTAGGTCACGGGATTCTATTAGTTTTTAGGATTTTGTGAACTATTTTGATGATTGTGCGTTATTTTGTTCATTAAGTGAAGTACGTCACTTCTTGTGAAAATACCGTAGTACGATATTCTGCAAATAATTAAACATATTTATAAATAAAGACAAATGAAATACAGATATACCCAAAACATCTCTTTCAACTACTTTCCTTAAGATCATGATACTTTTTCTAATTCGAAAGTCCAGACTTCAGATTAGAAACAATGTAGCCTACATGAGAGAGAGAGAGAGAGAGAGAGAGAGAGAGAGAGAGAAATGCAACTTTACTCCAAAGTACACCAGTATCCAATCAGTACTAGGCCTCAATTCTGCACACTTCTTTTCCTCCCGATCACTCCTTGTAATCTTCCACACAAAAATCCAAAGGAAAAGGGAGATTTGGAAGAATGAATAAAAAAATTTATTTCGAGACCTTGATTAACGAAGCCCAGATCTAAATCAATATAATCTAAAAACAGCCAAGCAGTGCTAAAATTGGATGCCACACGAATGTGTTTCAAATCACGTTCAATATCTAATTTCTTTTTGAGTAGGAGCAATTAGTTTGATACAGTTCCTTTTTTTAGAGAAAGTTGATCTTTTATATATTCTTTCATTTCTTGTAATGGGTGAGGTGCACACTCATTTTTTTACACAACTATTTTCCTATATTTGAAATATTAATTTTAAAAACGAGGGAAATAATGGTGTTAATTTTCAAATATTTCAGTATATTCTGCTATTACAAAATATAGCTGTTACGCAATTACTTTTTTAAAATTTTCTATTTGGCTTATTATTCCGGTGGTGTGGGTTACTTCCTTGCTCCAAAAACTATTGTCCTTATTTTCCCATCAATATTGTTTAATGAGCACCATTATTTTTTCACATAATTCTAATTATCTTCCTATTATTCAAAAGTGATTAAGTTCAAATCTTACTGCCTATACTTTGGTTTTACCTTTACCTGCATTCGAAGTGAAATTAGAATCTGTTTCACTCTTTTTTCTTTTATACATCATCATATAACAAAGTAGTTCCTATTATAACCAGCGTTTGATGTCACATTTCTTGTTGACTGTGTATTTATCTGGGTACTTCATGTAAGGGTTGAGCGAGGGTTGGATAATTCAAGAATACCTTTCCCCAGAGCTTTATCTATTATTTTGTTGCTAGTGTACATGAGCCGTAAAAACTGGCTGCTAAATATTCAGATAAATATGCACATACTGATTCAACCCTTCCTACCCCCCTCCCTCTTCTCTAACTACCACACGAAAGTTTTGGGAATTTGGGAAATTGTCGTTTCCTAGTGGTTGCAGATGAGCGTGACAGAAATAAATAAATGAATAAGTAAATATATGTGTGTATATATATAAATATACATATATACATATATATATATATATATATATATATATTCTTCAAAGACGCCCATAAAAGAAACAAAGTTAATAAAAATAAATCACTATATTTCGACCAATACACAGTATTTTTCTTCAAAGTGTACACTTTGAAGAGGACCAATGTGTATTGGTCAAAATATAGTGATTTATTTCTATTTCCTTTGTTTCTCTTATGGGCCGTTTTGAAGAAACATGTTAAACTGTTCGTTTACAGCTGTCAGAAGTAAGACACACACACACACACACACATATATATATATATATATATGCAGTATATATAGCCAGATACTTTCTCTTTATAGAGTTATTTATAGGAATTTTGATGTCGAGAGGGAAAAAATCTTTGGAAATGCGCATTAAAAGATTTATGTTGTATACGTTTATTCCCCGATCGTGTAATTTTCCATTTATTATATATTGTTTATTTTTTACAACAGATTTATTTTCCATTTATGTCCTCATTCTTCATCTAACTTCATTTTGATATTTTCTAAAGAAAATCTATGGTTTTGTGTATATAAAACGAGACTTTCTTATCAAATCTGTCAAAGCAATGAAAAAAAATATGAAAATGAATGTGTATTTGCATGCGATAACACCAAAGGAGCCAAATCAGTCATGGGTGACATCTTTAAATTCCCTTCATCATATTAATTTAATATCCCAAACATTCAAATATTACCAGACGTTACAAAATATTGAAATTTCATACTAAAACTGACCGTACAATTTCATTATAATCAAAGAACAATGTCCCTAGATTAGCAATTCAAGGACAAAATTTGTGGATATATGGATGTGCAAAGTATGATACTAAAATTATTAATATCATAACATAACTAAATCTTGATAAAGATACCGTAGTAGACTGAAATTATATCCCAGACTTTATTTCCTTATCCACTGGGCTTTCAATCACGGGGCAACTAATGCAATTAGGTAATAGAAGGCGCTCACGATGATAGTACAGTTGGCTTCATTAATTCCAGTCCACTTCCCGGGACGCTAAGGAGACGCCTGAGAGCTGTAAATTGGAGAAGGTAACGCTGTGTTTATCAAAAAAGAAACAATCGATGAGCTTTTCAACATGTGGTCAAACGCATTTTTACTAATTTAGAATAATAATAATTTTCTATACAGCACTTCGTAAAATTATTAAAATTGCGTTTGGTCGGGTTTACAATCTCAAACTTCTTTATAGACAGGGTTGCCAAGTTTCTTTTTTTTCTAAACAGCGTTACCTGTTCCAATGTACAGCTGTCAGACGTCTCCTTAGCTTCTCGTGAAGTGTACCAGAATTAATGAAGCCAATTGTACCATCCCTAACAATCAACTCAAATAACCCCCCCCCCCAAAAAAAAAAAAAAATCATTTTCAGCTGACTAACAGTCTCTACTATGCTTCAAATTAGATTGAGTCATGCACATTGTAAGGATTAGATTATATTTTCTTTAGGCTTCCATTGGTCCGATTCCCACAATATTTTAGCTTTCCAAGGGAAGGGTTATACCTGCCGTTCTAATCAGATTTGTTTCTTTTATTTCAGCTAGTGCTGGGCGAGCATTTTGCCAATCCAATCGGTCTCCCCACTGTATTAGGGGAAAATATGGTAGCGTTGGCAGATAAGGAACATGATTATGCTTTATTAAAACGTTGGGTCAGAATATAACATAGTGGAATAGTACATTATTTTTACCATCTCACCTGACCTAATCAAATCAGCCAGAAAAGATGTGACTGGAAAGAAGCGTGTTGAAGGGAGATTGGAGTTGATAAATTGGGGGAAAGAATGAAATAACAGTGTCAAAGAAGTATACAGCTATATTAATGGGGGTCCACTCAGCCCCATTATCTAATCACGCTTTTGTATTTTTTTCCCAACTGGCCCCCCACTCCTATCTTATTTAGACGTTGGTCCTACAAACTATTAAAAAAAATCCAATCACAAGGTACACAATGATTCGGACAAACAGTGGTGAAATCACTGAATGCGTAAACGATGGCTAGACAAAATTCGCTGACAACCAGTATCACAACTTGATTACTCGAGACCACCTTTCCCACCTTGAATTTATAGTCACACGCAAGCTAAGACTTTCCTGGAACACACTGACGAAGACAGCAATACGAAAGTTCCTGATCAGTAATGACAAAAGTTACCGGACATAGGTGTCGGGGATAGGGTTGGTAAGTTTCGTTCCATGGGGGTTACTTTGCAAACTAAAATTTATTCAGAGAAACATCAATTCCATGAGCATATTATTCATGGAGTCATTAATACCCTAGGCACGTGAAAATAAATGGTGTATATATATACATATATATATATATATATATATATATATATTTCAATTTGGGCCATAAGCCCTGTTGCTAGGGCTTTGGAGGTCGATCCGCAAGTATGTGCAACTGTGATAAAACCTCACAACTGCAATACGAAGTAAAAGTTAAAAAAGGTTAGACGGTAAGAAGAGAGGAAGTAGGATATAAACATTAGCAATTACACCATTATACCTGTGAGACGTTTAACATTATTAGCATGAAACGAGGCCAAAGATATTTATAGAGAACGAAAATGAAGATTATATGAATATCTATATGCGTATACATGTAATTAAACGTTAAACCGTTTCCCTAAACTTAAGGCCTATTAAATGCTTTATTCCTGATATTAATCGTAAGAACTTTGTACATACTGTAAACTATGCTTTAAAATTCTGGCCACACTTCGCATTCAGTTCTTCTCAGACTATATTAATAAAAAAAAAGTAATGGATATGGAGTTAATTCTAACTGTCACGTTTTTTCTCTTATTGGGCTCAATACTACACAGAATTCTAGAAAATTTTATTATGAAAGTATTTGAATTGTGCACGGTCCAGTTCTATTTGGACCGTGGAGTTGTGGAAAGGTCTTCCTAATCAAATAGCAGAATTGGTGAAACATTAAAAGTCCAAATCGAAAGTTCAAACTTGTTGTAATTGCTTTTTTTTTGACGAGCATGTCGACAAAAAATCTGGTTCTATAATTTATCTAATATTCATTTACCATTGTTATCGAAATATGATATATTTTCGTAATTACTTTACACAGTTTGTTTCTTAATTTGTTTATTTCTGCTTTGGAGCTATTTATTCAGTTGGAGCCAGTGAGTTTGTAGCATTCTGCTTTTCCAACTAAGGATGCACCTTAAGGTTGTAATGATATTAATAGTAAGGGATCCCATTGAAATAAAAACGCAAGAGTCATATTCACATTCCTCCTTTAACTAATAAAAGGTGAATAAATTTTGTACCCAAAAAAATTTACCATTCATATAAATATACATATATATATACATATACATATGTGTGCATATATACCGATATAATATATATATATATATATACTATATACATATATATATATATATATATATAGTACATACATACATACATATAAATATCATCTCCTACGCCTATTGACGCAAAGGGCCTCAGTTATATGTACTTTTATAATTGAAATTTTTCCCTTAAATTATACACCCGTTAAAATTCTGATTTTTCATGGAATTATTTAATACCATGCCTATAACACCAAAGAGTGGCTTTCAGGCACAAATGGGTGGACACAAAAGGGATTTTGACAAAGGAAAAATCTATTTTTGGGTGAGATAGCCATGTCGTTCTGATGGAAGTTCCTCTAGGCAGCTTTCACCTAGGGATATTTCTGCGAGTGATATACCAGATAATTTTTACCTGTACAGGTATCACGGGGTTACTAATCCTGGAGCGAATATCCCTAAAGATATCGTATATGAATCAGGGACGTATTTGAAATACGACCACGGCTATCATTCCTCGAATAGAGTTAAGACACAACTGATTCAGAGTAGGCTACCGTTGGTGTATACTGCATTACATAGTCATCAATCTATAAGCATATTAAAGTACTACATAAGGTACATATATGCAAATGAACTGCACTAAGCAGTCAATTTCTCTCTCTCTCGCTCTCTCTCTCTCTCTCTCTCTCTCTCTCTCTCTCTGTATATATATACATATATACATATATATATACATATATATATATATATATATATATAGGGAGAGAGAGAGAGAGAGAGAGAGAGAGAGAGAGAGCAGTCAATAGCATTATCTCTCTCTCTCTCTCTCTCTCTCTCTCTCTCTCGATCAATAATAACGCTGGATTAACCTTTCCATGTCTTATATGTGATTGTTGACATTTACTGGAAACATTTCCGAAGGTAGCGTGATACAGATCTGTTAACCGAGTATCATATATGGGAACGTTTACAAATGGAGGCAGAGCATTCAAAAACATCCTCTGCAAATCTAAGAAATAAGACAATATAAATAGAAGAAAGACAGAGAAGATGAGAACGGAGTATGCAATGGAAGATGAAATATCAATGGAAGAAGAAAGGATTAATGAGTAAAATCATTTAAGTATATAGGAACTATGATCTCCAATACAGGATCTTTAGAATTAGAGTTTAATGAAAGATTGAAAAAAGCAAACCAGACAATGGCTAGGTTAAGTAAAATTTGGAAATCAAATCGCCTGAAATTACAAATAAAAATCAGACTATATATCACATTAGTGAGATCGGTGTTACTGTATGGAAATGAGTCATGGTATGACAATGAAACCGTCTCCAATAGATTTAGTAGATTTGAGAACAAAACTCTAAGAAGGATATTGGGAGTTAAATGGCAGGAAAGGACTATAAATCAAACTATAAGAGAGAGATCAGGGGTAGATGGAGATGGTTTGGGCATGCTCTTCGCAAACCCCAAGATATATATGTGTGTATATATATATATATATATAACATATATATATATATATATATACACAGTATATATATAGGTATATATATGAATGAATATATATATATATATATATATATTATATATATATATATATATATATACACATATATATATATATATATATAAACCTAATCGATAAGATAGAAATATAGGTAGACAAAAACACAATTTCTTTAAAACACTGACTTATAACGTACAAATCTCATTTGTTTTAAAGCGACCCCCGCAAATAAAATTATATTTTCTTGTAAACTGAGACTTCTCAAATTCCTTGTGAAATTAACAGCGGAAAGAATACGAAATTAACCTTCTTTATTAACTTAACCCCTATCTTAAATTCTTCTAACCTTACTGACAAGAAAAGCCGAGTAAGATTTAATATATATATTTTTTAATGATGTTTTATACAGTTTATATCATAGACTTTTAAACGTATGATTCTATATATGATCTAGCTCATCTAAGAAAATTTTTATTGACAGAAAAGGCTAAAACCTTTGAAAAATCTAAAATAATCATAATCATATATATGTATATATACACATATATACATAAATACACACACACACATATATAAGTATATATATATATACATATATATATATATATATATATATACTGTATATATATACACGCACACAAAACAAAAGAAATATGACAAAAACTCAGACAAATTAGCGACAACTAACAATTACGTTTTCAAGGCAACTAAGTGCCACAATAATCAATACAAGTAATTTACGTGTACAATATGAAAACTCTGTTCCGCTATAATTGCTAGTAATGATTCAATAACTGAAGTAAGTTATATATGCTTACCATTATATCGCTGGTGTCCGAGCAGCGTAATTGGAGTATCTACATATACATATACACAAGTACCTTATATATACAATATATATTTATACTTATATACTGTATATATGCATTATATAATATAAATATATATAAATATCGATAGATAAATAGATAACTAAATAGATATATAGGTAGATTAAATGGTAGATTGATAGTGATTTATGATAAATAAGGTGCCCCATCTCATGCATTTCCACTTTTGTACATACTGTAAAGTTATCGTCAAAAATTCCCCCAAACGCAGTATCCGTGACCCACTTTCTTCTTTCGCATCAAGTATATTATTCAACCGTTCGTACCTAAAACTGAGATGCTGACCCTACTTGATGACTAACAATTAAGGTACATAGGTATAATTAATGCACAATCTCTCTCTCTCTCTCTCTCTCTCTCTCTCTCTCTCTCTCTCTTGTGTGTATAGTACACACGTATATATGCCTGGATAAAACCCGATGGCTAACATGTGACGACCATAAAATATGCATTGTAGCCCAGAAATGAAGAACGAAAAGACTTGAATAGAGTTATCACTTTCGTCTTGATGCGAGTCCGATGATGTCAACATGGTTAAAATAATAACTCCTTTAGTCTTTTCAATTCTAATTTCTTGGCTATAATACACCCACATATATACAAAAACCGCAAATGCAGCCGTTTCTAGACTACTGCAGAACAAAGGCCTCAGACAGACATGCCAAGGGCCACGCTGGCCACTGCAAATTGGTGATGGTGGGGAACTTTATTCTGATCCTGATCGTTCACAGCAAACTAATCTAGTATACGTGATGCTGATAAGTATAGCTTTGCTGATCATGGCGATACAAACCCTTTCATCACGTTAAGGTATCCCCACTTATGACAATCAAAAAAGTTTAATGTTCAGTGTCACTTTTGCATCGACTCTGAGGCATTGGTTTGAATACTATCCCGGGGTAGAAACACTTACCATATCAGAAATATTTCTGCTTTTGTCATCATTCATGAGGCAGAGTAAATTCAATATTGAAAAAATATTTATAGCCTGACATATGAAGATATCAAAGTCACATGTGTTAGTGAATATATATGTATGTATGTATGTATGTATGTATGTATGCATATATATATATAATATATATATATTTTATTATTTATATTAAATATTATAATATATGTCATAATAGCAATTGAGTCCAAAATTTAGGAGTTTCTACTTAGTCTTTGTCAGGTCAATACTAACGGTTAGGTTTATAGCACACAGCCATCTTGGGGTTCTTAATTTTTAATTATGATTTGAGCCACCATTCAGACATAAGTTTCTTCTTATATCTTTTAGTGGCTATTTGCCAGTGACTTTTTTCACATCTTCTATGAGATTCTTAGATTCTGCTGGATATCTTCTTCACTTATTTTGCAGTGAATTCCTTCCAAACACACACACACACACACACACACACACACACCCTGGTTTTCTTCATAAAGCTGCAGTTTATTCTTTTCTTTGACAAAGGAAAAATCTATTTTTGGGTGAGATAGCCATGTCGTTCTGATGGAAGTCCCCAATTTTTAATTTTCATTTGTATGTATATGTACATGCATATATATACATTATTTATATACATACATATATATATATATATATATATACATATATATATATACATGTATGTATATATATATACTGTGTATGTATGTACATGTATGCACTTTGTAGAACATACACAGACATTGCAGACACATATTTATCGATATTCTATACACCTACACGCTCTTGGGCAGACAATGAAGGACAAGGTCTAGTCATTAAGCCTCATTATGTCCCTTTTCCGGAAAGAGCCAATTGACGAAGCATTAGCCCCAAGCACGGAGTAATTATTTCGACGGGCACCGGCAAGCACACACACCATCTAATAAGCTACGCAAGACAAACGAGCACAAACACTTAAGGATGACACAAGCGTCATTTTTGCTCATTAACTCTTGCCATAGGATGCTTGTCTAATGTTTGGAACGAAGGTAATTAAGGAAGATTAATGTATGGGCAATTCAGGAGGTCAAAAGCCCTGTGTTTGGTTAGGGGAAACTCTCTCTCTCTCTCTCTCTCTCTCTCTCTCTCTCTCTCTCTCTCTATCGAGTCAAGTAATGTAAATAATAATCCGAGTTTCATTTGCAGATGGCACTGCGTTTGAACCCAAAATTAGACTATGAAAGGAGCGGTACAATCTTACTTCATCAATATCCCATATGATCTCTGTTGACTTATGCAGTTAGTTATGCATCTGTTTGCTAACCAGCTGATGTGGATCGGAAATAAGGTGTAAGGAAAAAAAAAAAAAAACTTTCAGAGGCTGTTTCTAGTCCACTGCAGGACAAAAGCCTTAGGTATGTCAATTCATGTCTGGGGTTTGGCTAGACTCCGGATTGGTGATGGTGGAAGACTTTAGTTTGATAGCTCACAGCAAACCAACCTAGTATGGGTGGGCCTAACTAGTACAACTATGCTGATCATGGCGATACATGAACATTTTCACCACCAAGATATAACAACTCGGAAAGGGTGTGTTTTGTGTGTGTGTGTGTATATATACATATGTATATATATATATATATATATATATATAATGTATGTAGATATAATGTATGTAGATATAACAGCATTTTACCATGAAAAATAGAGGCAATCCTCACCCCTTTCCGAGTATAAAACTATTTCAAAAATGGTCCTTATATCAGCTTAAAAAATAAAAATCTACAAAACGACAAATTACCACAAACGACCACGACATCAACATATATGAGTTCATAATACTTAAAAAAAGACAATTCTATTATTTTGTACTAAAGTTCCACAAAGGCTCAAAACGATCAATAAGAAAATTCAACGATCGAGAATAAATTGTTTTAACTTCATCTATATCAGTGATATAACATATGCCAGTAGAGCTGTTAATTTGACTAATAAAAATATGTGAACATGAATCAAGTAATCAAGTTTCCAACAATTTGAATGTTTCATGCTAACTCCACACCCTCTCATCTTCTAAGCCACCTTTCTCTCTCTCTCTCTCTCTCTCTCTCTCTCTCTCTCTCTCTACACGCTTTATAAAGATCAGAAACACCTTTACTCCATTCATTATTTAAAGTTCTTCCAATCGGAGACACATGATGGAACATTAAAAAATGACGATTGTCTTTCTAATCGAGACTTGCCTTCGACAAGACCTAATGTATCCCCACCCCCACCCCTACCCACGCCCCCCTCCTTTAAGTGACTAAACACACGTACACACTTGCTACTTGACTTCCAACAAAGGATATCATCAGATAGCTTATCAAAAATGAACGACGTCATGGCAACATCGATTATACGAGGTAAAAAAAGGACGGTGGAGGAGGATGTGAAACGCTTAATGACAAATGAACGTTGCCGTGGAATGACAAAGTTATCTCTCTCTCTCTCTCTCTCTCTCTCTCTCTCTCTCTCAGGAATACATAACTAAAATCATACCCTATATATATATATATATATACATATATATATATATATATATATAGAGAGAGAGAGAGAGAGAGAGAGAGAGAGAGAGCGTATATCCTCCCCATATGATAAAGAGAAAATATCTTGCTATATATAAAAATATATTTCATATCACTCTGAGCGGCAAGGGGAAAGGGACTGGTCATACCCTGCTAAAGGGGGTACCCCAAGACATACACGCGGAAACCACAATCTCCCACAAACTACCGAACCAGCGGATTGTAGTTAGGAAATGGGGGGAAGGCTTGAATCTGTGCGTGTGTGTGCATATTTATCTTAATATTTAGACACTGGAAAAAAAAAGATTGTACACTGATCATGTTCAAATATGTAATTACAGGATATAAATAAAATCTTCAATAATATATTAAGGTAACGCATGTTAAACATGAACATAAAACATAAAATGTTCAATAAATAAAACTAAGATTCCAATCTCGACTCGCTCAGCTAGAGACCAGAGCTAAAACATAAAGAGAGGAATCGACCTGGGTCCGTAACTTATATCTTGACATTAATAGTGGATTAGGTACCAAATGGTTATAGTCGTCGCAGAGATTTCGGGCGAAGTAAGTCCCACCCCTGATGACGTCATAGCCAATCATAATGTCTCCTGCTAACGTGGGAGACAACGTGATTGGCTTAGACGTCATCAGGAGGTGGGGCTTATTTCACCCGGAATCTTTGCGGCGATTATACCCAACTGTGGCGGGTGACAGTCATGAGGGAAAATGGCATGGAACTGTCATCTTTATCCTTAAAGAATTACTGACTATCACAATGTTAACATCATCTAAAGCCACTCCCTCTAAAATAAAAACGGTGCATGGCTAAAAAGCTGTTTATGCACACGAACATACTCAAACACACACACACACACACACACACATATATATATATATATATATAGAGAGAGAGAGAGAGAGAGAGAGAGAGAGAGAGAGTCCATACATGAATATATATATTATATATATATAAGAGAGAGAGAGAGAGAGAGAGAGAGAGTCCATACATGAATATATATATTATATATATATGAGAGAGAGAGAGAGAGAGAGAGAGAGAGCGATTCCATAGAATATCACATTAATATCTTGAGATAACGAATACTGAAAAAAAGACAAAATAAAATCGAACGTTCGATATCCAAAAAAGCAAAAAAAAAAAAAATATAAAGTCAATATAAGTCGCACACCATCAGAAACGATACAACTGGAAAACTCTTTTACCTGAAGAAAATCATGGCGTAGAACGATGCGCGAATTACAAGTGTAAAGTTCGTCTCTCATTAAGAGGATTTCTAAGTTCCTAGAAGTCAAACTAATTAAAAGGTTCCACGAAGAGACCGATGAGTGAGTGAGAGAGAGAGAGAGAGAGAGAGAGAGAGAGAGAATTGCTTCTAATTCATGCAATCACGTAATAAAAAATACTATAATTTCCAATATTCAAGTCTTTAAAAACTCAAATGGTTCTCTGCAATAAAGAATAACTGTTCTGACCCGACATTATCTTTTAGAATACTAGAACTATCAACAATTGGTATTTAGCATTCAAGCCATGCTTGATTTTATATATATATATATATATATATGTATATAAATATATGTATATATATATATATATATATACATATATATATATATATATATATATAAACAGGTTTTTGATAAAATGTAATTAACGTTCAACATATTTATGAAATGTCCAAAATAATTATCTGTAACGATAGGGATCAAATCCTCTATTATAACTACGCTACTAAGCACAATTCCCATAAGAATATTATAGCGTTAGTTACCTGTTTTTAGACTATATTTTTTCCCGTTATTCTTACATTAAGGGGTCGGTTGCTATATCAGCCAAGGTTTATACTTTGGTAGTGTTTTTACGATAACATCCCCTTGCAGTCATTTACCACTATCATTGGCGGTGGGCCTAGCCTTTGACTAAATAGTCCAACTGCAAGGCAGCAGTATCCACAGTTTTTGGCAATGGGCCTAGTCTTTTGCTAAAAAGCAAGACTGCAAGGCAACAGCTGTCCTTCGAGTTACTTTCGACATGAAAAATTTTCCCAAAATAAATGGAAGCTTATCCATTATTATGGGTGAGCCTGGTTAGTGTCAACCAGGAAAGCTTGAAAAATCCAATTGTTAGCTACAGTAAAATTCCAGCGAGGTATGAAAGCACACTGGTAATATATCTGATCGAAGGTTATTTATGGCTGACCAACCCTAACTTAGTGATTCGTCTGCTTGATAGCGAGGCACGTACACCAAGAAAGCTTCAGCCCTTGCAAGTTGAGAAGTTTGTGGAGGAAGCTGGATCTCTTCAGATACATATGATTATTTTTATCAGCTTTCTAATTTTCTTATATCTTTCAATGGGTGTTGGGGAAAAATATTTATAAAGCCTTTAAAAGAAAATTCATTAATATTCTCCAGTCACGGCTAACCGTACAAGATGGTCTTGGCATCAATAATTCTCTCTCTCTCTCTCTCTCTCTCTCTCTCTCTCTCTCAGTCGGTCAGTGGATCATTAACAGTTTTTTCACTTCTTTTTGAAAGTTTTAATTTAACTATCCTTTCTCTGGTGCCATTGTCCAGAAGTGTTCGTGATGTCAGTTTACACTTTTCACTATATCAATCAGTCATCTAGCAAGTACATTAATGTATAGATTCAGCCCTCTACCTTCCAAGAACTTTACAATACTGTGAACAATCGTTAAAAAGGTCACAGGATAACATTTCTCTGGATATGGACTAATAAATGTGCTAGAAACGTCCCTTCCTAACGATCTGCTAGACTGGATTTCGAGACCCAATCAAGCTCAATAGTTTCTTTTAATGTCTGCAAACTCGCCATCTTTGTGAGCTAAGGATTGCATGTTCGGGGGAGCCTACAGGTCTACCTGCTGAGTCATCAGCAGCCATAACCTGGTCCTCCCTGGCCCTAGCTTTGAGCGCTGATAAGTATTATGGCCAGTCTCTTGGATATTGTCACTGTCCCTTTCCTCTGCCACTCATGACCCAACTTTAAACCTTTAAAGGACACATGATTAAAAAATTTTAATGACAGGTATTAACACAAATGCCTTAGCCATAAAATGAATGAAATGAGAACAATTATGCGTTGAGGGGCCATTTTGGAATAAAAAATTGAAAGGAGAGGTAACAAAAGACAAAATGTGAAAACCTCACATTGGGAAATGGGAAATGCGGCAAATAGCAGACAAATTTGCGATACAAGTTCCATAAAAAGTAATGGGAATCTTATTCATCGATGAAAAAAAGGTAAAGATTGAGCATTAAACTCTGAGGGATAAATATACCACATTTGGAATTCAATATTGTGATCAAGATATATGAATTGGAAATATATTTTCGAAAAAAATAAAGACATACGAAAGAGGATACCAATGATCAACAAAGAAAAAAGAATAGGAACAGAGCTTAATAACGTAACGTTAAAGAAATGTGTATTATACTCAGTAGCAAACATCAAAGATTTATTCCAAGACACCTTTGTCCACAGCAGCTTACGCAGCGATAAATTATATACGGACAAACAGGAAGAGAGCTGCAAATAAGATTATGGCAATCCAACTGCACATGCATTGTAGGTCTTCAAAACAAGGTGTCAATAATAAGTGGTTCCTTTTACCTTGGTCATCATTAAAATTATTATTATTATTATTGTTATTATTATTACTATTATTAAAATTTTCTTTTATTATTATTATTATTATTATTATCCTTATTATTAATATTATTATCATGATCATTCTTACTATTATTAAAATTAATAGTATCCATCTTGTTTACGTCTTTTTCCCCCCGTCTTTTTTTTATCATATTAAGTACTTGATTTTTAAAAATCACACATGCATTCTAAAGGGATCCTTCCTTTCTGTAGAAGGATGGATTTGAAAAGCAGCTAGAAGTTGCATAGGTTTGCTTTTTAGAATAGTGTAACGTATCGGGAGCAATTATATTTACTATTAACATTGAAAAACAAAACAAAAAATCAAGTGTGAAAAGGTATTTACAAACCAAAATATATTGATGTGAATGTCTATAGACTACTTTCCTGTTGCGTATATATAGAGGTTTATTCTACGAATTCCATTTGTTTTGGTCTTCTTTTCTCTATATTTTATGTAGTAAAAGCTTCCCATTTTTCTCTTAGCGACAAGAGCAACAAACGACCCTTTCATTGAATTCGTCAGTGACAATGCTATTCACCTGCTACAGCAAGATATCCTTCAGTAGCAATGCTTTTTAAGTAATAAGATATCCGTTAGTAACTGCTGCAACTAAGAAATAACGCTATGTTAGACTTCCACTTAAGATTTTTTCGTAGAACGATGCTGACTGATGCGAATTAGCTCCAGAAAAAAACAATTGATCACGACGCCTTCGCATAATACAAGCGCTTTGTTTATGATGAATCTCTTTAGGCGCCCGACAACATGCGGGCGCATGCATGGGGCTTCGAGGGGTACGGGACGTCTTTCAAAGAGTAAAGTTTGACCTCAATCTTTGCAGGACGATTTTGGAAAAGCAGGCATTCGAAAGACGCATCGAACGACAAACGGCGAATAAGGAGCGACGTCGTTCGAAGGCTTACGAATGTACAAGGGACCAAAATCGACGGAGCGATACATTGAACATTAGAGTCTAGGCCGAATGCTTTTCAAATAGAATGTTATTTTGTGAAAAAAAAAATATCTGAACCGTAATCATCTAGAATATTTTCACAGAGAGAGAGAGAGAGAGAGAGAGAGAGAGAGAGAGAGAGGCTGTAATTTAATAAATTGACAAAATATTTTTGACAATTCAATATACAAGAGTTTCTCGCTTCTTGTATATATGCTGCTGCCATGAGAAAGTCAAAGTCCAGGATCTGCTGCACCATGACAGGTTCGTTCCTATTGTAGGATCACTGGGGTGTAGTTCCAGGGTCGACATGTCGGGGCGGGAGTTTGCTGGCTTTGGTTCAGTGCCGCCCTTATATCCAACCTGGCATTCAATGTTGTGTTGATCGCACTGTCTATCGTCAGTCGCTCTTTAGGCGTTCGATGGCCCTCCACATGTTTCTGCAATGTCGCCAACATCGTACAATGTGTACGATCGATGTTTCCTATCGCTGAACCATAATCTCACCATTTATCTTGTCAGTCGGTCGACGTTCGAACGACGTTCGCTTGCTCCCGGTGCCATGTTGCTTGTACCTTCGTCTCAGACGTTCGACGCCCGTCATCCCGGTTTTCGAATGGTCGTTCGAGACACTAATTCCCCCATTGTCGGTTTCACTATCTATCTACGATGGTAAAATTTTCTGGAGATATCTAGTAACAATCACCATCATTCGACTGAAAAATTGCAAGTGGGAGTCTAGCCTTAAGCATTAGAAAAAAGTCCGCGAATGTTTAAATCGCAGCCTCTCATATGAAATCGGGGAAAGAGGAAATCATGTAACTAATATTTTGATATATAGCTTGATATATATTCCCTATAAATTTTGATGCTCTGCACATCCAAAAGCCCCTTGATTTTAAATAACGAGAAGATATATATATAGGCCTGAATTGCATTGGTTTCATCACACGAAGTAAGCATACGCAGTATCCATACTAAAAATGCGAAGAGACAGGAGCGCGGCCACTATACTACTGACCGATAATGTGATTACTATTGCCGTTGGCCCAATATGGCCAATGATTACATGCGACAACCCAGAAAATTGAAACCTATGTAGTCATTGAACACTAACTAAGGCCTATATATATATATATATATATGCATATGCATATGCATATGTGTGTGTATATATATATATATATATAGCCTACACATATATACATATGTATATATATACACACACACACACATTATATATATATATATATATATATTTATATATATACAGGAGAGAGAGAGAGAGAGAGAGAGAGAGAGAGAGGGGGGGGGCAATAAATACAGCCAGTCAAAACATTAGCAAAAGTATACTAATTATCAACAGAAACCCTAAACAAAGGCAATTTGCGTTTAGACCTACATTTGAAAACAAATATTTTGTGTAAAGTTAAATTAACATTTCAATAACGAAAAGGAACTGCAAAAACATAAAACCAATGATCACTTATAAACATTAGAATAATTTCCTCATAAAAGGAGAGCGTATAAGGTATTTCCATACGAATATTTACCGAATATGACCGCAGAAAACAGAAGCCACACAACCACTACATTACAAGAAAAAAACAATATATATATGTATATATATATATATATATATATACACGTGTATATATATATATATATATATAAATATATATATACGTGTATATATATATATATATATATATACATACATATATATATATGTATATATATACGTGTATATATATATAGTGGATCGCTATATCAGCTAAACCAATAAAAGAAATTCTTCCAATCATTGGCATAATAACTTCCACCAACTTCTCAAATTATGTAAATATTAGATTTTAAAAAAATTCCGGTGAAGGTGGTCCTATTTCAAACATGAGCGCAATTTATGGAAGGCATGACGCTGTAATAACAAAATCTAATTATCTGTAAATACTATTTTATCACAAATGTGAGGCTTCCCGGAGTATATATATACAGTACTTTCAGTACACTCAATCCTCAGAGCTGTGTGCAGATAATTTTATCATAATGTACACTTGGAGACAGAAATTCCTGGCACACCAAGTTCTGAGAAAGAGCATCGTCTCATACCATTACTGAGCAGAGAGTTCCTATGTGTATTTAGCACCGCAAATCACTGAACTTATCTTTTTTGGAAACTTGCCAAGCTGTAAGGGTGTGACAGGGTACAGTTCCTCCAGAGTGTGGTGTGCCAGGAATACCTGTGTTCAACGGTATTACACAGACACACACACACACCTATAAACATATTCGCAAATACCTTTCTATATAATATCAGGAAAATTCTCGTGTTACAAATATAAACCAAAAAGATGATGAAATAAACTCATCAGTGTCCCGTTCAATTAGTGTGAGACTTGGGACATTAGGAGCATAATAAAGGTGATGATTATCAGGAATTTTAAGAGAAAGATAAATTCTTCCAAAATAAGGTAACGTATGCTGTTTTCCAGATCCATCCATAAACGTAGCAAAGGTTCCTTTTCTTATAATTCAAATAAAATATACGACACTTCAAATGAATATTCTCAAAAGCGAATTTAAATGTAAATCTTCATATGTATAATAATATGACAAAATAAAAAAAAACTGCTATAGACATTTTGATTTAGATAGAGAAAAAAATCGAAGAATTTTGTCTGTGTTCCAAGTTATTACAAATTACAGTTGTGGTTTCGTTTGGCCGGGAATCCAGTCAGTATAAATTTACAAAATACTTATTTCTTTAAATTTATTAATTATTCTTAAAGACACCAGCCATCTGGCAAGATATACTACGGCCACATATCATACTCTGTTAAATACACCATTAACCAAATTAATATACATTGATATGTAAAAATATCCAATCCAAAATCTCCATATCAAAAAAACCTACTTTTCGTAATAAATTAAAATTTTTGTGAGGATCAATATTAGGATGAATAATTTTCAAGAGAAATGTCTTTCCAACTTTCCACATCGTGATATAACTTTCGTAATTAAAGACCTTCAAACTTTCCGTATAAAAGCCTGTCATGGATATTTTTGGTTAAATTTAAAAATCTCCCCTATACAATAAAGAACATGTGTCTCCGAATATATATATATATATATATATATATATATATATTTACATACACACATATCTTTCCTGTCACGTTGATTGGTATTGGCAAATGTATGCCTACTCAGTCTCTCCCAATCCCTCGGGTAGGGGGAAGAGGGAGTAGTCATACTCTGGTGAAAAGGGGTACCATGAGAGGTAGTTAGGAAAGGGCGAGGGGACGGGGAGAGTTGAATGTGTGTGTGCGTCTTCCTGTCGATCTAAATATTCAGCCATCCTTTTTGACGGGTCGCTTACACTAGTATATGAATATTTCCCAAGAACCTTCAGTATCCAAATTCTCCGAGCTGTCAACGTTCCCATCCACCCATCTTTCGGATAACTCTTACCTAAACTTCACTAATAACAAACTTCTGACGCCCGTCCATTAACTGATTGGAAATAGCAATAAACATAAATGCATCAAATTAGGTTTTTAAATCCTGGGAGTCAAACAAATAGTTTCAAATAGTGTTTCTTGCAACTAATTACGATAATTATGGAAGACAAAAGAACGCAAATTATAATAGTGAGTCTATCGTTCTTTTAGTAGGCTTCACAACAACTCTGAAGTAATAACTATTCTCAACTTCTTATATGCTTTAACCAAAGTAAATACTTTTAGAAGCGGCCTTCTGATTATTTCGTTGTGATGTTTTTTATGATGATAAGGAGAACGGTTAAAACAAAAATTTTATAACCAATAAGATCATTCTTTAAGAAATTTTAATAATAATAATGAACACTACTATAATTCCTATACCACCATAAACCTGTAGATTACCATATCACTGTCCTCTCAACATGACCAAGATATTATTCAGAAATATATTTCCATTTAACTTCTAATGCATTATTTTTTTCATTAGCATTTGAAAAGATACAAATAAACATATGAAAGAATTTCTAATTTTCCAAAGGCAAATGAGCATTATGGAATCGAGAAAACATCATCTCAAACAATCATCATTCAAGAAACTAATTAGAAAATATATATATATATATATATATATATATATTGTACAAAAATCAATACCTAATTAGGAGTAGACAATATTATTTATCTCACGAATATACTTGTCTCTTTCTTTTAACTAAACAGGAATAAATAAATCAATAAAAAAAGATCAATAACACAATAAGTAAATAAACAAGGGTTGAATAGGTGACATTTTAGGGCCTTGAATAAAACAGGTACACATTCTTTCGTCTCATCGGCCTTCGAAATAAATATACAATGTACAAAAAAAAAAAAAAATGATGGTATATACACAAAAAAAAAAAATGATAAGCGAACAAAAACCAAATGTGTAATCCATAAAATGCAAGATAAAGTATCGAGGCATCTGGTATCCAGTGCCAGTTCGAACCATAAAGAAGAGGACAGTGCCACAGCTGTCTTCCCAAAGGCGTACGTGACTGTCAACAATCAGAAGGACCTTCAGAAAAAATATTCCTTTCATGCTCGAACAAGGCAGGAAGTCCGTATCGTATGTCTTTCACATTCTTCTATTTCTCTTTCTTTGTATTTTCTTATATTTTCTTTCTTGATATTTCAGGAATAGAATATATGGATGTCATGTATTTTCTTTGTCGGTTAAATTTAATCATAGAATTATTTTCTCTTTCTCTAAAAGAAATCACACTCAGATATACACACACACACACATACACACACACACATATATATATATATATATATATTATAATATATATATATATATATATATATATATATATATATATATATATGTATATATATATATGTATATATATATTATATTATATATATATATATGCATATATATATATATATATATATATATATATATATATTATATATATATATATTTATATATATATACATATACATATTTCTATATATATACATACACACTTATATGAATATATATATATATATATATATATATAGTATATATATGTGTGTGTGTATGTATGTATATAATAACAAAGTGTGTTTCTTATAAATATTATCTTTTAAATTGTTTAATTTCTAGATCCTTCAATTTTAACCTAAAATAATCGTTTCTTTCAGCACCTAACGGCATGTATTTTCCTTGTAGCTTTAGTTCAATCATAACATCCTCTACCACCCTCTATCTCTCCACAGCCCTTCACTATTTCCCAAAGTCATTCCTCTTTTATAAATCCTCAATCGGGTACATCCGCAAATAAGGCACGATTGCCACAGATGGTTGCGTTTTAGTGACTTGTTATGTAAAGACACAAAACTTATGTATGAAATGAATATCAATGGATAGTTTTAGTTCTCTTTTCTTTTTTTTTTGGGGGGGGGGGTTAATTGTTATGTTAGTTGATGAATCATTCAAATCTATTGAATTAGTATTTATTTTTATATTACAACAGCTCTTGCTACTTTTTTCTATATTTCTACTTTTAAATTCATATCATACTACATTCAACAGTTGTTAATCATAATAAATCCATCAAGTATTTATATTAGTATTATCTTTTATATCTTACTACATTCAACATTTGTTAATCATAATAAATCCATGAAGTATTTATATTAGTATTATCTTATTTGCATTATCATCATTATGGACAATCTATAAATCTGAAGATTTCACATTCCAGCTCGAGATCGGCCTTTTCATTTAAAATTACAATTTCCCAAAACATAAAGAAAATAAACCAAATCACCAATGTCTCTGCTGGAGACTGATGGCGAGTTACTCTAAATATCCATCATGTCTAATTCCCTGCTTCCTTGCAACCCTCCTCTCCCTTCAATACCACCAAGTTAGCATCAATGATGAACCTAAATCAACCAGAGCTGACATACTTGAAGGGATAGCATGTTTGGTTTTATGGTCTTTAATGGGGGAAATACTTCGCTCAATATATTCTGAACGAAAAGGTAATTATTCATAAAACTTAAAAGTGTGATACATTACAGATATACTGACCCAGATATCTTTTTAGGGTAGATTTCTTATGTAGTGGTATATTAATGTTGAGTTCTCTTGCTTGAGGGTACACTATTCTATCTTATTTGTTTCCTCCTGTGAGTTTGTTTTTATAAGTCATATATAAAAAAATTATTTTAATGTTTTTGTTCTTAAACTTCTCTTGTAGTATATTTCATTAATTCCTATCCTCACAGAGCTATTTCCCTGTTGTGGCCCTTGGGCTTATAGCATCCTGCTTTTCCAACAAGGATTGTAGCTTAGCAAGTAGTAATAATATAATTATAATAATAATAATAATAATAATAATAATAATATAATAATAATAATAATAATAGACTAAGGAAATATGGAAAAAATTGTAAGGTAATAGTAGGAGAGAGCTTGTAAACATGATAATGATGTTCTCCCACCAAGAATACTTAATGAGTATGCTCTATAGATTCAACTGTATTGAATAATATTCTGAAACTTTTGAATTCTATACACAAGGCGCTTTGGAATTTCAAGTATTATTTTATTGTAGAATATTTCCACAAATCTAATTAATATGTTGCATTCCATACCGGAGTTACGCAATATTAAAAATATTAGAGAAATAATTATTTTTATTTTGAAAATATTTTTTTTTAATTTGTTAAGGAAATAACAATCAAATACTAATCAAGGAAAAACTGCTGAATATTTCAACTACTTCATGAAAGGATATATGAGAAATACTGACACAGTCCCCAAGTTCGTGAACCAGGACAATTTAGACAGGTTTTAGACCATTAACTACAGAGATCAAAGACGACTCTGACAAGTTCCCCGACAGCTACAACTCAGGTGACCAGGTAAATGCTTTGACATATGACTAGTCATCTATAACTATCGCGATCACGAAAGTCTCTGGCAGGTTTTCGATCATCATAAAATAAACCTAACAGAAACATCTATGATAATCTTCCGGATTAACGTTTCGGACAAATTACAGGGGGGAAACGACTTCCAGTATAGCTACCCACATAACGTCTTTAAAAAAGTAACCGCGATTAGAGACTTCTTTAACAAATTTAAGTCATTCCCAGCTTTACTATAAAGGAAAAATCTTGACACATTCCCAGTCACTTTCAACTACTGATACATGGGTGTTTTGACAGGTATCCAGGAAGATGATTTCAAGTTTGGCGACTTAAGGGACATCTTGGACAATTTTTTTTTTTCTTTTTATTATTTTTTAATTATCATTTCCGACGATGTCGACCACGGACATCTTTGAAATGCTTCGGGTAAATAACCTTTCATTGCAGTAGTTAAAGACATAAAAAAAAAAAAGCCTGCCCTGTCAAATTTATTTTGTTAACGGATTCTCAATCATCCAATTTGTCTGCAAGATAATTATTTGGCAAATTCCCTTTCCCTTTGACTATACCACCCACAAAATATCTTTGAAAAAAAAAAAAAAAAAAAAAAAAAAAAAAAAAAAAAAAAAGCCTTCAGAAGAGTTATCTAACAAGAAAACCTTATACGTAGATCGATAGCCTATTAAACGCCAAATTATTTCTCGAAACCTTAAAAACTAATATTTACTCAATTCCTCTTTCATGATTACCACGTCAAGTTAATTCATTTTCCCACACGAACATAAAGCATGTTGATGGAACTGATGTAACTTTATGGTAGTAACATCTGTGAGTACATACGTCATAGGTTTAAACGACACGTAATCATGACCAAACCACGTAAGAATTCAATTATTATCGTGATACATCTGGTGGATTTCTGAAGGAATTTCACACAAGATTTTTTGGATTATTCATGTGAAAAATTACTAACTATAATAATATGTTGCCTGATTATAAATCTAAGATTCCAAATGTAAAAAAATATATATATTGATATCAACTCTTCAATGTTAAAATGGGCTATAAAAAAATCAGTTTTCCATCAAGTATCTATGCATTTATAATAAAATTAGATAAAGAAAAAACTATAAATGTATAATTTGATGACTAATAATACTTAGCAATGTATATATCTAATAGCATTAAGCAAAATTTATATAAAAGACACTGTAGTCAAGTGATGTACAGATGAGGCCAGTTAATTACTGTACAGGTGTTACAGTATTATCAGTAATCATGTTACCACAACATCTGTGAAACAGTAGTTACGGTTGGAACGAATATTCTATGTGAAATATATACATATCCTTTTTACTTTTACAAATAATTTATTTGGCGACAAACATCTTCCCAGTGCCAACATTATCATATATCACAGAATACCTTACTACAGCCATTTTGGGATTTGTGCAACAAAAATATCAGCATCCAAGAATACTTCCTTACAAACAGTTTGACACACGTTTAAAGCTTTAAGGTTTAAAGGCCACTCATGAATGACAGAAGAAAGGGACAGTGACATTGCCTATTAAGCAGGTTAATGCACTAGAGACTGACCATACATACTATTTGATCAGCACCCAAGCTCCCTTTCCCACCAAGCTGGGATCAGGGAAGGCCAGGCAATGGCTGCTGATGACTCAGCAGATGGACCTATAGGCTTGCCCAAATCCTCCATCCTTAGCTTACGAGGATGGTGAGGTTGCAGCGACCAAAGGAAATAACGAGTTTGAGCGGGACTCGAACCCCAGTCTGGTGTTTACCAGTCAGGGACGTTACCACGTCGACCACCACAACCCTAATTATCACAAACAAAATTGCCTTTCTATATTGCGCAGATTAATTTGCCGCAACCTTTACTCTGTAAGACGTACTCTGCTCCTTGACAATATCAACTCTTATCACTACCCCTTCCCGTAAGTAATATCGAATACGATTCATCGAAAGTTTTCAATTAATTCATAATTGCTGAAAAAAAAAGCAATCATCTGGCTATATGAATAGTCTTATCAAATCAGCATATTCATAGAATATATTGCTTTAATATTCTGGAGAATGTATTTCATAACTCTTTTATACATTTTTTTTAGCAGATATACAAGAAAAGCTCGTTGCTTACTGCTAAACCATTACTGCCCAGATATCACCATATTAATATAAAACTCTGAAACGTAAAGAGGAAAATAATTAACTGACCCAGAATACCAATTAGAAGGCCTTTTCTTATCAACAGCACGCACAAGTGAAATGATTTCGCTAATAACTTGCCTTGCAGTATTATAAAATTCTAATTTAGAAATATATTGCCGTTGGATTAATCTGAGAAACAAGCATCTAAAGGAATTTAGATGGTCATATGATTTTCAGGATATTTGGAAAATTATTTTCGAAAATCCTGATGACTAATATAATAAACTATTGTATGTGACCGTCATAATTACCGGTAAATAATTTCATAGATAAGCATACACGCACACGTAAACCCAGAGACTAAACCATTCCCACCCCTCCCTCTTCCCTACCAACAACCCCTCTCAACAGTAATTATAATCGTACGTTTGGCCGTGCCGCTAAGCGTGACAGAAAAGAAATATTATATATATATATATATATATGTATATATATATATATATATATATAAATATTATATATATATATATATATATATATACAATATATATATATATATATATATATATATATATATATATATATATATATATATATATATATATATATATATATATAGCCAGGCACTTGCTCTTTATTATATAGGGAAATAACAATTTCACTCTTTTGCAACAAGACACTACTGATAATTAAAGGATGTTTAGAAAATCATTTTGGAACCTTCAAGTTATAATGATTACCATTATTCTAATTTTCATCAATCTGCACTGACTTCCTATGCAACATAACCATATTGATAGTTTACCTGAATATATTGCCCAAATGCACAATAAATATAATTAGCAGCCTTTCCCCAAATGCTGAATCAAGAAGAGATTCTATAAGATATTCAACAAATTGAGCTTAAAGGTTTAAAGGTCGCTCATGAATGGCGGAGGCAAGGGACAGTGACATTGCCCCATAAGCAGGGCAATGACCTAAAGACTGACCATATAAATATGATCATGTCCAAGCCCCCTCTCATCAAGCTAAGATCAAGGAGGGTCAGACAAAGGCTACTGATGACTCAGTAGATAGACATATAGGGCCCCCCAACTCCCCTCCTTACCTCACAAGGATGGTGAAGTTGCAGCGACCGAAGAAACTAACTACTTTGAGCAGGACTCGAACCCCAGTCTGGCGTTCACCAGTCAGGGACGTTACCACATCGGCTACAAAGGACTTTAGACTCAACTTTCAAGTCTTATCAGCCGTCCTCCATTTCCTCTTAGATATACTGCGTCATTCACGTCAATCTGCTCCATAAAAACAGCATTTTCTAGATGTCTCTATCCTTCATTCCCTCAACGCTTAAAAATTCTGTAATTTTTGGTAAGAACCTAGTATCTTCCTTTCTCTCTACATGAACTCGCCACCCAAAAATCCTCTGATCCATCTTTTCGTTTATCAAACTTCATCCCATCTGATTTCCAAACTGTTTCACCCAATCTTATTCAGCACATATCTGGGGAGGGGGGAGGGAGGGATAGGATAATTCTAATACATTTTTGCTTGAAGATACTGGACAAATGTGATTAGGCAAGACAAATGCTGTCTACCCTTACAGGACACAAAGAACATATTTCAGCATTAAGTTATTTCCATTAAAAAATGGTAGCCCCAGAGGAAGAAACTACTTCAGCATTAAGCTATTTCCTCTAAAAGATGGTAGCTCTAGACTCCTAGAGTAAAAGCGAAACGATGTTCACTGCAAACTTTGATAGCTGAACCGTGGATGAATGCCCATATACACTTTCGACACCTACAAAGAAGGCAGCGTATGGAACACTCTATTCAAATTGAGCCACTCACATCTGTCACGGACCTTCCCTTCCAATACCTGTCCAACGCTTTTCTAAGATTCCTCTTCTTCCTAACAAGAGAGTTATATATCTCTTTCACCAACTTTCCGTCCTATATCATTTTCGATTTAACTTATGAAGCATTTATCTATATCTAGGAAATTAAATATGGTAAACTTATATATATATATATATATATATATATATATATATATATATATATATATATATATATATATACATATATATGTATATATATATATACATATACATATATATATATATATATATATATATATATATATATATATATATATATTCTGTGATATTTGATATATATATATATATAACACACACATATATATATATATATATATATATATATATATATATATATATATATATATATATATATATAGCCTACATACATATACATATATCATATCATAATTTCACCTTTCTAAAGATCATCCACATCCGGAATAGAAAAAAATAACCGCAATTACCCACCACTCTCAATGTCTACAAATAAAGCAGAATAAGCAATGATGTAATCACGTTTTGAGTCATGTCCACATAAATTTTTCAATCATCGAGATCTCTGAAGTGGACCTCCTCATAAATTCCTGCCAAGAAACCCTGAGACCTGAGCTAATTAAAGCCAAAGGCATCCTCATTAGATAACTGATTGTCACTCACGTGGTAGGTTCTATTGTGATAATAAGTTAGCAGTTAGTTGAATTTCTCCTTGGGAATTGAATTAAAACAGTTGGGATTTACCTCTAATTTGAAAAGAAGTGTGAATTTAAACTTTTTATATGACTTCTAGCAAGAAAACATTGAGTTCTTACAATATTAAGAAGTATTGTACTGATTACAAAAAAGAAAAAGAAAAAAGAAAAATAGTCATATACAAAAGATATCGTTGATATAGTTCCTTTTTATCTTAGAAAACTAAAATATATTTTCATTCACCCTAATTTTATATCTAATGACACCTTAATCTAATAAGGAAATAAAAACGAAAAGTTCAATCTACTCCGAACACAAAATCAAAGGGATGAAAATTTGCCTTCTCTTCAATGAAAAGGAGATAAAGAGGCGTTTCTTTATCTGAAATGGAATAATTCCCTCCAACAGGGAATCAGCAGTGTGATTGTGGCTGGAACCGGCAGTTCATTAACTCTCATTCAGTGTTTTTTCTATTTATAGCGTCATCGAAAGAGATGATTACCCCACTCTAGTAGAATCACGCTTCTCTCTCTCTCTCTCTCTCTCTCTCTCTCTCTCTCTCTCTCTCTCTCTCTCTCTCTCTCTCTCTCTCTCTCATATACCTAGTTAATTTTTCTCTTAAATTTGTTTGATTACATATCTCTCTCTCTCTCTCTCTCTCTCTCTCTCTCTCTCTCTCTCTCTCTCTCTCTCTCTCTCTCTTCCATATACCTAGATAATTTTTTTCATAAATTTGTTTGGTTAAATATCAAGGGGTGGTGGTAATCCCTCTCTCTTCCTTCCATATTTCAAGATACTTTTCTTTTCATAATTGGTTTGGTTACATATCTCTTGGTGGTCGTACTCAGCCTTATAAATTATTGTGCATCGAACATTTCATTCTCTGATGTTTTTACATACTTCAATTTATCCACTTCAGGTATCTTTGACCTTAGAGAAAATGTTAATGAATAATCAAGACTATACTTACAAACATATACATGCATACAATGAATACGTTTATTTTTTCTATCATACACTTTAGTTCCCTCTAAGAGAGTGGCACCAATTGGATACAGACCTCCTTATTTTCAATTGTATTTTAATTGTAGACTTCTCTCTCTCTCTCTCTCTCTCTCTCTCTCTCTCTCTCTCTCTCTCTCTCTCTCTCTCTCTCTCTCTCACCAAAAAAATACACACATGATCTGAAATGAATTAGTTAATCGCATTAGTAAACCCTACTTTTTACCATCTAAAAACATGAAGATAAAATATAAAGAGATTGTCATCTTCATTGGTCCTACAATAACAAAATCTGTTAGATAAGGAGCCTTTTATTCTGGGATGATAAACAGCATTGTCATTTCCTCTCCCTCTCTAGTAAACACTGCTCTTATAAGTAGGATCAATGATGACCAGGTGTCTCAAATAACAGAAGGAAAGTACTCTCCATTCGGTTCAACTCTCTCTCTCTCTCTCTCTCTCTCTCTCTCTCTCTCTCTCTCTCTCTCTCTCTCTCTCTCTCTCTCTCTCTCTCGTGTTTTGTACTTCTGATCTTTGATTAATTAAAACCTTATTGACTTCCTTTCAGGGCTCAGGTTAGATTTCGTTCAATTAGTTCATTATGCATGTAGCATAAGATTTTTCATAACTCTGACCATCCTTTACATTCAGATCTCCCTGGACAATTCTATCCTGTTCGTAATACTAGGCAGGCAGTTAATTCTAATAGCCAGGCCTTCTCCATCATGAGGTTCAATACTACACAGTATTCTAGAAGTTTTATTCCAGCTGTTACCAAGTTGTGGAATAATCTTCCTAATCGGGTAGTTGAATCAGTAGAACTTCAAAAGTTCAAAGTTGGATCAAATGTTTTTATGATGACCAGGCTGACATGAGTCTTTCTATAGTTTATATAGGACATATCTGTTTTGACGTTGTCACTGTTTTTAGAATGATTTATTTTTAATTTATTCTCATCACTTATTTATTTCCTTATTTCCTTTCCTCACTGGGCTATTTTTCCCTGCTGGAGCCCTTGGGCTTATAGCATCTTGCTTTTCCAACTAGGGTTGTAGCTTAGCTAGTAATAATAATAATAATAATAATAATAATAATAATAATAATAGACCCCGCCGGGTTGTAAATGAGCAACAAGAAAAGTATTCTCAATCCGTTTCAACTCTCTCTCTCTCTCTCTCTCTCTCTCTCTCTCTCTCTCTCTCTCTCTCTCTCTCTCTCTCTCTCTTCAGTCAAGTCTAAATTTTACTTCCTTCGCCTCCTACCTCTCCTTTGTTTGTTGCTAACCACGAACGCCTCTTTCAGTCCACTTGACTTGTCTAATTTGCATAATTTGGCCAGACACATACCAGACCACATCTTCACTTAAACCGATATTCATATTTCACTGTTTGGAAACTAAATTACCTGAGCTGTTAAAACTAGCTTGTTAAATAAATACAGAAAATAAAAAAGGTAGTTCAAGCTCTCTCTCTCTCTCTCTCTCTCTCTCTCATGATCATATCACTGGATCTACATTATTTCTCAGTAAACATCAAATTAATTCTTTTCATTATGCTTCTGAAGTTCAATAAGTCTTAACCTATACCTCTGATTTATGTTTTCATTTCTTAGTAAAATTATACTTTTATTTTTAACAAACGTTAAATTACTTTTCCTACTACTTTCTTATATCTCATAATACATAATACACTCATTATTTTTTTCTCAATTCACAATAGAACATAAATTCCCTATGCCCTGTTTCCTAGAATCTTTATATACATACATACATATATATATATATATATATATATATATATATATATATATATATATATATATACATATATATATATATATATATATATACATATATATATATATATATATATATATATATATACATATATATATATAAATATATATATATATATATATATATATATATATATATATATATATATATATATATATACATCTCCGATATACATATTTATATATATATACATCTCCGATATACATATTTATATATATATACATATATATATATATATATATATATATATATATATATATATATATATATATATATATATATAAGGAAAAAACATCTCAAATAATTCACTCAGCTTCTTCCCCTAGCACCGATTTTTCTTCCTTTGTTATGACGACCGAAAAATGTTGAACGTCTGTATATATTTTTATTAAAGGAAATTAAACTACTATTCGTACCATAAAAGCCCACATATATCACTTGCGTTTAAGGCGTTAAAAATAAAGAAAATACTTCATGGCAAAATCAAATTAAAAACAACTCGAAAAATATATACCTCGGAAACAAATTCATGACAATAAATCAACAGCTTTATAAGAAAAAAGAAAAAAGTCGTAGCCACTCAATAATCAAGATCCATAAATAAAAACGTAAAAATGGAGGTTACGAACAGAAGAAAGAAAAGGGAAAAGATCAAAATAACCGAGCTCTAATTTACGACGTTCCTTACAAGGAAGGATCGTTAAGTCAGTAACTGACGTTGCTTTTGCGCGTGGGTGTTCGAGTCTCTCTCTCTCTCTCTCTCTCTCTCTCTCTCTCTCTCTCTCTCTCTCTCTCTCTCTCTCGCTCTTTTATCTGTATCGACTCTTCATAAGAAAAATAATGTAAAAACTTGTGAGGTGAATTATTAGTAAATTGCCTCATATTTTCCAGACTAAGTCTCTCTCTCTCTCTCTCTCTCTCTCTCTCTCTCTCTCTCTCTCTCTCTCTCTCTCTCCTATTCAGCAATCGATCTCCTTATATATATTTTTATAAGAAAACAATGTAAAAACTCGCGAGGGGAAATTTTAGTAAATTGTCTCACATTTTCTAGACTCTCTCTCTCTCTCTCTCTCTCTCTCTCTCTCTCTCTCTCTCTCTCTCTCTCTCTCTCTCTCTCTCTCTCTCTCTCTCTCTCTCTCTCTCTATTTGTATTTAAAAAACTTGTGAAGTCAAATTATAGTAAATTGTCACATATTTTCTAGACTCTCTCTCTGTATATGTATATGTATATATATACATACATATATATATATATATATATATATATATATATATATATATATATATATATATATATATATATATATACTGTTTATCAATCTCTCTATTTACTCATCTATTTTACATAAGAAAACTCAGGAACCCTTGATTATATCAAAGCTATCATCCCTCTTTAACTGAGAAAAAAAAATTGTGTTAAAATAAAAGGGTTTATGTAGTAAGTCATAAGAATACTTCAATCCCAATAAGCAATATAACTAACGTGGTATGAAATAGCAAGATATGTAAACTGCACCAAGTAGTGAACAGAACCTACAATTGTTTATAAAAAAAAAAAAAAAAAAAAAAAAATTCAGCTATTTACTTGAACGCCTTTGAAGTAACAAATATTATTTCCTCCATTTATAACAAGGGATAGACAAGCCACGACTTTTTACCGACGGAGGACTCGACAGGATATGAATTTAAAATTTCGTTAAGTAGAATTACATTTCAATATCAGATAAAAAAAGACAATTTTGATTATTAAGGCCATCCATACTAAAATTAGAGCATGGAAAAACTGTTCAAATTATAATAAACTATGATAACATCTACAACCAAAAACATATACATTAATATACATACAATATATCAGTATATATATATATATATATATATATATATATATATATATATATATATATATATATATATATATGTATGTAGATATAGATATATGCAAATATATATATATATATATATATATATATATATATATATATATATATATATATATATACATATATATATATATATATATATATATATATATATATATATATATATATATATATATATATGTGTGTGTGTGTAATATATATTTATATACATATATATATATATTTTTGGGCTCAAGCCATGTCGTCCTGATGGAAGTTCCTATAGGGTAGCTTCCTAGGGTATATTACAACTACGGCGATATTCCCAGAGAATTTACCTTAAGGTACCAGAATTCTAACTCCTGGAGCGAGTATCCCTCGTGAAAGGGATATCGCGACATATCAGAGGACGTATTCTAGACACGTCACATGGCAATCTACTACCTAAATAGAGATTCGTCTCGTTAGAGGGAGATTGACGAGATACGAATTCGGGAAGAAAAAGGGGGGAGCCGCTCCCAAGGCCTCCCAATCCCCCGATTCGTATGCGTGCCTGGCGCCAATCCTGGCGCCATCTGTATTCCTTTTTGCGTAGCTTAACAACTCGGTGTTTTTTCCTGTTTTTCTCGCAAATCTTGGATTTATTCAGCTTTTCATGGCTTCTCCGTCTTCGTTGGCCTCGGATAAGTTGAGTATAGTGTCTGTTATGTATAAATGTAGGCTCTTGGTAAATTTTGAGTGATTAATAGGATTAATCTTTGATACAAGAGCCGTAGCCTACCAGAGGTGTCCTGGACACTGTCACTCGCTAGGTATAAATTAGTTAGTCAGAGTGACATTCCTGGTTGTTTTGCTTAATAAATTTTAGCTATTTAGCGTTACATAGGATTTCCTTTCGTGCTTAGTATTATTTGGCGAAGTATTCGCCATTCTGGCCTACGCTAGGCCATGTAGCCTAGTCGTTTGGTCCTAGTACTTAATGCATGATTTTGGTTTTTCCGAGTGTAATTAAAAGTTTATTAAAGCTTTAGGCTATATTTTATACAATTTAGACTGTGTGGAATATTTCCAAGATTGTATACGTGAGAGTTTCGGTGAATTAGGTAATCGATTCTCTTGGTGCCTAGGTTAATTGCTTATGGAGCCTTAGTATACTTTATTATTCTCCCCGGTTGCTTTCTTTTCTTCGGAGAAGGTATGCAATCCCTTTCCCTCTGTTTAAGCCTTGGGCTTATCCCTAAGTGGTTTTTCCGAATTTATTTTCGATAAAACTATACTAGGGTGTTACTGTACCTTCCTGTTCCAGCAAAGTCTGGTTCAAAGAGGGACAGAACAACAGAGTTTTTTAGTCTGGTCCGTGTTGTCTGGCTTGGGGCAGAGTTCCCCTCGCTGACCTAACACTTTTAAAGGGAGCTTAGCTCCCTTAGGTCACTATCGAAGGTTTCTGTAGTATGATTCCTCCCTTTGTGATCGACCAGACTAAAGTCCTGTTGCTGTTCTTGGGGAGGATAAAATCTTCCCTTGGGAATAGCAACGCCTTCCTTGCTTTGGTGCTTTGGAAGCTGGCAAGTATTGCTGGCCCTTTCCCTTAGATCTCCCTTAGGCTAAGACAGAGTTCTTGGCTGCGGGTGATCTGTCACTAAAGCAAGGTTGGCAGGACCCTTTTGTCCCTTCCCCCTCTATCTCCGTAATGGCCTTGCCATTACTGTACTGTACCCTGCCGGCCGGCAGAGCTGGCCGGCAGGGGTATTACTGTACTGTACGTCATTCTACTTCTGGACCTAGTATAGGTTGGGATGTGGAATTGACTAAGGCCATTGCCGGCCGGCTGAGATGCTGGCCGGCAAGGGCCTTATGTTTTCGAGTGCTACCCGGACCTCTCTTGGTCCCTCATCCATGCCTGCCGACAGAGCCGGACGGCATTGGTCAAGGAAGCCTGAATTAAGTTTCTCCCCTTCCTTATATGCACTCTTTCGGTTGCCGGGCTTTGGGGGTCGTGTACACTCTTATCCCGGCATCCATTCTATTTTCTTCTAGTGCTGTACCTGTCCCGGCTGCCGGCCTATGAGGCAGACAGCCGGGCAGGTGTAGTCTTCTGGTTCTTTTGCTGCCGGCTGGCATTGGTCTTGTACCTTTGCCGGCCGGCTTATGTCAGTCCTTGTCTGCCGGTCACCAAGAGTGTGGCCGGCAGCTAGGTACTACCTTGTGTAGTTACTGGCCGGCAGTCATTGCCGGCCAACACTGGCTGTTGCTGGCCGGCAGTTACTGCCGACGGCACAAGCATTTGAACCAGAAGGCTGCCGCCCTATAGCTGTTAAGTAGTATACTTTAAAGCTAATTGTGGTGTGTGCCGGCCGGCAAAGGCAGGCCGGCACACATCCTCCTATACTGTACTAGTATTCTTCTGTATAGCATATACAGTAAGAAGAAAACTATAGTAAAAGTTTAGGTACAGCACTGTATCTTCTAACACTATTGTGTTTTCTTGCACAGCCCTTTGCTGTTGCCCTCAGACAGGAAGCAGAGTCTTCCCCGTCTATTATCCAGGATTTTAAAATCATTGCCTAGGTGTGAGCTCCACCTGTTTCCTCTGGAAACCTTGCATTGGTTACTCTAGTAGAGATAAACCAATTTTGATTTTATTATCTGGAAAGCTGCAACAATGGGTTGTGAGGGAAACACAAGTGTGTGTCTTTCCTTTATGAATTGTTATGCTATACTATGCATATCCAGTGATACATAGTTCACTTGATACTCATGGAAATTTTTTCTCTTTACAGGAGGACCCTCCGAAGTGCGGAAATGTTTTCTGCAATGTCCGTAGCAGGAACCTCTGCGGACATGAGTGTTGTAGGAGACACGCAGCATGCGCTGTCTCCAAGGATGATCTCCAGTATTGGGACCCTCAGGTATGTACTGTATGCACTAACCTGATTACTGAGGCTTTTGATTCCCCTAGAACGACGGAATCAAGGGATATAGCTAGGGAAAAGCTCCGTACTTGGGTAAGGGGCTTCAAGAAGAACACCTCTGGCCCTTATCTTCCTAGTGAGAAGATGAGGGCGTATCTTTTTCCCCAGGCATCAGCTGAAGCAGTGATTCCCCAGCCTCAAGAGGAGATCCCCCAAGACCTAGTCCAGGTGGACGAGGAAGTCGCAGATGCGATGCAAGACATCCAGTTGTGTGACAGGATGTCTGATGTGGACGAAGGTTTGGAAGAAGACCTCCTGGCAGAAGGTCAGGATCAAGTTCAAACCCCGGATGTCGCAGAGGATGGGGTCGACGAGGTGTCGGCTACTCCGGTTCAGATGCCGGAGCCCATCCCCTCAACATCCGCTGGTCTCCCAGTAGAACTGGGACAGGCCCTCTCTTCGATTGTTGGAATGATCCAACAAATGCAGAAGGAGAATCAGGAGAAGGCGGCTGCAATGGAACTGCGTATGCAGTCCCTAGCAGAATCACATGGGCCCCGGAAAAGGCTCAATGTGAAAGACCTTCCCATATGCTCAGACGCTAACCCATGGAGGTATGCTGAGCACATGCCAATGACGACTGGTAAGATCGTCATTTCGGATAAGCTGGGTTCAGTTCTCCTAGAGGAGGTAGAATTCTGGCCCAGCAAGGCATCATATCCGGACTGCTATGTCCGGCTGAGAAAAGAACCAGCTTCAAGGGAGGAGACAGAGCCGAAAGAGGTCATTATTATGGACCATGCTAAGGCTCAAGCCCTACTTTCATCCTCGATGAAAGAGAGGGGCTTCTCGAATTCGAAGGTAGCAGCATTGAGCAAGAAGCTCCCTTCTTTTGTGTCCTCTTCTGATAGAGCCTTCCCCTTTTTACAAAAAGGGTTTGCGGCTGTCCTAAAGGCAATCGAGGCCGGCAAGCCTTGCCCCTCCCTGGAGGAGTGTAAACCCTTGTCGCTGGCTCTGCCTATGGACCACAAGGACTGGAAGGATGTCCATCTAACATTCTCAGTGGGAAAGTTGGAGGCTGATATTGCCGGACGGCAATTCGGCGAGGACCTCCCCAAGTTGTCCGAATTTCTTTTACGAAGAGAGTTCGAGACAAAAGAAAGACTGGCTGCCTCAATGTCTCATCAGACTACTCTTGAGACGATGGCAAGTGACCCTAAGGTCCATGAAATGTTCATGGTTGTGGCTAAGTCTCACCTAGCCACAGTGACGAAGGACCTTTATGGCTTCGTCAAGGCAAGGAGAGCTTGCAGGGAGTTCGTGTTCACCGGGGCTTCGGTGAGACACGAGCCAAGGAAGTTAATATCCTCCAACATTTGGGGAAAAGACCTTTTCCCTACCGATGTGGTCAAAGAGGTTGTTGATAAGGCCGCCGTGGAGAATAGAAACCTTCTCCAGAAGTGGGGCCTGGCTATCAAAAGAAAATCTTCCCCGGATGAGGGTCCTCAACCTAAGAGGAAGAATATGAGGACTAGGCTACCGTCTCGGCCAGCCAAGCCTTATAGACAGCAACAGCAACTGCAATTGCCTTTGCCTCCAGTGCCCCAGATGGTGGCACAAACCCCGACTACTTTTCAGTGGGTACCCCAGGCTGTGCCAGGTCAGTCAACCACATTCACCCCAACGTTCGAAGGACAGTCTTCTTCCTTTCGTGCAAAGCCTAGAGGAGCAGCCAGAGGCGCGTCTAGGCGCCCCTCAAGGGGAAGGGGATTCAGAGGTGGTCGTGGTCAAGGAGGCAAGACCTCAGGACGGCAGTCCAAGTGAAACGATACCGGTAGGAGGGAGACTAATGAAATTTTGGGATCGCTGGACCTTCGATCCCTGGGCCCAAAGCCTACTCAAGAATGGACTGGGTTGGAGCTGGTACAGCACTCCACCCCCATGCCTTCGGTTTTTCCAACACTCCACCCCCATTTTGGAGGAGTACGTTCAAGAACTGTTGGAGAAAAATGTGATCCGAAAGGTGAAGTCCATCAAATTCCAAGGGAGGCTGTTTTGTGTTCCCAAGAAAGACTCGGAAAAGCTCAGAGTCATTCTGGACTTGTCACCACTCAACAAGTTCATAGTGAATTGCAAATTCAAGATGCTAACACTGCAACACATAAGGACCTTACTGCCCAAGAGGGCATACTCAGTCTCTATAGACTTGTCAGACGCCTATTGGCACATCCCGATCAGCCGTCGACTCTCCCCCTACCTAGGGTTCAGGCTACAACGGAAACTGTACGCCTTCAGAGCCATGCCATTCGGGCTAAACATAGCCCCAAGGATTTTCACGAAGCTTGCGAGCGCAGCTCTCAAACAATTACGCCTAAAGGGAATTCAGGTAGTAGCCTACCTGGACGACTGGCTGGTGTGGGCAGCATCCGAGACCGAATGCTTACAAGCTTCCAGTCAGGTGATCCAGTTCCTAGAGTACCTAGGCTTCAAGATCAACAAGAAAAAGTCTCGACTTTCTCCATCCCAAAAGTTCCAGTGGCTGGGAATCCACTGGGACCTTTTGTCACACAGTTTCTCCATCCCAATGAAGAAAAGGAAGGAGATAGCGGGCTCTGTCAAGAGACTTCTAGATTCCAAATGGATATCAAGACGCGAACAGGAGAGGGTACTAGGCTCTCTCCAGTTTGCTTCAGTGACAGACCCAGTGCTAAGAGCACAGCTAAAGGATGCAACCGGAGTTTGGAGAAGGTATGCATCAAACGCGCGAAGAGACCTGAGAAGACCAGTGCCGCCTCGGCTACGTACTCTTCTCAGACCTTGGTCCCAAGCCAGACATCTAAAGAAGTCGGTTCTTCTTCAGCCACCTCCCCCGTCGATGACGATTCACTCAGACGCCTCAAAGGAGGGATGGGGAGGTCACTCTCATCGGAAAAAAGTCCAGGGGACTTGGTCCAAGCTATTCAGGACCTTTCATATAAACTTTCTAGAAGCTATGGCAGTGCTCCTTACCTTAAAGAAAGTCTCCCCGCGTCACTCGATCCACATAAGATTGGTGACAGACAGCGAGGTGGTTGTGAGATGCTTGAATCGACAAGGGTCGAGGTCACCACCTCTCAACCAAGTGATGTTAGCCATTTTCCGATTGGCAGAAAAGAAGAAGTGGTACCTGTCGGCAGTTCACCTTCAAGGAGTCCGCAATGTGACAGCGGACGCTCTATCCAGGTTCACACCGATAGAGTCGGAATGGTCCTTAGACGCAGGATCATTTTCCTTCATTCTGAATCAAGTCCCAGAACTGCAAATAGACCTCTTTGCGACGAAAGACAACAAGAAGTTGCCCCTGTACGTGTCCCCGTACGAGGACCCCTTAGCGGAAGCAGTGGACGCAATGTCCCTCGACTGGAACAGGTGGTCCAGGATTTATCTGTTCCCTCCTCACAACCTTCTGTTGAGGGTCCTCAACAAACTGAGATCCTTCAAGGGGGTAGCGGCAATAGTGGCCCACAAGTGGGCGAACAGTATGTGGTTCCCCTTGGCGTTGGAACTACAGATGAAGTTCGTGCCGCTACCACATCCAGTTCTGACCCAGCGAGTCCAGAAGTCGACTGTCTGCGCTTCATTACAGAAAACCCAGACCCTGCAGCTCATGATTTTCTCGCCCTAGCGGTGAGAAAGCGTTTCGGAATTTCGAGAGCTAGCATAGACTTCCTAGAGGAATACAAGTGCAAATCGACTAGAAGGCAATATGAGTCATCTTGGAGAAAGTGGGTGGCCTTTGTAAAGGCAAAGAATCCGCAGGAGATCTCAACAGACTTCTGCTTATCTTTCTTCATCCACCTCCATGGCCAAGGATTGGCAGCTAACACGATTTCAGTATGTAAATCGGCTTTGATGAGACCCATTTTATTTGCCTTCCAGATCGACCTAGGTAACGAGATCTTTAATAAAGTTCCGAAAGCCTGCGCTAGGCTCAGACCTTCAGCACCTCCAAAGCCCATTTCATGGTCTTTAGACAAAGTTCTTCATTTCGCCTCCCTGTTGGGCAATGAAGAATGTGCGTTAAAGGATTTAACGCAAAAAGTTATTTTCCTATTTGCACTCGCGTCCGGGGCCAGGGTTAGTGAGATCGTAGCCCTCTCGAGAGAGGCAGGTCGTGTTCAGTTCCTGGATGGGGGGGAGCTGAACCTGTTTCCGGATCCTACGTTTCTCGCCAAGAATGAGTTACCCACCAACAGGTGGGGTCCCTGGAGAATCTGCCCTCTGAAAGAAGATGCATCTCTATGTCCAGTAGAATGCCTAAAGGTCTATCTTCGTAGAACTTCAGACTTCAAGGGTAGTCAACTATTCAGGGGAGAAACATCAGGCTCAAATTTATCTCTGAATCAACTCAGAGCGAAAATGACATATTTTATTCGCAGAGCGGATCCTGACAGTACACCCGCAGGTCACGATCCGAGGAAAGTTGCCTCATCCCTAAATTTCTTTAATTGTATGGATTTTGAACATCTCCGTTCATACACGGGCTGGAAATCTTCCAGGGTGTTCTTTCGCCACTATGCGAAGCAAGTAGAGGAACTTAAGAGATCTGTGGTAGCAGTGGGTCGTGTAGTTAACCCTACTGTTTAACTCTGCGAGGAACAGTGATCTTAATTGGGACGATTAAGTCCAGGGTGAGTGTGTAGGTACATACTGTACTACAAACTAAAATGAGGGCACCAAGTGCCCATACAGACTGTTCCTTCCTTCAAAGGTGAACCTCGCATAAGTTCAGACATGTGTGCCAAGCGTTTCTAACGCTAATGTGATTGATTTGTAATACAGATTTTTTATGACTTGATACCTTGGTATCTCATTAAAGTGGTGTTTAATGGTTTTTCTTTCAGATAAACAAGTCCTGTTTACTATCATACTTATGCTTAAAGTTTTGGGTTATCCCCTTTTATATAAATATATATATTTGTTGTTAACCTGTCTGTTTATTATCTGTCAATAAACTTGTTCTTGAGAACCTTGCGTCTCTTTCACCTGTGTCAATTTATTGGTATAATTGAGCATTTAAATTCTATGTATCTTATCTGGGATAATTCTGATAGAATTGTTCTGTTTTGCAAGCTATGTTGCATTGGTTTATGTAAGTCCCCTAATGGGAGGACTCCGTTCCATAATGGGACGAGGGCGGTTTTATTAGTTTCTTCCTATGCGGATATAAACCTTTGTCCAATACAAGTATTGTGCGGATGACTGGTCAATATATTGACGCAGTAGTTCTATACAAACTATGCTTTACCTAATATAGGGCGAGGCCACTATATTAGCTTGCCTGAGATTCATACATAGATATATGTACTCTTCGAGACTTTCCAGAGTCTAGTAGGACTCTTCCCTGTAGGGGGCAGGAAGCTCTAACATAGTTTATAGTTAGTTGAAAAGATGTATAACGGTAACATCTTAGGTCTCTAGGTCTAGTCGACCGGGAATAAATATCTCCGGGGAGTACGGCACGTTCTGAGAATCCACAGATACAGTAATGCTCTGGTACACTTCCATCAGGACGACATGGCTTGAGCCCAAAAAACGGATTTTGAGCGAAGCGAAAAATCTATTTTTGGGTGAGATAGCCATGTCGTCCTGATGGACCCGCCCTTGCCTTTCTAAGAAAGGACTGTAGGACCCCTCCCTACATACAGTATCTGTAGCACCTCGTGTACGCTACAAGGAATACAGATGGCGCCAGGATTGGCGCCAGGCACGCATACGAATCGGGGGATTGGGAGGCCTTGGGAGCGGCTCCCCCCTTTTTCTTCCCGAATTCGTATCTCGTCAATCTCCCTCTAACGAGACGAATCTCTATTTAGGTAGTAGATTGCCATGTGACGTGTCTAGAATACGTCCTCTGATATGTCGCGATATCCCTTTCACGAGGGATACTCGCTCCAGGAGTTAGAATTCTGGTACCTTAAGGTAAATTCTCTGGGAATATCGCCGTAGTTGTAATATACCCTAGGAAGCTACCCTATAGGAACTTCCATCAGGACGACATGGCTATCTCACCCAAAAATAGATTTTTCGCTTCGCTCAAAATCCGTTATATATATATATATATATATATATATATATATATATATATATATATATATATATATATATATATATTTATACAAATATATACACATCTATATACGTGTATGTGTGCGTGTATAATGTGAGCGAAACAGTATTTTCTTAAAACAACCACGAATAGCGAACATAAGTGAATCATTTTTAACAATAATTTACAACAGCAATATACAACACCAACAACAGTAGTAAAAAAAATTAACATTCGATAAACCTGAGCAAACAGACCGTTACGTCAATCCTGACAACAAAATTGTAGACAATATCAAAACCAGCTAAATTAAGAGTAAAAACCACACGCAAAACTGACATTCAAACAATGATAGTTCATTGATACAATAATCAGCTGAAATATATAACAGTTCGTTTCGCAAACGTTTGAGATTCTGTCAGCCCCATGATTACAGATATAAACTAGAAAAGCACTCTGAGTGACGATCTCCGCCACAGTAGCATATTTCTCGAAACCAGCGTGCCTTTCCCAGAAGCAATTAATCATTTCCAGCTCTTTACATAGTTTAAATTCCTGCAAGTTCCATTACATTACGATTAAAATTGTGGCCGTACGGTTGAAGACCGTAATTTGACCTTTTGATTGACCTTGACCTTCGACCTTCACATGTATTAATTGGCACAGAGTTTCATACATTCAAATATGAACCAAGTTGGAAGTCTCTGTGACAACGATATTCAAATTCGCAGCTGATTACGTGAATTGGACACTTTGCTTGACCATTACCTTCACCTTTGATCTTGACCTTCCAAAATTTAATTATTTCCAGTTTTTTACATCATTAATTCCTACAAGTTTAATTACTCTACGGTTAAAACTGTGGCCAGGAAGTTGTTCACAAATACACACACATAAAGAGGGGGTAAAACATAACCTCCTTTCAACTTCGTTGGCGGAGGTAAAAAACTAAACCATAACAAATGAAATAAAAGAAAGTTCTATAAAATGTTGGACGACCATAAGAATAAGAAAATCCCTGGGGCAAGAATCCAAGATTCACTGTCATCAAAGGATGAAAACAGTACGAGAGAATTATTATTTGAGAAAATCAATTCTATCCAATCAAATGATGAATATTATTCATTCACGCACTTCATTCCAAACCTATATGAACGATGAAAATGGAAAGTCGTTGCCCAGAGCGAAGCAGATAAACGCTAAACCAAAAGGGGGTATAACTAAAGGGCTAATGTTTCGGAAAAAGCTTAAAATAATTAACTATTAGGCAACTTTCCCATCATTAGTGACCACAAGGTAAACTGTTTTAACCAGGTATATTGCACACATCCTCGTGCGCGATGGAAACTATTTAGCAGTCAAGATTTATGCTTTATAGTATATCGTGCAATTCATAGTTACCAAGCCATATCTTAACATAGAGCATTACAAAATCCTGTCAATAATAATAATAATAATAATAATAATAATAATAATAATAATTTCATTAAAAAACTATTAAATCTAAAATGGGTTGATTTCATTACTAAATACAAGCAACTGGCTCATCTATCCCTAAAACTACTGAATAATAATAATAATAATAATAATAATAATAATAATAATAATAATAATAATAATAATTTCATTAAAAAAGCTACGTACTCTAAAATGGGTTGATTCCATTACTAAATACAAGCAACTGGCTCTTTATCCCTAAAACTGCTGAATAATAATAATAATAATAATAATAATAATAATAATAATAATAATAATAATAATAATAATAATAATAATATTTTCATTAAAAAGCTACTTAAGCTAAAATGAATTGATTCCATTACTAAATACAAGGAACTGGCTCATCTATCCCAAATCTGATGAACAACAACAACAACAACAAAAACAACAACAATAATAATAATAATAATAATAATAACAATAATAATAATAATAATAATAACAGAAACAAGTGAGGGCACATATTTTGATCAACATAAAAGAAACTAGAGGGGCACTCAGTAGAGGGCAGTCCTCCGCCAGGGTAGTTTCTTTCTTGAATTTTTGCTCAACCTTGACCTTGACCTTGGACCTAGGACTTTCAAAATTTAATCACGTCCACGTCTCAACATAACAATTAATCCCTGAAAGGTTCATAACTATAGGAATAAAAGTGTGACCTCCACCACGGCGGCTTATTTCTCGACCTTTTGCTCGACTTTGACCTTGATCTTTGACTTGACTTTCAAAATTGAATCACTTCCACGTCACAGCATAACAATTAATCCCTGAAAGCATCAATATTCTATGAGTAAAATTGTGACCTTCACCACGGCAGCTTTTTCTCGAACTTTTGCTCGACCTTGACCTCAGACCTAGAACTTTCAAAATTACATCACTTCCACGTCTCAACATATAATTAATCCCTCGAAATTTCACTACTCTATGAGTAAAATTGTTGCCAGAAATTTGTTCACACACGTAAACAGACAAACAGGGGCGAAAATGTAACCTCCTCTTCAACTTCGTTGGCAGAAGTAAAAAAGTTACTTCAAGTCATGATGTAATTAGACCATGATCTATACTATTATGACCACCATAAACGTTATAATCCACTAGACCCAGTTAGTTGTGCGGAACCCATCAAAATTATAGACTGGTGGAATTTCACGGCAAACATGAGGTAGACATCTTCATCACCATTTTGACAATAATTGTGCGAAAATATGCAAAGTATCTGAAAACCACATCTTCCAACTTGAAATTAATCGACCTTTGACAGTTAGGCAAAAATATAAGCATCGATCACTACTCGAAGATAATAATAATAATAATAATAATAATAATAATAATAATAATAATAATAATAATAATAATGTTTGGTAGGTCGGCATGTCGATCTCGGCCTCTCGCTTATCAGTATATGCAGTTGTAAATGGTTGACAACATATATCGAGCGTACATAATAATAATAATAATAATAATAATAATAACAATAATAACATCATTTCTCCAAGAGTATTTGTTACTCTTTTTATTACACCGTATGACTTTCTTTCATCTTATTTGAGAATAATTTTTCATTAGAAATAAAAAAATAGAAGCGTAACCCCATCAGTCACAATTTACTTCCTCCAGATAGGTTTCGTACGTAGCTTTAAATATTGATGTCAAATTTTAATTTGATACAACTACCGTAGTTTTATTTTATTCAGATTGCCGTCAAAATTTACTTAGATCAGACTAACGGAGTTTTATTTTATTCAGACTAACAACAAGTTTAACTTTATTCGGATTGCTGTCAAAATTTACTTTGATCAGACTAACGTAGTTTTATTCTGTTCAGACTAACGTCAAGTTTTACTTTATTCGGACTTCCGTCAAAATTTACTTTGATTAGACTAACGTAGTTTTATTCAGACTCTGACGTCAAAATGTAATCTTATCAGAAAGACGTAAAATTTTACTTTGACCAGACTGACCTCAAGTTCTTTAATCAAATTGACGTCAACTTTTAAATTGATCATTGGCGTCAAATTTTAAATTATTCACTGACGTCATTTTTTAGGGGAAGGAGCACCTGAAACCTGATGAACGAACATAACTAAACTCGGTTAATAAGAAAGCAACATACAATATTTAAACAACCCGTTTTTATAACAGATCAACTTACGAACCCTCTTACAACGTTTTCATCCCATTTATATCTAAATGTCATTTGAGACGGAATTTCATGAAAAATATTATATGTATCCTTATTTTCTTTATGTCTTCGAGTTCTCCTTTAGGGCTCATGAAATCCAATGGCATTTTGTAAACGTCATGGTTTTCAACGTGTATCTAAAATAAGACTCTGGTCGTGGCTTTCCAGTTCTAACCAGCATTGTAATAAAATTTTTAATACTGCTTCTCATTCACTGACTAAAGAAACGATCAAGACGCAGACGATGAAAAAAATTGCTTAAAAACTAAACATAATTTTCCAAATATGATTCAAACAGAATGTAAGTCAAGTACAAAAGCAACTTCAATAATTACCAAATATATAACACGTGTCCATAACTTCTCCATTTCATCATCTTTCATCGCCATCTTAACAGAACCCCGAAGATGAAATTGTAGGTCACAAAAAGAACACAAATAACTAAAATTAAATGACAAATGCAAATAAACGGTTTTTTTCCTTTGAAGATCAGAAACACGTGTGTCCGACAACCTTTTACACCTAAGCAAGTATGTTCTGAGCTTTCTTGGATAGTCACGATAACGCAGACTGTCTTCTTTTTAACCTGAGAGATATGTAAACTACATTTCAACATCTCACTTTTGACAACGCCGATTCGAGAGGATTTTGAAGTCAATACAGTGATGTAGACGAAATTATTAATAAAAAATCTGTTCGATATTTCTTTAAAAGAAAAGTTATTGACGTCACTAAGTCCAGTTCCACATGTCCTTCACGGCATTAAATCCGCTGGAGGAGGTCAACTGAGAGAGAGAGAGAGAGAGAGAGAGAGAGAGAGAGAGAGAGAGAGAGAGAGAGAGAG
>NC_090743.1:25423216-25428216 GCF_036898095.1 Palaemon carinicauda
TGCTGTTACCTCGGTCGAGAAGGTTAAGTTTTGTTTCTTAATACTGCAATAACCTCCCTTAGTAAACTTCTGTATTTGCCCTAGCCGGGTGTTTCAAGAAGGATTGAACACACTTCGATGAAACTTGGCCGATATATTCAATATGTGACCTTCTCTGAATGATCGCCTGACAGAAACCAGTTGTGAAATTGCTACCAGAAAAACAATCACACCCATTACGAGAAACAGGTATCTAAGACTTCTTAAATACTTAAAAATTGGCTACATAAATTCTGTGTTAATATAGGTGTTTTTAATTAAACATTGAATGTGTTTATAAATATATATGCCATAAAATTTTTCTGTGGCAATTATTCATGAATAATAAATTAGTACATTATTCGGCACACGTCCATTGTCTTGTAAGAAAGTTCGTTCCCGAGATATCTTGTTTGTAGTATTTCTATTACTATTCTATCAGTGCCGAAGAAAATTATAGTAATACAAGAGAGAGTGGACACTACATGTCCAGATCTTACGGATGATAATAAGTATAGTTTTAATGCCCGGGTTAGGGCACAGTTACTTTGCACACTTATATGCACACACATACATACACACACACATATATATATGTATATATATATATATATATATATATATATATATATATATATATATATATATATATATATATATATATATATATATATATATATATATATATATGTATGTATATATACTCTTTCGAAACAAACTTTAAAAGACACAGAAATAATAAACAAACAAACTGGCTAGCGAAAACACGCGGAACTGTATTTAGTAGCACTTACTTTCAAAACACTACTTGCACAAATATTCCAAAAGTAAACAAAACTGCAAGCAAAAAGAAAAATAAATAAGAAGTGACGGTAAAACTGACATCCTAGAACAGGTAGTCCAAAAGTAAACAAAACTACAAGCAAAAAGAAAAATAAATAAAAAGTGACGGTAAAACTGACATCCTAGAACAGGTAGCTAATACAGGTAACAGTTACAATATCGCCGTAAGCATTACGATATTATTTATACGGGTGCCTTGTCGCTGTGCAAGGCAACATTGCAAATGAATTGCAACTTCCATGATTGATCTGACTTTCGCTGTAACGTGGGATAAACACCGCAAACATGAAATAATCAACCTGCCCACGACTTGGCTTTAGAAGTTTTATGTTATGTAAGAAAGATCTAATTTATTGTTGTTACTGTTCTTAAATTTTTCATTTCGATAGTTCATTACTTCTCTTGTAGTTGACTTATTCCCTTGTTTCCTTTACTCACTGGGCTGTTTTTTCTTGTTGGGGCCATTGGGCTTATAGCATCCTGCTTTTTCAACTAGGGTTGTAGTTTAGCTTGTAATAGTGTTAATAGTATATAGGTCTTTTTAAGATATAAGGGGGCTTAACAAACATAAAACAATTAGAAAACATCTCAAACTGTACTTCTAGGATAGATCCTGTAATTTCAAGCATTGTGCTGCGACAGCCTTGTTTACAAGTTCTTATGTTGTGAATTTTGTTTTCTTCTATGGTTGACAAGTATGGTAAAACGTTTATGTATAAAAAACTGATACTTCTAACTAAATGGTGTATAAAAATGTAATATCAAGATAATAATAATAATATTCCCTATATAATAAAGAGCAATTGTCTGACACATATATATATATATATATATATATATATATATATATATATATATATATATATATATATATATATATATATATATACATATATATATACACACACACACACATATATATATATATATATATATATATATATATATATATATATATATATATACATATATATATATCGGTCGCGCTGAGCTCTCCACGTCCCTCGGATAGGGGGAAGAGGGAGTAGTTATACTCTGGTAAGAAGGCGGTGCGCGTGCGTGCATATCTAAATATGTAGCCGTCATTTTTGACGGGTCGTGTACACAATAATAATAATAATAATAATAATAATAATAATAATAATAATAATAATAATAATACAAAAAAATTGAAGAAATGCATAGAGAAAAAGTTTTACTAGAGTAGCCTATTAACATCACCACCAGCTAAATCTCTCAACTTCCCAAGTGCAAGCAAAATCTATAGACGATGGAACTGAGCTTAGCGTGCATCACTAAACCATCTTATGTCTTCCACCATCACGCTAAGGGTCCCCATCTGGGATTGAGAAGAAGGTAAGGCCACTCCTCGCATTTCTTCCCCTAGATAAGGTTTAGAATAAGGACGTGATTTTCACGTCTGGAATTTTTGTTTATAATGACATTTCATTTTGATAGCACTTAGCCGCATGTTCCATCAAGTATTATTTATTATGGTGTACACATCTTGGTAGAGTCAACAGGACTCAATGCTTACACTTTTTCTCTTAAACAAACAAATGTTACACAGGGTCCTTTACGCACATGCTTGGGTAAGATATACGGAGACTGGTACTTGTCATGGCCTACCAAGTCTGCCTTTATGTGAAACCACATCCTTCACTAAGATGAATCTGGATTACTTAAGAGCAGTGGGGGAGGGGCATAACACTTACACTTACATTACACTTAGTTGAGTGACATCAAAGAACACTTAGTGTCACTAAAACAAAAGGCCTCCTCCCAAAATTCTCCTCTGGGGAAGCTATAAAACTGGGTTCCCACCCGACCAATAAAAAAGGAATTCCTTGGGGGGGGGGGGGGTTACTAACCAGAAATACCGACTACTAAGCCAATATGAAACACCTGAAACCACAAAGAGGAGCTGGGCTAGTCAATCCACAAAGTCTACATATTGATAACCAAACCAAATATCTTTAAAAAACAAGTTCAAAAGTCTGCCGACACTCTCATACACCAGTGAACCTACTAACTCTCAATAATGGGATAGTAATGGTCAGCGGGAGCCAGCGGACTATTATTGAAGTTGCATCAGTAATGAGTGAAGTTAATCGTTACTAGAGTCACTGAACCAAAAGATCAGAGGGGAAGAAATTCTATTTTGGGTAGTTAAAAAATAGAAAAAAAAAAGAACAAGAATCTTGAAAGTAAGGTCATGGCCATTAGAAATATGTGTTCTGTGTTCAATTGCTTGTTTCAGTTTATCAATATTGTAAAAAAAAAAAAAAGATGAGCCTTACTTTATTTCCTTGCACGTCTAGTTATGTAACAGGACAATTAAGACTTGAAGATAGATAAATTCAGTATGAGTGATAAGACGACTCATCACAAAAAAGTAAGGTAAATGCAGATGTCAATGAATTATAATAATAATGGGAAAACTGTTAAAACTCATGGGTAAAAGACTAGTCAATGAACACTGACCATAGACAGGAGACAGGACATTCACAAGCCTACCTACACACGTGTTGCTGCTACGCTATGCATAAAAACCACCATTACAACGAAAGCGTGAATACAGGTTGCTTAGGGATACCTAAATTGAAAAGGAAGCAAATTTCCTGAGATAGTGGGATTACAGGAAGAATCAAGATCAATAGACCTTGGGAGGAATCCTGCTATCAAATCAGGCTTCCTTTTTATCTCAGCAGAGCCAAAGGCCCCTAATTGGGACCAAGTTGAAAGGACCTCCAACTTCAAAGACATTTTATAAGAATGAGAATGTATAGAGGAGGATTTACCAGACCATGCGGTATAGATAGAGAGATAGATAGCTAAATAGACAGACACAGATGAAAAGACTGATTGATCGATGAAAAGATGAAAAGTGGATATTGTTTTTCCACAAATATTGCTATATTACTGGAAGAAAAAATGTTGGCAAGAGGAGTGTAACGCTATGTCACTAGATTTTTTCAATTTTTAGGGAAGGGACATTGAAAATCGGCATTAAATTCGTGGTTTTATAGTACGTAGAACTTACTGAATATCCGAATAATTTCATGCAATAATATTCGTGCATGATCATAAATTTACATAATTTCTTTCAATAAGCGACAATCTATTTACGAAGTTATATAGACATTCATCATTTAATACACTCTGCAAGAAGAGTGCAATTGCTAGGAACGCACCTCTTTTTCCGCCCCTTTCCTAAACGAGTTTGCACAACAAGCGACCTCTGTTTAATAGTCTACCCTCTGTCTTGAAGGGTAAATTCAGACTCCGATTGCCTCTTGACCTGCACCATAACGTTTTCATTTGACTATATGTGGCATAAAAAACCATAGGCTTGACTTTATCAACAATCTCAGGAAATCCTGAGTCGTTCAGCTGAGATATCAAGAGAATAAGGCTACAATTAAAGCAGATATGTTTGGTCTTGCAGTTGAGCTTTATATATCTACCATTACATAAAAAGGCGTAGTATGTATGTGTGTATGTATACACACACATCTCCCCTATGTAATAAAGAGCAGGTGTCCGGCTATATATATATATATATATATATATATATATATATATATATATATATATATATATATATATATATATATATATGTATATATAGATATATATATATATATATATATATATATATATATATATAGATAGATAGATAGATAGATAGATAGATAGATAGATAAATAATTTTGCACATTTAAACGTGTTTATACATACAGTATATTCATATAAGCCACAAATACCTCTTTATATCGAATTCTCTCTGACGGATCAGAGACCCAAGAGGGAATTAACTTTACGATAATAGCTTCTGGTTGGCCGGGGATTCGAACTCAGACAAAGGAAACTGAGGTTCCAGCGACTTACTACCGGGCCACAAGGTTCCAGTGACTTACTACAGGGCCACAAAGAGAGATGTGGTCCAGAGATAAGTCACTGGAACTTCAGTTTTTCTTGGGTCTCTGATCCCGAGGCAGAGAGAATGCTATATTAATTGGTATTTGAGGCTTATATGAATACACACACATATATACAGTATACATAAATGAATACACACACCACACACACACACACACACACACACACACACACATATATATATATATATATATATA
>NC_090743.1:25433216-25441122 GCF_036898095.1 Palaemon carinicauda
CGTGTACACAATAATAATAATAATAATAATAATAATAATAATAATAATAATAATAATAATAATAATAATAATACAAAAAAATTGAAGAAATGCATAGAGAAAAAGTTTTACTAGAGTAGCCTATTAACATCACCACCAGCTAAATCTCTCAACTTCCCAAGTGCAAGCAAAATCTATAGACGATGGAACTGAGCTTAGCGTGCATCACTAAACCATCTTATGTCTTCCACCATCACGCTAAGGGTCCCCATCTGGGATTGAGAAGAAGGTAAGGCCACTCCTCGCATTTCTTCCCCTAGATAAGGTTTAGAATAAGGACGTGATTTTCACGTCTGGAATTTTTGTTTATAATGACATTTCATTTTGATAGCACTTAGCCGCATGTTCCATCAAGTATTATTTATTATGGTGTACACATCTTGGTAGAGTCAACAGGACTCAATGCTTACACTTTTTCTCTTAAACAAACAAATGTTACACAGGGTCCTTTACGCACATGCTTGGGTAAGATATACGGAGACTGGTACTTGTCATGGCCTACCAAGTCTGCCTTTATGTGAAACCACATCCTTCACTAAGATGAATCTGGATTACTTAAGAGCAGTGGGGGAGGGGCATAACACTTACACTTACATTACACTTAGTTGAGTGACATCAAAGAACACTTAGTGTCACTAAAACAAAAGGCCTCCTCCCAAAATTCTCCTCTGGGGAAGCTATAAAACTGGGTTCCCACCCGACCAATAAAAAAGGAATTCCTTGGGGGGGGGGGGGTTACTAACCAGAAATACCGACTACTAAGCCAATATGAAACACCTGAAACCACAAAGAGGAGCTGGGCTAGTCAATCCACAAAGTCTACATATTGATAACCAAACCAAATATCTTTAAAAAACAAGTTCAAAAGTCTGCCGACACTCTCATACACCAGTGAACCTACTAACTCTCAATAATGGGATAGTAATGGTCAGCGGGAGCCAGCGGACTATTATTGAAGTTGCATCAGTAATGAGTGAAGTTAATCGTTACTAGAGTCACTGAACCAAAAGATCAGAGGGGAAGAAATTCTATTTTGGGTAGTTAAAAAATAGAAAAAAAAAAGAACAAGAATCTTGAAAGTAAGGTCATGGCCATTAGAAATATGTGTTCTGTGTTCAATTGCTTGTTTCAGTTTATCAATATTGTAAAAAAAAAAAAAAGATGAGCCTTACTTTATTTCCTTGCACGTCTAGTTATGTAACAGGACAATTAAGACTTGAAGATAGATAAATTCAGTATGAGTGATAAGACGACTCATCACAAAAAAGTAAGGTAAATGCAGATGTCAATGAATTATAATAATAATGGGAAAACTGTTAAAACTCATGGGTAAAAGACTAGTCAATGAACACTGACCATAGACAGGAGACAGGACATTCACAAGCCTACCTACACACGTGTTGCTGCTACGCTATGCATAAAAACCACCATTACAACGAAAGCGTGAATACAGGTTGCTTAGGGATACCTAAATTGAAAAGGAAGCAAATTTCCTGAGATAGTGGGATTACAGGAAGAATCAAGATCAATAGACCTTGGGAGGAATCCTGCTATCAAATCAGGCTTCCTTTTTATCTCAGCAGAGCCAAAGGCCCCTAATTGGGACCAAGTTGAAAGGACCTCCAACTTCAAAGACATTTTATAAGAATGAGAATGTATAGAGGAGGATTTACCAGACCATGCGGTATAGATAGAGAGATAGATAGCTAAATAGACAGACACAGATGAAAAGACTGATTGATCGATGAAAAGATGAAAAGTGGATATTGTTTTTCCACAAATATTGCTATATTACTGGAAGAAAAAATGTTGGCAAGAGGAGTGTAACGCTATGTCACTAGATTTTTTCAATTTTTAGGGAAGGGACATTGAAAATCGGCATTAAATTCGTGGTTTTATAGTACGTAGAACTTACTGAATATCCGAATAATTTCATGCAATAATATTCGTGCATGATCATAAATTTACATAATTTCTTTCAATAAGCGACAATCTATTTACGAAGTTATATAGACATTCATCATTTAATACACTCTGCAAGAAGAGTGCAATTGCTAGGAACGCACCTCTTTTTCCGCCCCTTTCTTAAACGAGTTTGCACAACAAGCGACCTCTGTTTAATAGTCTACCCTCTGTCTTGAAGGGTAAATTCAGACTCCGATTGCCTCTTGACCTGCACCATAACGTTTTCATTTGACTATATGTGGCATAAAAAACCATAGGCTTGACTTTATCAACAATCTCAGGAAATCCTGAGTCGTTCAGCTGAGATATCAAGAGAATAAGGCTACAATTAAAGCAGATATGTTTGGTCTTGCAGTTGAGCTTTATATATCTACCATTACATAAAAAGGCGTAGTATGTATGTGTGTATGTATACACACACATCTCCCCTATGTAATAAAGAGCAGGTGTCCGGCTATATATATATATATATATATATATATATATATATATATATATATATATATATATATATATATATATATATATATATATATATATAGATATATATATATATGTATATATAGATATATATATATATATATATATATATATATATATATATATATATATATATATATATATATATATATATATATATATATAGATAGATAGATAGATAGATAGATAGATAGATAAATAATTTTGCACATTTAAACGTGTTTATACATACAGTATATTCATATAAGCCACAAATACCTCTTTATATCGAATTCTCTCTGACGGATCAGAGACCCAAGAGGGAATTAACTTTACGATAATAGCTTCTGGTTGGCCGGGGATTCGAACTCAGACAAAGGAAACTGAGGTTCCAGCGACTTACTACCGGGCCACAAGGTTCCAGTGACTTACTACAGGGCCACAAAGAGAGATGTGGTCCAGAGATAAGTCACTGGAACTTCAGTTTTTCTTGGGTCTCTGATCCCGAGGCAGAGAGAATGCTATATTAATTGGTATTTGAGGCTTATATGAATACACACACATATATACAGTATACATAAATGAATACACACACACACACACACACACACACACACACACACACACACACATATATATATATATATATATATATATATATATATATATATATATATATATATATATATCTTTCAGGTTACCGTCAGGTCCACCCCTCCCCGTCCCTGTGGTAGGGGAGGGGGGGGGGCAAGGTAATGGTCATACTGTGATCAGTGTGCGTGTATACATATCTATCTAAATATTTAGCCGTCATATATATATATATATATATATATATATATATATATATATATATATATATATATATATATATATATATACAGTAGGCCTGGAAGTCTACAGCCATACATCGTTTCGAATAGATTTTACAGATGAAGCTGCTGCACTCAGGCCCTTTTTATTCTTGACCCCAGCAGATACGGATGTTTGCTTACAGCTGGGTGAACTGGAATATAATAGACTACTGATAGGCTAAGGTGGGTATTTACGTGCCAGTGACGTCACTGTGACCCCTTCCATATATGGTAACGCAGGTAAATGCTCTCTTTAAACTATTAGTAACCCATTGTTACGATTATTCATTCTGACCACTTCCATCTCTGTAAGGAATAAACGCTAACGCCCACGTTGAAGCCCCTTTGCAAGCCTTACGTATTGGAATGTTATGTAAGTGATAAAAGAAATACCAGACTTTCTCAATATCCTTTTTAAATATCTTGTTGAGATTAACATGGATCTACTCTTGAGGGAGTTTTTGTTCAATAATAAAAAATTTACTTTCATAAAGGAACACCCTAACTCAGTCGATGTACTATAATGGAATGTAAATGACGTGCTAAACAAATAATAATAATAATAATAATAATAATAATAATAATAATAATAATATCATGCGGTTCATTGTCGTCAGAAAAATAAAAATTCACATACCTTCGACCTTCCCATGGTCAATTCTGTTTTAAATTACAAAAAAAAAAGTCGTAATCAATGAATACAATATAAGAGAATACAATATATGAAAACAGAAATTGAAAATAACAGTAATCATAAACGATATGAAAAACTTAGAGAGAGAGAGAGAGAGAGAGAGAGAGAGAGAGAGAGAGAGAGAGAGAGAGAGAGAGAGAGAGAGATAACCTAATTTTCAGAAAATACCTAAATATAATTATGATCACTTTCATCTGAACTGAGAGAGAGAGAGAGAGAGAGAGAGAGAGAGAGAGAGAGAGAGCAACCTACATTTCCAGTCGATTAAACATCAGATCGCTATATTCAGCAAAATCCAAGTCTATTACCAACTATTCCGAGGACCAAGTTAGCTGGAGGGTATAGCAGACTTAGCACGCAATATATCGCTTCAACACCTCCCCGCCCTTCCCTCTATCATCCATCCATACCCTCAACCCCTCCCCCCACTCAACGACCTTGAAAGGAACTGAATCAACTTTCGCCACCGAGTAGAGGGGTTGGGGGTGCCGGTTACGGCCAATAGGCCTACTAGAATGGGCTTTTTAATAGAGGCCACATGCGCCGCGAGCTAATCAAACCCACTGTTACGCCCACCGGATGAAACAAAAAATTATACAAAATTGTTACGTAAGTATGAATACAAATGTAGAGTACAGTATGAGCTTACGTGATGCAATGTATTGCGGTGTAGTACAGTAGGCCTAACGTGAAGTCAAAGCCTTGGTCTATGTAGAAAAAGTGAAAATGTCAAAAACTTTCGCCTTGGAACCAACTATCCTAAAATCACCACAAAACACAAACCAATTGACTCTTAGAATATCAGATATTGCTAAAATACAAGCAGACAATCCTCTTTATAGTTTGTTAGTCTTTCGGATATATATCAGGTTAAATGTAAAATTTAGCATGATTACAAAAAAGGGATAATGAGTTCATATTTACTTATCAAAGTTGAAGTGATAAAATGATCAAGTTTTCAAAGCCTTCTTATTAAAAGCGGTAATACATAAAATCCTATTATGGACTCATTTTACATTTACTACTACAGTATTATTAGCATTATTGTTGTTTTCGTTGTTTATTGTCATTATTAAAATCTCGATGTAAACAAACTTACAAAATATATAATACAACATAGAAACTGGAATGCAAAGCAAAAATTTCACGCCAATATGATCCCCAGATAATGGCATAATGTTGAAATTAATAAATTATCTAAACTCGAACGGTATGAAAATATATCATATAAAATTTATTTCAAATACAAAGAAATATTCACCTAGCTTGTAAGAAAGATGTAACCAGTGTTAAATCAGGCTGGTCTGAGGGTGTAAGTATAAACGCAATTGAATATTCACATGTTATGTCTCAGCCTAAAAATAATAGAGAGAGAGAGAGAGAGAGAGAGAGAGAGAGAGAGAGAGAGAGAGAGAGAGAGGTGGAACTTGTGATCAAGTATGATTAATCAAACGAAATCTGTCAATAACTTAGCTACAGAAACCAAAAGGTAAATATACAGACTGTGTAAACAATTCAAGACCGAATGGGGTCAGTAAGGTAATAGTTGTATATCTCAGATATACAATTATACAAACATCCTTCATAGATGATAAGATTAAATCAATCATGTTCGAGTGTCCAATCATTATATTTACTTCTACCATTAAAATGCCCTTCACAAAATAACTCGATTAACAAGAGTTGGAAACGACGATATAAAATAGTTGGAATCTTCCGTATCTATCTCTGCATATAAACCTTTCTTCGATACTTAAATTATTCTAAAAATCAAGAATAAATTAAAAAATTATCTTTGATTTTCATTACATCATATAAACTTCCATATAAGCAATGTCATACGCTCCAAAAGGCTTTACAAGTTTTAAGGCAGTCGCCAAATACGTAAATCATAAATAACTTAACCCACATCACAATATCAATACGATATTTAAAGGAAAAAATCTACTGAGCATTCTTTATATTCCACATTCTTGTCTTCTATAAGTTAAAGTCTCTGAAACCTGTGTATTAAATAATAAATGATTCACGTTTTTCTTGTCAATATCTACTAACGCATAATGTTCTATACATTCCTATCAACTCTTAGCAAATTATAAACACTTCCCTTAAGAACAAGGTGTAACAGAAGATACCGACCCAGAATCTCACGAAGAAATCATCGGAGTGCAATGAAATCAAGACACAACTAACAGTAAGCAGGAGAGAGAATTTTAAAACCAAAACAATCCAACGTTAGAAGATCTCTATCTTTATAAAGATGAAGGGTAGAACGCCCTCCCCCAAATGGGGGAAATTATTGTGGGGGAAGAGGTAATGAAAGGTGTTGTTTTTATAGAAGGGATACAGGGGGGGCTTACCCAAGGGGTGGCTGACAGTAACAACCAAACTTTTGAAGATTCATTTTGTAGAAGGATGGACGAGTGGAAGAAAAAAAGAAAGAAAAAAAAACACAACTCAATGGTAGGAAGGGACCAAGAAGAAGAATGGGGGAGGTACCTTAATGGACGGGAGGAAGAAAAAACGAGGTGGGTGTAGAAACCTTAATGAAAGGGGGAAGTTCATAAACTAAGGGGGAGGGTGGAATGATCGTTTAAGTGGAGACAACCTGCAGCAAGAACTTTAGTATTACGCCATCGCAACGTAAACAAAACAGCGAACGGGTGAAAGTGCCAGAGATACCACTGATCCACGCGTGCAAGCGCGTGCAATCGAGAGAAATGTACACATACGCAACAAACAGTGAAATCGGTAAAGACGGGCTACACCCAAATGAATATTTACAATTCGTCGCAAGACAAGAAGTAACCAATGATTATTAAGTAAACAGATATTTAAGATTCGTCTCGGTAGATTAAGAAATTGCATTTATCTAGGCAGTACGTATTCAGTTATTTAGAATTTGCTACGCCAGCATAACTGGTTAATCACTGCTTAAGTCAATAGCGAAATCTGCCTTGACTCATAATCATACAATTTTATCAGGAGAATGACTTGTAAATATTAAGATAGACTGATAAAGCCGGAAATATTGGTATTTTGAAAAAATAAATTTATTAGCAATAAAAAAAAAAACTGATACAAAATAACCCGATAATCTTCATTTAAAGCATGATGAGATCATCTACCTTGTGATCAATATCCAATTTCAAAAGGATAATCAGAACATTGTAAAAAATAAGAAGCTATAAATGATTGAACTATTATCAACAGGTCTTTTGAAAGAGAGAGAGAGAGAGAGAGAGAGAGAGAGAGAGAGAGAGAGAGAGAGAGAGAGAGAGAGAGAGAGAGAGAGAATGTAGTTTGTTTCAAGAAATGTTTAAAACAAAGTAACAATATACACATAAATACTTATCTTCAGTCCTTTCTTTAATATCTAAACAATTTATTTTCGATAAACAAGTTACGAATAACAGACAGGTGCTTTTTTGAAACTTTATGAAATTACGCTTAACAAGTTGCAAACAATGGTCTTGGGTCACACAGCATAACCAAGAAATATGGATAGGCCGATTTTTGTCTTAATGCCTATTACTTAGCGGTACTGCTAATGGAGGCCATTTGAGAACTTTCACTTACCCATTTGCATATGTTTCGTAAAATTCATAGGCCTAAGACAGCCGACTATTTGGCTAATGACATAGAAACATGTTGCTCGAGGCTTTTCGAATGGGAGATTTTATTATCATTCTGAAAAACACGCAATGTACATAAAATTACAAATGTCAAAATATATCACCTAATGGCGCTGTTGCTATGATCAACGGTACATATTACACGTACAGAATTATATGTACGGTTGTACTGTACAGTACATGGGGATGTACTGACATATCCGGTTTATATTCATCCATACGTTAAATAACAAAGGCATCTTCACCTTGAGCATTCTCTC
>NC_090743.1:25441622-25454122 GCF_036898095.1 Palaemon carinicauda
CCCACCTAGAAAGGTATATATACGATAAATATTGTGTATATATTTACATACATGTATATGGCACACGTACACACACACACACACACACACACACACATATATATATATATATATATATATATATATATATATATATATATATATATATATAAATATATATAATAATAATAATAATAATAATAATAATAACAATAATAGCAATAATAATAATAATAATAATAATAATAATATGGCGGATACAAGTGGTCTAGTATCCGGGCTGACAATATCTAGGACTGTGTTCTATCCGGACTCATAAGTCCACTTAACTGTAAATAAGTAGCAACAATTTCTTATGTCTTTGAGAAAACGTTAAGCCACTCCCTTCAGGGGAATATAGGTTTATCGTGATATGAAAATAATCATCATAACTCAAATGCCAGATAATGATGCTGAGGGACTTGCAATGATGACAGTATATGATAAAGTAAAGTTTCCGCATTTTGTTTCTTGCCTTAATAATAAAGAAATGTATTTTTATTATCTATTAAGTATAAGTTATTTTCAGTAAATCCTCTGCTGTATATTTGCTCTCTTGCCTTCTCAAAATTAATGAGATATCCTTTTCGTTTTATGTCGAAATGATTGACATGGGAATATCGAAAATAGAGCCGTATTTCTCTCTCTCTCTCTCTCTCTCTCTCTCTCTCTCTCTCTCTCTCTCTCTCTCTCTCTCTCTCTCTCTCTCTCTCTCTCTCTCTCTCTCTCTCAAAACTTGCAAGTCATTGCTTAACGAAGAAATTAATTTAATCTTGTCAACAACATGTTTGTTATTTCCATTTGTGAAAAAGCTCTCTGTTTGTTGAATATAATATTTTTAAAATGGCTCGAATTTTTGTTTTATATTATTATCATAATTCTTGTTATTATTTTAAGCTAATTATTATATAAAACTTGAATATTATTTTTGTATAGATCATTATTCATTTCTGAAGTTGAACGTGGGTTCAACTTTAGGTCACTTGAAAACTCACTTTAACACGAGAAGTGTGATCGTTTAGTTCATCGCAGAAAATATGAATGTTCACTTCTAAGGGTAAACTAGTCTATTGTTTTTTACTCCAGGTGCCATGGATAATAATTTCACTTGAAACTTCAATTTTCAAGATAATATTTTAACTCTGCTTCAGGTAGCATGGATATTAATATCAGTTCACATGGTTGATTTTTATGCATGTTAAAATTGGTCCCAGCTGCAGAAATAAAGATGAAAATAATTTTAAGAAGTGAGCGGTCTTTGCTTTTAAGCATCTATGTCGTACACTGCTGTGAAGATTCACGTAGATGCCTGATGAAGGGACAATCATATCTACGGAAGATAAGATGATAATCAATCTTAAGACATGATATATGTTTCGGCTAGTATGTGCAGTTCAATGAGAAAACAGGAGAGAATGAATTTTAAATGGAAGATAGGGAGTATGTAGATAGAGGATGCTCTTTTGAACATACTGTAATTATAGAAAAAATTCTCTCTCTCTCTCTCTCTCTCTCTCTCTCTCTCTCTCTCTCTCTCTCTCTCTCTCTCTCTCTCTCTGATGGGTTTTGCATTTTTGTTTGCGCTCTACTTGAAAGATTGTCTGTGGTTCTGAAGTCAGCTGAAATTTCTTTTTAATTTCTCACTTGCCTTTTTTTTTGCTGTGTTAAGATTTAACCAGACACGCGGGAAACGCCCTTTTTGAAAGTAAATAGTTTATTTCTGGCTTCATCAGCCGGAGACACTCCCTATTTAGTTGTGAAAAATATTACGCTTGAATCATTCGTGTTGTATGAGATGCTGAGTAATCTGTGTTACACCTAAGCTCAGTTTTTATTGTTAGTTTTTAAGGATTATTTGGTTTAGTTACACTTGCAGTTTTATTCTTGATAGATTATACTACATATATTCAAAACGACATATATTTTCCTGTTTCCTTTTTTTAGATGATTTACGATGCTTCTTAGCTCCCAATTCAAATATTAATTTATTTTTAAAGGTGTCTTAACTCCGTATCAGCATAATTTCTTTCCCTGAATCTAGAAAACTACTAGATTATTAATACTCAGGTCGTATCACATTACACAAACAGATTCTCTACCATGCTCGTAAACAAAAAGAAAATTAACTCGGTATTGTAGTTTTTGGTCTGTGGCTTGGGTGTTATCATAAGCGCGAACCACCGCGAAAGTAAACCATGACATTTTGGGAAGAGAAGCAATAGGCCATGAAATTCTCCCACGGCTCTTCTGCAACTCATATTTGCTCAATGAGTGTAAAAAAAAAACTCTTAAAGGCTGCATTTTACTTGCTTGGTTTTTCCTCAAGTAGGCCTTGTTAGAATTAGCTGAATGCTTGGGTGAAGCCATGCGTGGCAGCTTTTTATGATAATTATTCTAGATTTTTGTTTTAATTATTTGGATTGTTTATTATATATATATATATATATATATATATATATATATATATATATATATATATATATATATATATATGTATATATATACATATATATATATGTATATATTTGTATATATATAGATATATATATATATATATATATATATATATATATATATATATATATATGTATATATATATATATATATATATATATATACATGTATATATATATATATATATATATATATGTATATATATATATATATATATATATATATATATACATGTATATATATATATAATTATATATATATATGTATATATATATGTATATATATATACATACATATATATATATATATATATATATATATATATATATATATATATATATATATATATAAATGCAGTTTTAAATCCAGTCACCTGTATGACACATGTGAATGTAATGTGCTCTGTGTAACCTTATGCTTTTGTTAACTCTTGACATTAGGTCAGTATATAGCCGGCGGTTACTTATTAAAATTCTAGAAACCTCGTCCCACAGGAAATTCAACCCAGAGATGATGAAAGTTCTAATCTCGCGATTCAGCTACCCTTTGGACTATGCAACCTCAGCTACACTAAAACATAGATTCTCAGAAATGGCGACCCAATAGTTGTGCGGATTATGTAGCGAATCTATCACCATTACATAGCGACCATGTAAGAAATGGCTTTTGATGTTGAAAAGCAACCCATTGTGCAACTTGCTTTGAGGGTACACTTGGGCACACTATTCCTATTTCTTTTCCTCTAATTTTTTTTTTAACATTTTATAGTTTATACATGAAAGATCTATTTTAATGCTGTTACTGTTCTCAACATATTTTATTTTAATTGCTCATTGCTCCTCTTGTAGTTTATTTATATCCTTATTTCCTTTCCTCCCCGGGAAATTTTTCCCTTTTGGGGCCCTTGGGCTTATAGCATCCTATTTTTCCAACTAGCGTTGTAGTTTACCTAGTAATGATAATAATAATAACATAGTAGTAGTAGTAGTAGCAGTAGTAGTAGCACCCCCTTCGGGAGAAGAGAACATGGGAGACGCATGGGTTACGTTATGTTACGATGGCCTTGAGAGGGAATGTCTGGCTGCCTTTCACGTGTGTATCGCACCAGACACCAGGTTGTATTCTTTATCTTACGTCAGACTCGAGGGATGATATGCTGTTTCATTTTCACTTTTTTTGGGGTGAAGCAATATCTTTCTGGTAGATACTTTTGACAAGTCTCCGGTATTCACTGGAGAATGTCTTGCTCTTTTCTTTTCTTTTCTCACATTTCCGTTCCAGAAGGAAGCCCTTAATCGTTCCATCCTCTACAAATATGTGTCATTGACATTTTTAAGAATTTTTTTTCATATGGATGCTCTCTCTCTCTCTCTCTCTCTCTCTCTCTCTCTCTCTCTCTCTCTCTCTCTCTCTCTCTCTCTCTCTCTCTCTCTCTCTCTCTGCTTCATCTTTTCCTTGCAGCTGTTCTCTGTAAGACTTGTTTTATTTTAGTTTTCATAAGAAGAAATTTCATCTACCGTCTTATCGTTCTTTTTGACTGAGGGAGAAAGGGTAGGTGTGTTTTTTTTCGAATCTAGGCAAGACATCTGTATTGACATTTATATAGAGGAAACTTTCAAGTACATTTCACTCTTGGGTAGACAAGAATTTTTTCTTTCGCTTAGATACACTTTTTCGCTGGACCACTTCAACAAACATTTATGCATATTGTTTTCTTTGTCGACATTGAAGATTGCCGATCATATGGTATCTTTTTTGGGCTCAAGCCATGGCGTCCTGATGGAATGTTCCTTTTTGGTAGCTTCCTTGGGTAATCACTACTAGGATTTTCCCAGAGAATTAAACCACAGGTTATCACAGAATTCTAACTTCTGGAGCGAGTATCCTAAAGGTTTCCCCTTAAGACATCGTGTAACAACAGGGGACACGCATGTATAGACGTGCCACATAGCTATCTACACCCCATATAGAGTTAACGCTTCAATATGGCGGACAGGGAGTGGCTGGGAGCTGAGCCGCAGCCAATCTAGATGTGGCGATATCGGTACTCGCGATGTAAACAGACGGACGCCATTGCTTTCGATGACGTCACGTCCATCCCCATTCCTTTGCTAGTAGCTCGCTCGCTTGGACGTATTTTTCCCTTTGTGCGACTTTATCTTCTTGCATCCTCGCTATGTCTCAACCTTCAGCTTCACCTTCTTCTGGAAAGTTGAGTACAAAGGTTTAGGTATTGTTTAAATAAGCTCTGGCCTTAAAGTAAATCTTACTTTTCGAGATATTTGCATAATTGTGGCAGAGCTTTGCCAGACCGGTCAGCGCCATTTTATGACGCTGCTGTTGCTTGCATGCCTTATTTAGTTAGCCGCAACAGCCTTACCGGTATATAAATTACTAATCAGCGCTATTAGTTATTTAGTCTTCATAGCTAGGAACTTTATATCGTGTTTTTGACGCATTAGTTAGGGTCTTCGCTGACCCCATACCTGCAGGCTTTGATTAGCCCCTAGGCCAGTGAGCCTATTCCAGTGTTAATGCATGATATTACAGTGATCCTAGTGTTAGTTATGAAGATATTGGCATTATTTTACAATACCATTGACAGTGATGCAAGTGTTTTTCGCCTTCAGGGACCATATAGGGGGTAGGTTATCTTGAGTGCCTTGCTAACCTAACCTTATGATAGGACCCCTATATGCTCTCTTCATCCCTAGCCCTAGGGCTTCCCTCTGGTAATCTTGTATCCTATTACATGTGATAGGACAAGACTCCTCAGAGTACTGTATCGCCTCCCCACCTAAGGGAATGACCCCTCCCTTAGTGTTGCGGACCTTAAAGGTAGGATCCCCTCCTTTAAGCTGAATCGGTCCTTGACCTTTTCCTTGCGATACGTCTTCTCCCTTCCTTGATTAGGGTCTAACAACCCTAATCCAGGTTAGGTTGAAAGGGCTGGTTTATGTACCTTGCTGAAATATACGCGTGCACCGTTTTTCAGTTGGTCCACCTACTATAGGTTAGGGTGTGCATCTCCCTTCCTAGGTGGCCGCTCTGGTGCATAACCCATCCTTTCTTATAAGAAGACCCTTTCCCCCCCCCCAACCTATCTCTTGCCTAGCCTAACCTACCAGTAGGTTAGGCTTCATATGTCCCCTGTCCTACACTCCACCCTAGGCTGGAGTGCTGGACCCCGTGGTGCTCCCAGTGTTGTCCGCTCTGATACATAGACCCTCCATAGTGCTATGGAGTCAGTTATCATTTGGTCGACATGAAGAGTCTCCACCCCTTCTTTGGGTACACCCTGTCCTCTCTTGGACTGCCTTAGCCCCCGGTCATTGCGGCCCCTGCTTAGGATGATAGATTCACCTCTATCATGGTGGTACCTTTTCCAGAGGTGTCTTGACTAGGCTAGTACAGCCTTGCCATCCCACCTCCATCTTTGGTGCTTGTCCCCTGCTGCCTCTACCCCGGCATTACCGCCACTACGGGTGACTTCCTTATCCTTGCCGCCTTCCCCCGAGTGCCGGGGGATCGCCGCCGGCCGCCGGCTTACCGCCGTGGTCTCTCCATTCCCTCATAGCCTCGGCACACTGCCGACCCCTCCCGGAGTGCCGGCACTAGCAGCCGGCCCCCGGCCCCGGCTATGCTCCTTTATCCTTACCCCTGTCACCCTCCGACTGCCTCCGGCTGCCGGAACCGCCGCTCCTTGCCGGCGGCCGCCGCTACCGGCTGCCGCCACCCTGGCTTCTTTTGACCATAGAATGATCATTCTTGAATGCCAGAAACTCTGCTCGAGCGGCTTCCGGCGTGCCGGGGGTATGCCGGACCTGTCCGGAGGCGGCAAGATGCCTTGCACCCCTTCTCTCAGCTATCTTTACTAGCGATAGCTCCTAAAAACCGCACCTAGACGGCTTGTTAACGCAGACAAACTGGTACGGAATCGTACATTTTGTTCAGTTTTCACTCTGTCTTCTTGCGTGTTTCATCTTTCCAGCACGCTACGTGTAATTGGCACGTCTGGTTGCCGGAACCTTACTAGGATCTCATGATCCCCAGACTTTCTTGATAAGATTTCAAGCCTAGTCTATAATATGGTAATTCTAAATGGAATTCCCATTATCAAGACACCTTCCATGGAGGCCTACGGCCACCTGGGACTGTCTGATGCTACGGCAACCAGCCGGGCGGGTTACACGAGGCATGCGTCTGTCTCCTTTCACCCACCCTTCTGTGCATCACAATTAACTTATGTTAATATTAACTTGTTAATAATTAACTTTATATACGAGCCATATTATGACTCTACAATACTCATCGTCTCTTTCCTTTACAGGAGGAGTACGTCAAGTGTGACCACGACTTCTGCGCGGTCCGTCGGCCACACTTCTATGGACACACGGCGTGTAGGACACACGCCCCTTGTGCTCACAAGAGAGGGGATCTCAAGTACTGGGGCCCCACCACCTGTTCGGTCTGCCAAGAATGCCTACAGAAAGCATTCTATGATCCTCCCTCAGCGGAGATTCGGGACACTGCTCGGGACAACCTACGCAAGAGGGTACGTGGCTTTCAAAAGAACGCCATTGGACCATACCTAGCCACAGAAGAAATGAGATCTTTGCTGTTCCCAAAGGCCTCACCAGACTCAGTGGTCCCAGTCGAACAGATCCCCGTCGTCCAGATCACAGTGGAACCTGATACTGTCATGGCTCAGTCCATGAATGATTGTCACCTGGATTCAGAACATGATGAACACATGTCAGAGATCTCGGAGGACACCGAGAAAACCCTTATGGCCCAGGGTGAAGGGGAGGATGATGAAGAAGAGGACCGGGTAGTATACGAGTCCGATAAGGAGGATGCCCCTCCCTCCATCCCCCCTCCTACTCCTACACCGTCGGAAGTGTCTCTCCCATCTACGTCCTCCACCACGACTCCTCTACCTACGGCACAGGATATGATTCGGCTCATTGAATCCGTGATGGAGCAGAAGCTCCAAGAAACTCACAAGATCATTCGGTCGATGGGAGGTTCCGAGGAATCTCGCAAAATCTCCATCAAGGACCTCCCCGCATGCTCGAGCGACAATCCGTGGCGGTTCGCCGAGCATATGGGCATCGCTGATGACAAGACCTTCGTCAGCGATAAGATCGGTTCCATACCCCTGGAAGAAGTGGAGTTCTTCCCCCGCTTTGAGGCGTATCCGGACCCAAGCTAAACGAACACCTCCTTCGTAGGGAACAGGAAACGAAGGAGAAGCTGGCAGCATCTCTCACTCTCCAGGTCCAGATGGACGTAATGGCTGGTGACACCAGAGTCCCTGACCATTACATGGTCCTTGCCAAATCTCATATGGCAACCTTAGTCAAGGATCTGTACCATTTCATGCGAGCTCGTAGAGCCTGCAGAGAATTCGTGTTCTCCAGTGCCACTGTCAGACACGAACCCCGGAAACTAATTGCCTCCAACATCTGGGGCAAGTACCTCTTCCCGTCTGATCTAGTGAAAGAGATCACAGACAAGGCCGCATCTGAGAACAGGAACCTTCTCAACAAATGGGGCATGTCTAGGAAGAGAAAGCCCTCTCAGGATGACGGTCCTCAGCCTAAGAGGAAGCAGTCGAAGCATAGACCCCAGCAACGTCAGCACAGACGTTAGTTTCCGGCACCCGCTACTCCCCAAGTGGCCGCTCAGCCGCCACAGACCTTTCATTTGGTCCCACAGCCGGTTTTGTCCTCATCACCGGCCTTCAATCCCGCCTTCGAGCAGCACTCCACTACCTTACGTCCCAAGGGTAGAAGCTCAGGCAGGGGTTCCGGCAGAGATTCCTCTCGCCGGCCCTCCAGAGGCAGAGGAGGACAGGGAGCTAGCGGCCGAGGCAGCAAGTCCTCGGGACCCCAGAAGCAATGAAGTGCTTCCGGTGGGAGGAAGACTCCGCCACTTCCAGGATCGCTGGACCTTCGACTCCTGGGCACACAGCATCATCAAGAAAGGTCTGGGCTGGAGCTGGGCGCAACCACCCCCAACCTTCCGGCAATCCTTCCAACGTTCAACCCCCCTCCTGGAAGAATATGTGCTAGACCTCTTGAACAAGAAGGTGATAAGAAGGGTGAAGTCCACAAGGTTCCAAGGGAGACGGTTTTGTGTTCCCAAGAAAGACTCAGACAGACTCAGAGTCATTCTGGACTTATCCCCCCCTCAACGTATTCATATCGAACAACAAGTTCAAGATGCTGACTCTTCAACAGATCAGAACCCTCCTGCCTCGAGGGTCTTTCACGGTCTCGATAGACCTGGCGGACGCATACTGGCACATACCAATGAACCATCACGCTTCCTCCTACCTAGGATTCCGACTCCAACGGAAAAGCTATGCCTTCCGGGCCATGCCCTTCGGACTCAACGTGGCCCCTCGGATATTCACAAAGCTAGCGGACGCAGTAGTACAACAGCTCCGCATCCGAAACGTCCAGGTGATGGCCTACCTCGACGACTGGCTAGTGTGGGCGCCCTCGCCCGAGGATTGTATAGAATCCTGCAGAAAAGTTACCCAGTTTCTCGAACACCTGGGATTCCAGATAAACGCGAAAAAGTCTCGTCTATCTCCAGCTCAGAAGTTCCAATGGCTAGGCATCCACTGGAATCTTCAGTCACACCGCCTTTCCATTCCAGCAAAGAAAAGGAAGGAAATAGCAGGGTCTGTCAAGCGACTGTAAAAATCCAAACGGATCTCGAGACGCCAGCAGGAACAAGTTCTAGGCTCTCTACAGTTCGCCTCGATCACAAACCCAGTGCTCCGTGCACAGCTAAAGGATGCAGCGGGAGTCTGGAGACGTTCCGCATCCATCGCTCGAAGAGACCTCAAGAGACGGCTCCCAAGCAGACTTCGACTTCTTCTAAAGCCGTGGTCAGAAGCGAGGGCCCTAAAAAGGTCCCTTCCTCTCCAACACCCACCTCCATCTCTCAACATCCATACGGATGCTTCGTTGGAGGGTTGGGGAGGTCACTCCCACCAAAAACAGGCTCAAGGCACTTGGTCTCCCCTATTCAAGACGTTTCACATCAACATCTTGGAGGCCATGGCGGTTCTTCTGACGCTGAAGAAACTCTCCCCGCCCCCGTCGATACACATTCGCCTGACCCTGGACAGCTCTGTGGTAGTGCGTTGTCTCAATCGTCAGGGCTCAAGATCGCCCAAGATAAATCAGGTGCTCCTGACAATCTTCCGTCTGGCAGAAAGGAAGAATTGGCACCTGTCTGCAGTTCACCTACAAGGATTCCGCAATGTGACAGCGGATGCTCTATCTCGGACAAACCCGATAGAGTCGGAATGGTCTCTAGACGCAAGATCATTCTCCTTCATCTCTCACAGAGTCCCAGAACTCCAGATCGACCTCTTCGCAACGAGCGACAACCATCAACTTCCTCGATATGTAGCCCCGTACGAGGACCCCGAAGCGGAAGCGGTGGACGCCATGACCTTGGATTGGAACAGATGGGCCAAGATTTACCTGTTCCCTCCCACCAATCTTCTGCTGAAAGTCCTCCCCAAATTGAGAACCTTCAAAGGGACAGCAGCTCTAGTGGCTCCCAAGTGGCCCCACAGCAACTGGTACCCCTTGATCCTGGAGATGCAGCCAACGCTGATCCCCCTCCCGGACCCAGTTCTCTCCCAGCAAATACAGAAGTCGACTGTCTTCGCTTCTTCATCGAAAATCAAGGACCCTCATCTCATGATTTTCTCACCCTAGCCGCTAAGAAAAGGTTTGGGATTTCGAAGAAGAGTCTAGACTTCCTCGAGGAATACAAGACCGAATCCACGAGAAGGCAATACGAATCGTCTTGGAGGAAATGGGTCTCCTTTGTCAAGGCAAAGAACCCCTCGAAAATCACCATAAAATTTTGCATGTCCTTCTTCATTCACCTTCATGGACAAGGCTTGGCAGCCAACACGATTTCTACTTGCAAATCGGCCTTGACTAGACCTTTGTCATACGCCTTCCAAATAGATCTGTCTAGCGACATCTTCAACAAACTACCGAAGGCCTGTGCCCGTTTACGACCGGCACCTCCTCCGAGACCAATCACTTGGTCTCTAGACAAAGTTCTCCACTTCGCCTCCAACTTGGACAATGATTCATGCCCTCTCAAGGACCTGACTCAGAAAGTTATATTTCTCTTCGCTCTAGCTTCGGGAGCCCGAGTCAGCGAAATAGTGGCACTATCTAGAGAAGAGGGACATATCGTTTTCAACGATTCAGGAGACCTCTCCCTCTTCCCTGATCCGACGTTTCTCGCAAGAACGAATTACCTACCAAACGATGGGGCCCGTGGAGGATATGCCCCTTGAAGGAAGATGCCTCTCTATGTCCAGTAGAGAGCCTTAAGGTCTATCTTCATAGAACTTCAAACTTTGGTGGAGGCCAACTCTTCAAAGGAGAAACATCGGGCAGCGACCTGTCACTGAAACAATTGAGAGCAAAAATCACCTACTTCATTCGCAGAGCGGATCCAGACAGTACACCCGCTGGTCATGATCCTAGGAAAGTCGCTTCGTCTCTGAATTTCTTTCAGAGTATGGATTTCGAAAGCCTCAAGAACTATACAGGCTGGAAATCCTCGCGTGTTTTCTTTAAACATTATGCGAAACAAGTGCACGAAGTGAAACATTTTGTGGTAGCCGCAGGTAGTGTTATGAAACCTGCTCTGAACTCTGCTTAGAACAGTGAGTTATTAGGGACTCTAACTCGTCGGGTGCCTATGTTGACCCTCAAGTGATACGTAGTGAAGCAGAAACCACCTTGTGTTTTCTTTAACTGTTCTTACCTCAGGTGAAATGTCATAGTAGATTACCACATGAGTGCTACATGCCACGTGCATGACGTGTGTTACATAAAGACTAACGTTCCGTAGAACGAGTGCCTACTAATACTTGATTCTTCCCTTTCAGATTCAAGAGCACGCCTTTATGACTATGTACATTTTTATCAATGTAAATGTTTTTTACTATTTATTGCATGACATGTATTGATTTACCTGCAATTATATAATAAAATGTCTATTTTATTACTTGTGCGTCGCCCTTGCTCCTTTCTTACTATGAAATATACTAATTGTCATAGTTTTATTACCCTTTATTCCTGGTTAAGGAAAATGCCAGGATTTACTCCGGGCATTTATTTATATAGAGCAAGTAAGTTTCCTTAGCGAATACTTACTCAATTATGAAGATGAGTCAACTCCATACACGAAGTGTTCAACCACCACTTCTTCAAGTTTGTTTCGACGCGAATACCAAATCGCTCTGACTTATCTTATGGATCTCATTGTTCCTTCAGCCTATATGAATAGCCTTCCCATGACCACTTTGATCTTAGCATAGCCCGTGGGGACTTCCATGCCAGGGGGGCAGGAAGGCAACTGCCTCACGGTAGCTCTAGTATAGACCACTATGCTTTCGGCTCAATGTTTTAGCACTCACTTATAAAGGGAAAAAGTCTACCACGATACACTAATTCTCTGGTACTCTTCCATCAGGACGCCATGGCTTGAGCCCAAAAAACGGATTTTGAGCGAAGCGAAAAATCTATTTTTGGGTGAGATAGCCATGGCGTCCTGATGGACCCACCCTGTCTGTTATCAGGTCCCGCCCTGCGCCGCTGTATCATGGTGATGAGCGAGCTCCAGACTTTCAGAATGAGGATGGACGTGACGTCATCGAAAGCAATGGCGTCCGTCTGTTTACATCGCGAGTACCGATATCGCCACATCTAGATTGGCTGCGGCTCAGCTCCCAGCCACTCCCTGTCCGCCATATTGAAGCGTTAACTCTATATGGGGTGTAGATAGCTATGTGGCACGTCTATACATGCGTGTCCCCTGTTGTTACACGATGTCTTAAGGGGAAACCTTTAGGATACTCGCTCCAGAAGTTAGAATTCTGTGATAACCTGTGGTTTAATTCTCTGGGAAAATCCTAGTAGTGATTACCCAAGGAAGCTACCAAAAAGGAACATTCCATCAGGACGCCA
>NC_090743.1:25456622-25457850 GCF_036898095.1 Palaemon carinicauda
TGATGTGTAAAGTGGAAAGAACAGATTAAAGATAAAGGATCACCTGTCGATTAGGAATTATTATGAGGTTTTAAGGTAAATGGGAACACATTGCATATGGGGATTCCGACATATTGGTTTGGAATTTTCTTTGTAGGTTTATGAAACGACCGTTGTAGAGAGAAAGTTTGTTCAGAAATTTTCTGCACAGGTTTAGCATCCACATTTCGACAAACTATAAATAGGACAATGATTATTGCATTAGGCTACTTCTAAAGAAGCCACCCTTTGCGAGGAGAAACGGTAATTTATATACACACATATATATATGTATATGTATATATATATGTATATATATATATATATATATATATATATATATATATATATATATATATATATATATATATATATATATATGTGTGTGTGTGTGTGTGTGTGTGTGCGTGTATTTTTCTTTAAATTAAAACATAATAAACTATTTAACATTTTATATAAGAAAATTACTTCCTTTTTTCAAGGTCCATTTTATTCACTTTATTGCTTATCTTGTTCAAATGAACGGCTTTATTTTTTTCGAATTAATACTCTTTCTTTCTCATCTAATCAACGTCCAAAATAGGGACATTATCGACGTGATCATTGTTCAAATATCGATCATATTTTAATTTCAAAACTTTTCCAAAGCGAGAGTGATTGATGACTTCTATTTTGTCGTTCCAACATTTTATTTCCCCGTACGACGAAAATTGAATTACTGACATTTTGATGAAATATATCATTGGCTCTCGTCATTCTATTGAGAGAGTAATTAGTCGATGCGCGTGGTGAATCTTCTTTTCTTATTGGAAAGTCATTTAATGTCTTCGAAGGTCTTGAAATTGACTTTTTGCTACGTCATTTCGCCAAGTAGTTTTCTGTATATGATTTTTGTTTTATTCTTTTTTTTCTGAATTCTCATTTGTTTTTCTTTGGATCGCCTTCAAAATTGTTCCTAAGACTGCTTAATTGTTTTTATTTTTGCTTTGGTATCAAAACCAACCATTTCTTTTTTATATCTGCTTAATTCAATAACATGGACGTTGATCCAATATATGGTGCTATTGAATTTATAAATATTTGCAAAAGTTCAAAAAATAATTTCGTAACATAACGGGGCAACAATCAACGGATCTTCATATGTGAAAAAATTAAAAAATCTTTGACAGATTTGTAATCCCGGAGGATGAAAGTTAGGATGAACAGCTAC
>NC_090743.1:25458350-25473350 GCF_036898095.1 Palaemon carinicauda
TATATATATATATATATATATATATATATATATATATATATTTGTGTGTGCGTGTGCCATACACATGTATGTAAATATATATACAATATTTGCCGTATATATACCTTTCTGGGTGGGAATACCTCAACGTGTGTGTGTGCGTGTGTCACACACACATATGTAAATATATTCAGTATACACCGTATTTATACCTTTCTGGGTGGAATACCTTAACGTGGTGAAAAGGTCTGTGTATCACCATGATCAGCAAAGCTGCACAAGTCAGGGCCACCCATACTGGGTTGGTTTGCTGTGAAAGGTCAGACAAAAGTCTCCCACCATCCCCAATCCGCACTGGCCAGCGTGGTGATGACAAACTGTGCTAACCCCAAACATGAATGAAGAAATGTCCGAGGCCTTTTTTTCTGCAGTGGACTAGAAACAGATTCATTTGTTGTTGTGTGTGTGTGTTTTACAAACTAATAAGTGAAATAAGCGCAAGTTGTGATTTATGACCCTTGACCATATCTATATTTCTTTTTCACCAACAAATACTTTTCCTTCACAGAGCCGGATATGAATATCAAAATAATCCAACAACATCGCAGGGAGCAGATTTCACTGACGTGAGTGAACATAATCAGATTCCAAGTTCGTAAAAGAAACCAAGAAACCTTTCACACTAGTCATGTACGTTTTAGAAATAATTTCATTCGAAATTTTTACAAATAACATATATAATCGACTTTTAACATAAGCATAAGGAACAAATAATAGTTTATGTTATACCTTTATATATTTATGTAATCAATATCATATTCGTATCAAAAAAATCTTTTTTGAACCAGCGATATTCCAGTCAGTCACATATGGATTATGCAATGTATTAAAGAATATCTTCTTACTTGTTCTTCCGATTCCCATCTATGTCATACATTTACGAAGGAAGTCTCCAAACACATGAGTTCTTTTTTATGAATCTATTCCTTAATCTTTCTCCATGGCTAAACCTACTCAACATTTCAGATCCATTTTTACGATAGTAGTTTTAATCCCCTTCTCTCCTCACTTCCATGCCCTACACTAAACAACCATAATTTGTATATTCATTGTTTCATAGTAATTACATATGTCATGGTATAACGAAGCATAGCAGTACTACAAGCAATACCATTCTTAATAAAATTTAACGTAACTACCTCACAAACAAGAAAAAATTGCTGTCAACTCTACAGTGGTTTCGTCTTTTAATTGACTTATCTCTTAATTAAACAATGACCGCAATCACCGAGAGAAAACGTCAATAAAACAACTTTTTATATAGCAGTATAGAGTCCTAATCACAACAGGTGAATTTTTATGGTTATATATAAAAATGCCTTAACGCTGAACGCAAGGCTAACGTCCCAGCTTCAACCTAAAAATAATAGAAAACCAGCATGAATTTTGCGGCTAACCTATACAGCTTTGGACGAGGAGGAAAGGGGCGTTAGGTCCAACACCCAATCGATTAAGATGGCATGTAAGGCCGCTATATCATTTAGTCTACATTAAAGTTTAAAAATATTTTGCAATAAAATATATCTACTGTCATTTTCACTATTTAAATATATATAACATCATAATATACAATACTATCCATTCTATTCCGAACTTTATAATACATTATAAGATAAATGTGTACCAAATAAAATAACACAAAGCTATAAAGCATCCGTAAAGATTAAATTTGCCTCCAGAAATTGGTGTTTATTAGCCTATTACAGGCTCAATTAGATAATGAATCAGCACGTCACATGTGTCGATCAGATAATTTCAAATGACATATCAACCTTTTCAGATGAATAACCGGTCTAAAGCAAGAACCAATTACATAGTCCATTAATTTATTAAATGTCATTCATTCACTGATCATTGATAGACCAATTACATGTACAGGTATCATTCGCGTTTATAATGTAGAGAGTTTAGTTGCTATTAATATTTCCTGAAACAGATGAGTCAATCAGGTCATCGGAGAAGAAATCCAGTGCACTGACCAGTCAGGTTCCTTCCTAATTTGTCCATTCAGGACGGTAACGGACATTCCGCCATACAACATATACTTCATAATTATAAATTATTAGCTTATTTAAAATGCCAAAACTTCGTTCCGATTAAAAGGGAGATAAAAGGTTAGTTCACCGACATGTTGAAAAGATGCAAGAGTTTACACAATATACATGATGCAACTCCCCACCCCCTTCAAAGAAAAGTATAAATATTGATAGAGATCAGCGGCCTCTTAAAACAAACACACGGAAGATTCTCCAAAGAAACTGACCCAGAAACCTCCAACTCCTAGGCAAATATATAATGACCCCCCAACAATAGTGATACAGAATGGTGACAAACAGGTGGCTGGACGAGTCACAAAATGCCTGATTTATATTTATTTGTCAACATTGGACCAAAGGCCTTTTAGACCTCTTGGCTATAATTTAAATTAAGCATCTCCAGCAAAATGTGATGGTAAACGGAGCGAATGAGTAATTTGTACTTCTGAAGTCAACACCTGTCGTTCGTATAAAAAATACTTACATTGCAATAGAATAAATAATTTCAAACACATTCCTTATTAATTTATAATGCATTTACTGTTATGATATCATGTATCCTACTCACTAGAAATTAATTAAAATTATAGTTAACGTAGTCATAATTGCAATAGTGAAATGGATTGGCTTGCACTTTATTACTCGAACAATTATGGTCTATTATACATTTACCCATTTTCTATTACCAAACAAACAATAATCGATACTGATATCATCATTAATTGTATTTAAAAATCCAGGAACGATGAGAGATCAAAGATTCCAGAAAGGAATAAATGGTATAAAACAGGTCTTCCCAACATTTTTGTTCGTCTGTTTTCCCTGGGAATTTTTATAGATTTCAGTGTACACCAAAAATTTAGGAAAAAGGGAAACAACGAAACATATTGTGATATAATTCTATTATTCTATCTCATTGCAGATTACCTCATGCATTAACCAGTATTAGCTTATTCTCACATATCCAATGTACAACTGCAGAGCAAAAATGTACCACTGGGGGTATATGTAACCCAGGTTTGGAACCTTTGGTCTAAAATGATTGGGGGTTTATGGTCATATATGAAGTAATACAGTGGGAAAGGGAAACGTTAAATACTTATGTGACCAGAGAAGCAAATAGGTTCGTTAACTCATGTGAGTTCAAACATACGTATGCATTTCAGAATAAGCCCTAAATTCAGGCATAGCTCTGCTATAGAAAAATCTATTAATCTATCATATCCATACAAACTCACTTTACTTGCTTAAAAATTTCTTTTCATATTCCAAATAGTCCCAAATATGAAAAAAGGATTTCCTTTCTTATGTACAGAAACTTAAATATATTGGCCCATTTCAAATTGAAATTCTTGGCCAGTCATTTCCACATTCCTCTAACTGAAGCATCAATACCATTAGGAAAAGAATAAGAAAAGCTTTAATGACAAGAATCTGAATATTTTGCTAACACACACGTATAAATATATATACACACATACATACATACACACACACACACACACACACACATATATATATATATATATATATATATATATATATATATATATATATATATATATAGAAATATGAATGACTAGTGTTTACAAGTGACCAAGACATTCCCTTTTTCCCCTTATTCTTATTATTAATTTTGAAAAAAGAACAAAATAACAGCTTCCTACTAAACAAATGAAAAAAATAATTACAGAAGAAAAAAAACATCCTCTGACTATAGCTTTCCTTAATATGAAGTAATTTTCGAGTGTTGAGAAAGACTTTTATTCTTGAAATTCCTCAGCGACTCCTAAAGAGTATTTTAGATGGCCATAGCAACTCTCCCTTTCCCAAATAACTAATTCATTAACAAATTTTCCCATGTATTTTTATTTTAATTGAAAGCTCTAAGCATTTCCCGCCGCATGCACACACATATCCACATAGTCTTCGCAATTTATGATGGTACTTGTCATCTCTGCGTTGAGATAGAAAGATATCGACTGATAATCGATACAAGAGATATAATGCCACGTGTGAGCTCCAAATAGATTCTTGCTTCATTAGGCTATGGGACAAGATATTAAAACCCTGATAATAATGATAAACTAAAGTGAATTCCATCCCACTACTGCTACTAACACTATTACAACTGCTACTAGCAAAATAATAATAATAATAATAATAATAATAATAATAATAATAATAATAATAATAGTAATAATAATGCTTCATTAGACTATGAGACAAGATATTGACAACATCAACATTAATGATAAACTAAAATAAATTTTATTTTACTACTGCTACTAACACTATAGTTACTGCTAATAGTAAAATAATAACAATAATAATAATAATAATAATAATAATAATAATAATAATAATAATAATAGAGATAAAATAATCAAATAAAATCTGTAAAAGTAACATTAACTAAACTTCAAAATGGACGTAAAAAACATTATCTATATCTACACGAAACTTACGATGCAATTCAATCTTAATATGGAAGCTCTGTGGCCTTCACGATCTATGCCAGAAACCTCGAAAACTGCTTTCATACTTGCTTGCGAAATCAAGCGAGATTGATTGTACAAGTAATATGCAAATGTACAGCAGGTCTTCATAAGCTCTCTCTCTCTCTCTCTCTCTCTCTCTCTTCTCTCTCTATCTCTCTCTCTCTCCTCTCTCTCTCTCTCTCTCTCTCTCTCTCTCTCTCTCTAGAATTTAGTTATAATATATTCTACATTTGCAAGTTAGCTTAGCCAGTATTTATAGTGTGTGTACGTGCAAGACAGCGCACATACGCAATGCGTATGTATACCTGTACACACATACAGCTGTGTATGACTGCATAAACATGCATATCTTGATGCACAGTTTACACAATATATATATATATATATATATATATATATATATATATATATATATATACATATATATATATATATATATATATATGTGTGTGTGTGTGTGTGTGTATCAATGTTTGTTGCTTGTTTAGATATAATCATCAACAATCCATCAAGATATTCAAGTCACTTGGTATATGTATAAAACATTTATTTTTCTTATCATTATGAGAGAGAGAGAGAGAGAGAGAGAGAGAGAGAGAGAGGAGAGAGAGAGAGAGAGAGAGAGAGAGAGAGAGAGAGAGAGATTAAATTCTATGAAAAAAAAACTAGTTGAGGAAGGGAGAGATCGGGGTATACCTTAAGAGCTATAGGGAAAACCCAGAGCAGGAAACAAAGAGAGAAAAGAATGGGGAAAACACACGCAAGGCAAAGTAGCCAGCTTGTGATTAATTGCACATCTTGGGTCATCTATTTATTTAGCTGTGAATAAAAAAAAATACTCATTAAACTTCATGTAAATAAATGCTCTCTCATGTGACAACGTCGTATTATAATGTTTACAAATATTATGCATAAACACAGCTAGGGAACAAAATGTCTCCAAAAAGATCAATAGTGTTCTCCATACAATAATTAAACATTGACTTTAATTAAAGAATATTTTTTTGAAAATAGTTCAAAATATAGGCCAGCGATTTATTTTTTCCTGAAACTATCACGACAATCACCGAAGTTCTCGTGATCAACCATGTGACAGATTTATTAAAAAACTTATAGTTTGCATTCCTGATATTCAGGGTGGATGTGATGTTATTATGTTTAGGATCAGAAGATAATATCCGAAATTGGTCAAACTATACCTACCACCATAAAAACATATTCGTTAGCCTATACGAATTGCATAGTCAAAATCTTATATATATATATATATATATATATATATATATATATATATATATATATATATATATATATATATATAGCGTCACCAAATATGTACAAACTATATTGCATCATAAAAGAAAGACCAAGGAAGAAGAAATAAGGAAACGAAAAAGTAAAAAGAAACCTGAGAACATTAACGATAAACCTGCTGACTTAAAGAATGATACTTGAATCGGATAAAGTGCAACGAACCCCACTATCATTATACTAAAAAAGACAACCCATTCTAATTACCCTGTAAAGAGACACTTATAATAAAAGACAAATTACGGTGCAAAACTGCAGGATGACTCCCCTCTGATTGCAAACTCTTCATTGCAACAAATCGAAGGGCACGCAACATCTGCATGATGATGTATGGCCATGACCTCGCGCTGTTCTTCTTGACGCTGTTTATCTTTGCTGTTCGTGACTCAGCAATGGCTCATGTTATTTAGGTATGAAAGCACATGTTCGACTTGACAGCTGACCTCAGATAAACATGTTGATCAACTCACATGTGGAAAAATAAATAACCATATCACTCTCTCCCTATATATCTATTTATCGTACATACAAGCGCACAAACTAACTCTGTATATGTATATATATATATATATATATATATATATATATATATATATATATATATATATATATATATATATATCATAAAACAAAAAAAAAATGTTTGGGGTTTGGGTATTTTCATCACCACGCTGGCCACTACAGAATGGTGATGGTGGGAGACTTCAGTCTGATCGTTCACAGCATACCAACCTAATATGAGTGGCCTTTCCTAGTACGGCTTTGCTGATCATGGCGATACACAAACCCTTTCAACAAATTCACGCATCTCCACTCAGAAAGCGCACATACACACGCACACAATATATATATATATATATATATATATATATATATATATATATATATATATATATATATATATATATATATATATATATATATAACTTGCATATTTCCATAGTCTTTCTGAGTTCTTGTCAGCAAACCCTTTCTTCAACATAATACAATCGACTGATAACCAGATTTATAACTCACTGCTAATGTCAACAGATGCACTGTGAATTTCAAAGGAACTTTTCCATAGCATCCCACACTCGCCTGGGTGTCAAATCAGGCTCCTCTTACTGACAAGATAGATACAACACAGGTCTCTACAGCTTGCAGACTCAAAGGTAAAAATCCCCTAAACCATACTAAATAACGTCATAAATACATTGCACCCCTACGTTATATGCACTAGTTGGTTCATGTGCGGTATAGAGGTACACGCTTTACAAGAAACACATTTTCCAACTTTCTCCCCTGTACGACCCTTCCACTTTAGTCATCTTCACGTTCCCTTGTGTGCTTCAAATTTATTCTTAAAACGTCCTGTACAAGCTGGCACGTAAACGTAGTGCGTGTGTAAAAGATACGTTAAGTCTATCAAGGTAATTGCATCGCAACCTAAATATATACATTAATGTTTACAGATACAAGGATTAGATGACTGGCCACTTTCCCTCCACCCTTAACAAGACACGGTTGGTTGAGATCAACAACGAGAAATTAGGATGAGACAGCAAACTTTCCACAAAGCTGCATTTGAAAATACCAGGAGGAGTTAATCACTTCAAGATGTGCTAATGACTTCGTGAGGAAATGACTAACTCATTCAAAGTAGGTTGTTGCTCTAGAGAATCTTGTGGTCAATATTCACATGTTTTCTTGACAAAGAGGAGAGGAAATTTGCCTCATGATTCCTTTCTTGTCTTCTAGCGTTGATAACTATAGTCAATCCGATGGCAGTTTCATAATAGAAATAAATAAATATCTTGTTTAGGCTATTTTTTTCCTATTCTCCAAAGCCTGATCATGACTAATGCAATACGGTTTCCGTCCAGCCGGACTTCACACTAAGAACAAATGTTATATGTAATTTTCATACTCTCTCTCTCTCTCTCTCTCTCTCTCTCTCTCTCTCTCTCTCTCTCTCTCTCTCTCTCTCTCTCTCTCTCTCTATCAATAACGATGATTTTAGTAACACCAGCTTTAGAAATTATAAATCAATCAATTTTCATACCTATCTGTTGTAACCACTAAACTAGAGCTCAGAAACTCAAAGACTAAAATACAACTAAGAGACAACAAACAATTAACCAACGCCCGCGCCCCAAGGTCCAGATCCAGAACTCTGCAAAAATTCAAAATAATTTTTTGCGAGACCTGCTAAGAAAAATAAATAAACAGCACTAAAGAGTAACTTAAGTTTCGGGAGTGACGTCAAACTGAATTATTCGGGTCACATGTGAAATTTTCTTGAAATAAATTTCAAATCAATAACTTCTCGAACATGTTCCGAGGATCAAATGAAGAAGCTTTTGAAAATATGATAGGATGATTCACTTTATTTAATGATTAAATAATTGACTTTTGAAAATACGAATATAGACTAAAGGTCCTTTTTAAACTATGAATAAAAAAAAATTTTAAGTCAAGAACAGCATCAACATGTAATATCAAGATGTAACTACACCTGGTGATCCTTTGTCATAAAATCTCAAAAATTACCAGCAAAGAAAGCATGAAACCAATTGAACAGCATGACCACAACCTAAATGATTCAAGAGTAGCCTTCCGTAGGTGTCTATGTTGAGTCAAGTCAAACAAATTCTTCAAGTAACATTGAAATTTGTAAAAAATGGAAAAAAAAAAATAATAAAAAAATGACCTAGTACGGTCGTTTACGATCGCATGTCGGCCACTTCTAAATCGCGAATGGAATGTCCGCCGATCGATAAAAGAGAATCTGGTAAATCCTTTGGAGAAGCCAGCGGCATGAGATTTGGCAAAAAAAATCTTTCTGAGAAATGGTCATCAGTTTAAATTTCTTTGCATATAACTGAAAAGTGGTATAAAAAAAAAAAAAAAACCGAGGATCGCTTTTTAAATAATGAAACAATTTCAATAAGTTTACGAAGATAGTGGGTAAACTATTACACCCGGTTAAGTTTTCAAAGAAGTTATCAGAAAAAACCTTCAAATTGCTACGTTTTAAAAGACGATCTTTCCTGATGGGGTTTGTACAAACCTGAAAAGTCAATTTTCGAAAAACTGCAACAATTTATAGCGAAAAACAAACAGAAACAAATTTCATGTAACTTTATTTGCAAATTTAGTCAAACTCGCAAAGTCCGAACAGAAACACCAAGAACTAAAGTTCACATACTTGCATAAACATGACATATTAATCACATACTGTTTATAAAAATGGATAAACCAAAAACTGAGTTATCGGGTCTCTTTAATTTAAAAAAAAAAAGATACAAATTAAGCAAGTCCAATAATAAACAAATGCATGTGGTCAACTGCACTTACGGTGGTCAGAATTAACTGATAAACAAATTACCTAACAACGAGGGCCATCGCATTTGACCCAAATCTACATAACTAATTTGAAGTCACGGAATCCCACATATTTATATTCATCTGATCAAATCGAGCTACGTTTAATCACGTAACCTCAAGGTCAAGACTTTATAAACAAAACTAACACAGCCTGATATTCTAGGGTCACATTTCAAAAATAAATTTAGATGGTGAGTCAAGACATTTGAAAGCATGCACACCTTGGTTAGTTGCAACAACGCCATGGATAAAAATATTAATTTTTATTGAGAAACCAATGATGCCAAGCTTAGAGATAACTCGGATTCTACATGGCCACCGAATATTATATTACATTTAGGATAATATGCTAGGAATAAAATATATAAGCCATAATCTGCATTTGCTATATATAATGCATATAGCAATTGAAATAACTCCTAAGGGAAATCTAAAATGGAGCATTAACGCAGAATGCGTAGCCATAGAAAAAAACTATTGTTATGCGTACAGACTGCTAGTGCAGCATATTTTACATTACTGATAGTACAAGTTATCTATCTATCTATCTATCTATCTATATATATATATATATATATATATATATATATATATATATAAATATATATATATGTATGTATATATATGTATATATATATATATATATATATATATATATATATATATATATATATATATATATATATATATATATATATACACCCACATATATAAACGTCAAAAATAACATAAACATTCGTTCGGATGGACAAAACTAACAATCGTATGACAAAGCTCGCTTGACCTACTGCCAAACCTCCAATTATAAACCATTAATTATCCAATGTATAATTACATAAGAGCATAAAGAACGCTAAACATCAGATGCACGATCTATGAAAAAAAAAAACATATAATTAAAGATGCTAAAAAATAAAGAAACGTAAAAACACGCACAAACTATATATATATATATATAAATATATATATATGTATGTATATATATATATATATATATATATATATATATATATATATATATATATATATATATATATATACATATATACTTATATACTTATATATATATACATATATACATATATATATATATATATATATATATATATATATATATATATATACATATATATATATATATATATATATATATATATATATATATATATACATATATATATATATATATACTGAAAACAATGGCAGGTGTCTTCCCCTTTTCTTCCCGTAATAACCAAGCCCGAACTTATAGCCCAACATAAACCCAAGACCTAATGACAATCTGTGCATTACAAAAGATGTTCCAGGACAAAAGACAAAGATCTTAGCTTTAAAGATGGATTACCAAAGACCATAGAAAAAGAAAATACTAAAAAGAGAACAGAACCTTTTTAGGGCTATATTGCTAAAGACTTCGAACACAGATCGATAATCAGCTTCCTTCGAATCCCGTCACCAACTCTTCATTAAGCTTCTCCCTTTAACAAATATGCTCTTCCTATTCATTCTAATGAAAAACTCTTGTCTGCTGATTCATAATATTCCCACCATTAAATCAAGGAATTTTCTCATTTCTTTTCAACCTCTAAAAAGAAACAGGAAAAATCATATTTCCTGTCTCAACTAATTCCTTGAGAAAATTTTAAAAAATTATCTTCCACTATGCTTTCCTTATAAAGAATCCACTTCCTTCTACAAAGTTCCATTACATGTAACCTAGCATAATGCTTCCCTCTTTAATCTCCTATTAATATTTTATTCTATTTATTTCCCTTCAAGAGCCAACTTTTCTGTTAGTTTTCTGCTGACCGCCCCCCCCCCCTCTCTCTCTCTCTCTCTAACCCTTATTCATTTGTCTCCTTAAATCTTAGCAAACTAGTTTTCAACTACAATTATGATTATCTATACGCACTTACATTTCGTGAACTTTAATTTTCATCTCCGGGAGCAACTTTCTTACTTATCCATAGACACTCGCCAATACCTACATTTTCTAGCTCGCACTCTATCTTGACTACGTCTATTGACAAGGATCTCTAATTACCTACTATTATTGTTCTTCTGTTGTTATCTCAAGTCACATACAATTCCAACTATTTCTGAAGAAACCATTTCTTAAAAAATTATCTAATTCTCTCATACACCAACCCACTTTATTGATTAAATTTCCTTTAATTTTTTTCCCATTTCATTACACAACAAATAAATCCTCTTTAGATTACTCACATTATTCGTCCACTTCCTTCATCATTACGCATTAAAGGCTTTAGATTTAAAGGCCGCTCATGAATGACAGAGGCAAGGGACAGTGACATTACCGTATCAAGCAGGACAATGCCCTAGAGACTGATTGACCATATATACATATGATTAGCGCCCAAGCCCCCTCTCCACCCAAGCTAGGACCAAGGAGGGCCAGACAATGACTGCTGATGATTCAGCAGATAGACCTATAAGCTCCCCAAAACCCACCATCTTTAGCTCAAAAGGATGGTAAGATTAAAGCCACCAAAGGGAACTAACGAGCTTAAGCGGGACTCGAACCAAAGTCTGACGATCACTACTCAGGGACGTTACGACATCGACCACCACAAAGTAATCCATTTTATTTTCACAACATTAACAGTTTCCTTTTTAGAAATAAAGACGTCCTTCAACAATGACATTGACGGACACCCCCATCAGTGATCGTCTCCTTAAGCACCTCTGTCTAATTTCCCAGGGGAAATCGGGACGCTAAAGAGGTCGCTTCAGGATCTGAAACACAAGAGGCATATGGGAGCTTGGGATGGAAGGAAAGTTTCAGATCGATAAGGATGTGATATCAGAAGCGATCTGGTCTTCGGACGATATCAAATAATCAGATGTACAATATAATATACTTGTACATATAAGTGTGCATATATATATATGTTTGTGTGTGTATATATATATATATATATATATATATATATATATATATATATATATATATATATATATATATATACTTATAAGTATACACAACAACATCAAATGCAGCCATTTATAGACCACTGCAGGACAAAGGCCTCAGACATATCAATTCATGTCTGGAGTTTAGCCAGTTTTCATCACCATACTGATAAGCTGATTGGTGATGGTGGGAGATTTTTCTCTGATCGTTCACAGCAAATGAGAAAACCAACCTAATCATGGCGATACTCAAATCCTTTCACCATGATAAGGTATCTCCTCAAAGAAGTGTGTATATATATATATATATATATATATATATATATATATATATATATATATAAGTGTGTGTATATATATATATATATATATATATATATATATATATATATATATATATATATATATATATATACATAAATTTATACATACATATATATACATATACATATACCCTACATACTTTATGTAATCATCATCTACGCCTATTGACGCAAAGGGTCTCTCTCTCTCTCTCTCTCTCTCTCTCTCTCTCTCTCTCTCTCTCTCTCTCTCTCTCGATTCCTGTCACATGGTAACGTCAATGTGAATGAATAAATAATTAACATGATAAATACACTTTATATAGAGGCTAGTTTATGCAAATCTAAAGGCTTCCCAACCGCCATTAGTCTGACACCTAGAAATTCTCAGAAAGTACAACGTAGTAATTATGCATGGGAAAGTCAACTACTATCTCTCTCTCAAGGAAAGAGATATAACAGTAAATCGATTGGTTAATTCAAGACTATTTGTGTTTTATATTCACGTGTGGTATATTATATACTAGTAAATACGGTGATGCAACAAGGAAAAATATTCAAAATATCTTAATATCTCTTTCTTTTCCTATACTCATCGCATCACACTTCTTATCTATAGTACAGGAAGGAAGTCAAGACATTTACACCAGATTCTGGTATTTTAATCTATTTTTCTTTTGGTTCTTTCATTTGCTTACAAAAATCAACAGATAAAAATGACGACATATATATATATATATATATATATATATATATATATATATATATATATATATGTATATATATAAATATATATATATATATATATATATATATATATATATATATATATATATATATATATATATATATATATATATATATATATAAATTATATATATATACTGCATATGGAAGTAGTAGCTACAAGCCAAAGGGCTCAATTATGTAAAGCAGTTTAATGAGAAAAAGGAAATAAAGAAATAATACAAACTATATAGCCTATGAGGAGTAATGAATAAAAAAAAAACTGGAGGGTTACTCAGTAGAGCGCAGACCCCAGCCGAAGCAGTTTATTTCTCGACCTTGACCTTAACATGTATTAATTGTCGTGGAATTTCATTCTCAAATATGAACCAAATTTAAAGTCACTGTGACAACGATGTCCAAACATATGGCTGATTACGTGAATTGGACATTTTGCATGACCATGACCTTGACCTTCCAAAATTTAATTATTTCCAGCTATTTACATGACAATTAATCCCTGCAAGTTTCATTACTCTACGATTAAAATTATGACCAGGAAGCTATTCACAAACAAACAAACACACACAAAGAGGGGGTAAAACATGACCTCCTTCCAACTTCGTTGGCGGAGGTAAAAAAACCACTTAATATAAAATCTAGAAAGATTATCCCTCAAATTTTGCGACAATATTTAATTTTAGTATCTAAGCTACAACCCTAGACAGAAAAGCAGGATGCTATAAGCCCAAGGGAAAATGGCTCAGTGAGGAAAGGAAATGAGAAAACATAAAATACTGTTCCTGATTGTACCCCTAAGCAAGAGGGTACCAATTCCGTTCTGATTAAAATGAGAACGTGTTCATATTGCTCTAAACTTGTGTGTTCCTCCATATTGCTTTCATTTCGCGGGGATCCACCCAGGTCCTCCTATAGTCACCCAAATTTGGCAACCCGTTTGATTAAATTTTAAAACTAGCATACTATTATCTTTCACAAGTAAAAAAAGAATATTTAAAAAAAGAAACTTTCAATAGTAAATTGTAACATTAACATATAGATCTTAGAGATTTTTCTCATATATTTTTTTCTGCAACTAGGCCTGAGCTAATCAGTACCGTTAATAAAATACTAACCATTCACTGGGGATACAAATGACGGCTGAGGACCCATAGCCGAAAAAACAGGAAATGTGGACTATTAAGAACGTTGGGTATTTCGTGAAAGCTAGCAAGTTATCTAAATCCCTTTTATCTATCGATTAAATCCATGCTAGGGTCAATTTCCCCACTGATTTTACAATATGATATATTCTGTCCACTCTCCATCTATTCCACCACTCCAATTAAATTCCCCTAACAATCATGTTTTCCGAAAGTTATGATTGCTTGAATTTTGGCAATAAACTCGGAATACGCCGTATGATTCTCTACATACTTAAGAATGATCATGGCAAACAAATATCGCGGCTCCTGTAATGACGTCCAAGTCGGAAAAATCTTGGTACAGTCGTTGACGTAACGTAAAATTTATTAACCATCTCGCCCCTTCACGTTGCTTACAAGTAGTTTCTTTCCAACCTACCCATTCGGTCGCACATTGGCCTCCAGTTTAGGCAATATCCTTAGCTATACAAAGAAATAAAAAGTATGTTTCGATCAATTATCTTCTTCATTCCCCTTTATGTCAAAATGCCGATTACTCGTCTTTATTCCATCTTTTGATTTCTTACAGGTTTGGTCTCTTTTGCGATATAAACACACATTATTATTATTATTATTA
>NC_090743.1:25478350-25483350 GCF_036898095.1 Palaemon carinicauda
ATATATATATATATATATATATATATATATATATATATACACACACATACTGTATATATATATATATATATATATATATATATATATATATATATATATATATATATATATATATATATATACTTGTATGAAAGACATCTGCTGTAGTAGGTTACTCATTAAGAGAGCTGTCAGGCCGACACACTTTTCAACATCAGCAAAAGGGAAAATCCCTTTGTTTGCTAGGGAAGAATGGCTTATCCCATACAGACCCAAACAATACGATATAGACCAGTTCCTGTTACGTTATTTTGTATTACATTATTTATGAACGAATAAGTCCTTTAGTTATTTTGTTGTAAAACGAAAATAGTTATCCGTTTCTTTGCTGATTAGGACTATGGAAAGTAACTAAAATAGTTTTTATTCAAATACACAGAAAGATATCATTAGTATTAATAGCGTAAGTAACATTTAATGAATAATTATATTACGAAGTGTTACATCAATAACAATAAGTGGTTATAAGCATAATAAGGACAGTTCTCCGAAGTAACCTGTCGCCCATGAGAACATGATCATCTTTTGGTGTCATTATTGCCGGAAGGTTACATGACATAAATAAACATCATACGTGTGACAGCGTTTGACAGTCATCGCACATTACTTAGGCGCTGAGATATTTGTCGTATGATAGGCCTACGTTAAAGAAATGTTACTTAGACGCTATTTGTGGCAGCATAGGCCAACGGTAAAGAGACAATACCTAGGCGCTATTTGTACCAGTATAGGCTTACGGTAAAGAGACAATACCTAGGCGCTATATGTACCAGTATAGGCCTACAGTAAAGAGAAACTACCTAGGCGATAGGAGCATAGGCCTACCATACAGTAGACAATACCTAGGCGCTAATTGCATATCATAATCCTGCTGTAATGACGAGTATGTTATAATTACACACATATATTAAGTGCAATAACAGAAGAGATAAGAGTAACTGAATATAACGAAAATCCGCAACAATAAGTTCATCATGGAGAACAACTATTGTGCCACAACAGACTTCAATTAGGCTTATGTCACCTGTAAAGGAGGGCAACGTTTGGCGGCTTGAATCTAAAAGTTAAGATTCCATTAACTGACAGGAGGTGCTGCCTTACGCTTTTTACACAGAGCCTTGATAAATCTATATCACTTTCTTTCGTAAATCAAGGATTATTTACAAACCTTAGAGTAGAATATAATATATAAAAATCTACAGCTGCAATGTTGGTTATAATCCATAAAAAAAAAATTACATATGTGAAACATCAGTGAGCAAACAATAAATTTACATATAAATCACCTCGTGGTTAAACATTCTTACCTTGAGACATGCTGGCCGTAATTAGCTTTTCCTTGAAATTAACGCAATTCCTTCCTTGGCTTCACCTTGTTTGATAAGCACTTCAGATCATTAATAAAATAAAAACTAACTGAACATTGTTCTTTTACAACTAGACCTTAAACTTCATCTAGAATACAAAACGGCTTGTGAAATAAACTCGGCTATAACACTAAGACTTTTTCTCCACATAAGAAGGCTATGATTAGCCTACAATTTGCAAACTCCACAATCTCATGACCTCATCGACACGGGGTCATGTGCGGACAGAACACGTTGCAAAAGCTTCACTGACAGGGATACCTATACGCTTGTGAACATAAAAGCCTTCACTGTCGCACACCATAACCGAATATCGCCGAGAGAAATTCGATTTTGTAATAGCTACACAACACCGAGCGGCAGCCCCGGAGGCACAACTTTCAGAGAAGCAAGACTGACACACCTACACGGGTCGACTGCTTAGCGATAACTGCCGCCAGTGTTGCCACTACTTGCCAGATGGGTTGGTATAAAAATCCCCAAAACAACTTAAAAATCTCCATTTCAACAAATATATTATCTTCTGTCTTGATTATGTACGCTTTACCAATATAGAAATTACTCAATATACTTCATATAAGCGCAAGCAAACTAATTTCTACAATATAAAGGTTTACTCGCCTTTGCTTCTTCACAGAAACTTGTACAGAATATCCCCATCTGACACCTAAAATCCTCAAATCTAGGAATAAATCCCCATATCAGGATCTGCTGCCACGATAGGCGGGAACCAGACTCTCCTATTCTTCTTCTTGCGCTACACACGTCTTAGCTGCCAGGCATTGCAAGTTTAAATGGTAGTTTACGCAATCAAGCATGATCTTATATACATTTTCTAAGAACCGCTATGAATCGACGAATCAAGACCTCATCATAATATGCTGTTTCTTTTTATATAAACAAAGAGAAATATTCAACAAGACATCAGTTGCAAGTCGGTAACTAGTCAACCCCGGGACCAGGTAAGCTGCTACATCACTTTCCCTCATTTACGTATCACTTTCACTCATTTTCTCGGCAACTGGTGCAGGTATTTAAAACGTCCGTAGCATTACAGAGATGCAGGATATATATTCGTTTGTCAAAGATGCACGAAGTATGATGAAATGTCACAGCAAATTATCTGTATGTACGTTAGACTTATAGACCTGCAGGCCAGGGAACAGATGGCATCTTATTCCGTCTTTATTCATGCTTGAGGTTGAAACCATTTTCGCATACGCTAATGTTGCTCCACCGGTGCGTAAAAACGTAGCTTATATAAAACATACAAAAAAAATATTAACAGACTCTAATTATTTGTTTAATATGATTAAATAAAAACATTTGGTTATTATGCAATAGACGTTAGGTTTGCATTAAAAGTACAATGGCATGTTAGAGGGTTATGGATCTCATGTAGCTGGATGACTTTTTTTTTTCTTTGGAATTTTGACCATAAAATGTGGTATGTTCAGAGCACTTACAGAACACCATATTATTTGCGTACAGAGGAAAGAATAAGAATGATGCTACAGTGATAATGTGTTTGTAAATATGGAAAAGCCCACAGTAAACACACACACACACACATATATATATATATATATATATATATATATATATATATATATATATATATATATATATATATATATATATATAATGTGTGTGTGAATATATGGAAAGATGGAGCCAAAATATGCTATTGGGACATGCAAATAATTTCCAATCCAAATATAAACTATTTTTCGTTTTATTAATAATAAAAAATATCCTAACTAAAAAAAAAAGTATAACATTTATTCCGATTCCTGCTTTCCCGACTTCGTTGCCACATTCATTCTCTCTCTCTCTCTCTCTGTCTGTCTCTCTCTCTCTCTCTCTCTCTCTCTCTCTCTCTCTCTCTCTCTCTCTCTCTCTCTCTCTCTCCTGTTTGACTACTTAACATATAATAGATGGAAATTAAGAATAACAGAATGGGTCCAAAAGAAAAAGCCGGGGAAAGAAGAGAAGATGGTGTATTGACAAGCTAAAAAGAAAATTTACGGATATAGATCGGCATCGGAAAAACCATGAACAGATGCAACTGGGACTTGTCTGTGGCTTATGTCCTGCAGTGGACTAGCTACAGCTGATGATATACTGTATATATATATATATATATATATATATATATATATATATATATATATACTGTATATATATGTATATAGATAGATATATTTATATATTATATTTGTATGAATACATTTATATAAACATTGTAGCAGGTCACGTTTGTTTAGTAAGAGAAATTGTTGGCAACGTTGCCTGTAAAATAAAGTCGCTACTTTTATAACACTACTTTTATATATATATATATATATATATATATATATATATATATATTATATTATATATATATACATATATATATATTATATCATATATATATATATATATATATATATATATATATATATATACACACATAAATGTAACGAAATGCTGCATCGAAAAATATTTTTCTATTTTGCTTTTCAGCACTACGTAAAATTAATAAGAATAATTTTCTATCATTTGTTCACAAGCCCAGAGCCTTTGTTTTACAAAGTGTTGCCAACCTTTTTTTTTTTAACACAGCATTACCTGCTGCAATGTAAGCCACAGCTGCTAGGCGTCTCCTTTGCTTCCCGTGATGTTTAAAGGTTTAAAGGCCACTCATGAATGGCAGAGGCAAGGGGCAGTGACATTGCCTTTTCGAACAGGATTGACCATATTTTACATATGATTAGCGCCCAAGCCCCCTCTCCACCCAACCTAGGACCAAGAAGGGCCAGGCAATGGCTGCTGATGACTCAGCAGATAGACCTATAGGCTCTCCCAAACTAACCATCCTTAGCTTACAAGGATAGTGAGGTTGCAGCGACCAAAGAAACTAACGAGTTTGAGCAGGAGTTCACCAGTCAGGGATGTTACCACATCGGCCACCACATCCCTAATTGACAAAGCCAGTTGTACTATGCTTTATATTTCGATAGTTTCTCTATATAGTATTGTATGGAATACATAAAAATTTATCACCGCATTGTGATTGTTCTACGTGCTTTAGTCATTTGATTAGATGTATTTTCGCATAGTGACACATTTATTTATTCTATTTGTCTAGCGCGTTTATAGGTTTTAAAAGTCACTCATGAATGACAAAAGCAAGGTCCAGCAACAATGCTCAAGAAACCGACCATATATACATATGATCAGCACCCAAGGCCTATCTCCACTCAAACTATAGTCCATTTCTTTTAGCGATGCATATTTGCACCGACTCGCAGCGGTGCCCTTTTAGCTCGGAAAAGTTTCGTGATCGCTGATTGGTTGGAATTATCTCGTCCAACCAATCAGCGATCCGGAAACTTTTCCGAGCTAAAAGGGCACCGCTGCGAGTCGGTGCAAATATGCATCGCTAAAAGAAATGGACTATAGGACCAGGGAGGCCTATGCAATGGTTGCTGATGAGTCAGCAGGTAGACCTAAAGGCTACCCCAAACTCTCCATCCTCAGCTCACAAGGATGGTAAGGTTGCAGACACTACAAAAACCTATTGCGCTCCAGTGGGTCTCGAACCCAAGTCCA
>NC_090743.1:25485850-25488350 GCF_036898095.1 Palaemon carinicauda
CATTCTACTTCTATTTCAATATATGTACCACAGAGTATATATATTATCTAATAATATAGTCCCGTTTCCTATCCGATATAGAACATGCCATATATCTTAGAGTACATGATATACAATATACTAATCATTCTGTCCTTAGCTTTTAAATCGCATTATATCCCAAGGTATACTGTAAATCCGAAATTGATTTCGGTACTTCCTCCGTTTGTCAGGTAAATGGCACATAGAAAAAATCCTAAAATGTTTTAATCAACAATCAATTCGTTTAGTCACATTATGAAAACTGTTGAGAAAGCATAAGAAAACAGCTGGTAAGCCGTGAGTAATTGTCTACAGTAAACCATATCAACCTAATTGTAGGTAGTTATTCCTATAAGCTAATCGAATCATTATGAAAGCGAACGAAGGATATTGAAAGAAATTATGTTCTTCCCCGAGCTCAACCGGATATGCTTTTAAGTGTAATGTTCCCATTTTCCTATTTTCAAGTTCCTTCAACCCAATTTTCCTATTTTCAAATTCCTTCAACCCAATTTTTTTTTATTTTCAAATTCCTTCAACTCTACTTTCTTATTTTTAAAATCCTTCCACCCAATTTTCCTAATTTCGAATTCCTTCAACCCTATATTCTTATTTTCAAATTCCTTTCACCCAATTTTCCTAATTTCAAATTCCTTCAACCCAATTTTCCTATTTTCAAATTCCTTGAACCCTGTTTTCCTATTTTAAAATTCCTTCATCCTATCTGTGCGTTTATAATTGTTCTCTCTCTCTCTCTCTCTCTCTCTCTCTCTCTCTCTCTCTCTCTCTCTCTCTCTCTCTCTCTCTCTATCTGAGGTCGGTAACGTTGTGTCCGTTTATGCAAATTAATAATGACGATCCCATTTCCTTTAAACAACAATAAAGGAAAATGTGTTAAGCATATATTACTTTAATAAAGCTATTTAGTTGTGGTTATGAGTGATTACTCGTATAACAACAAAAACAACCGTTTCAAACTACCCGGTTCTGAAAAGAAACCTGTAAATGCATTTACAACACTAATAATGAATAAAAAAATACTAAATGATTAAAATCTATAGAAATGAAGCCATTCAAAATCCTTGTTTTTCAATTGTTTTTTTTCACATTTTGAGTCAATCCCAGCACGGGCTCTTGCTCATGAGATAAACTCATGAGCTTCCAATTTTAACATTTCATAAAAAAAACTAGACGATTAAAATCTATAGAAATACAGCCATTCAAAATTCTTGTTTTTTAATTGTTTTGTTTTTTTTATTTTGAGTCAATCCCAGCACGGGCTCTTGCTCATAGGATAAACTCATGAGCTTCCAATTTCAACATTTCCAAAAAGAACTAGATGATTAAAATCTATAGAAATGAACCCATTCAAAATCCTTGTTTTTTTAATTTTCACAATTTGAGTCAATCCCAGCACGGGCTCTTGCTCATGAGATAAACTCATGAGCTTCCAATTTTAACATTTCATAAAAAAAAACTAGACGATTAAAATCTATAGAAATACAGCCATTCAAAATTCTTGTTTTTTAATTGTTTTTATTTTTTTTTATTTTGAGTCAATCCCAGCACGGACTATTGCTCATAGGATAAACTCATGAGCTTCCAATTTTAACATTTCATAAAAAAAACTAGATGATTAAAATCTATAGAAATGAAGCCATTCAAAATCCTTGTTTTTTTAATTTTCACAAGTTGAGTCAATCCCAGCACGGACTCTTGCTCATAGGATAAACTCATGAGCTTCCAACTCTAACATTTCATAAAAATAACTAGATGATTAAATCTATAAAAATTAAGCCATTCAAAATCTTTGTTTTTAAATTGTTTTTTTTTTCACAATTTGAGTCAATCCCAGCACGGGCTCTTGCTCATAGGATAAGCTCAAGAGCTTCCAATTTTAACATTTCATAAAAAAACTAGATGATTAAAATCTATAGAAATGAAGCCATACAAAATCCTTGGTTTTTAATTGTTTTTTCACAATTTGAGTCAATCCCAGCACGGGCTCTTGCTCATAGGATAAACTCGTGAGCTTCCAATTTTAACATTTCATATAAAAAAAAACTAGTTGATTAAAATCTATAGAAATGAAGCCATTCAAAATCCTTGTTTTTAAATTGTTTTTTTTTTTTACAATTTGAGTCAATCCCAGCACGGGCTCTTGCTCATAGGATAAGCTCAAGAGCTTCCAATTTTAACATTTCATAAAAAAACTAGATGATTAAAATCTATAGAAATGAAGCCATTCAAAATCCTTGATTTTAATTTTTTTTTTTTTTTTTTACAATTTGAGTCAATCCAGCACGGGCTCTTGCTCATTGGATAAACTCATGAGTTTCCAATTTCAACATTTCCAAAAAAAAAACTAGATGATTAAAATCTATAGAAATGAAGCCATTCAAAATCATCGGTTTTTAATTGTTTTTACAAAATTTGAGTCAATCCCAGCACGGGCTCTTGCTCATAGGATAAACTTATG
>NC_090743.1:25498350-25508592 GCF_036898095.1 Palaemon carinicauda
ATTTTTGAAGAAACTTGTTAAACTATTCGATTATGGTTAGAAGTAATATCACATACACATACTCTAACACACACAGACACACACACACACACACACACATATATATATATATATATATATATATATATATATATGTATATATATGTATATATATGTATATATATATATATATATATATATATATATATATATATCCCCATTTCCTAGCTCAGAATAGATAGTAGATAGATAAGAATTATTACGCAGTATGGAGTAATATTGAAACAGCCATACCCTTTTACTGTAGTGCAAATATGTGTCAATATCCTTTTGAAATGTTTCGAATTGTACAGAAATAGTGCAGATAAAACTGGCAAAATCAAAACTTTATGACATCGTATATAAACTTAGTTTTCATACTAACCTCACCAAACAGTTTATATATATATATATATATATATATATATATATATATATATATATATATATATATATACCTTCCGTTTATAATAATCATTATAATTATTACATCACCATATACGTTTGTTCATGACATTTCCACTTAATTAGAAGAGATTAAAGATAGTAATCCTCCGATTTATGGTGATTCAATGATGAATCTATATTGACAGCAATACTCAAATTTACGCTTACTTTATACACAAAAAAAAAAAACATTAATAACTTGATTTTTAAAAAGACATTTAATTTTCCAACTTAAAAATACACCATTGTCTCATAAATGTCTTCATGGCTAATTATACAAGCATTTATTTCAATGTTACTCTTCTTAAAATATTTTCTTTTTTCTTTTTCCCTTTCCTAACTGGGCTATTTCCCCTGTTGGAGCCCCTGGGCTTATACCATCCTGCTTTTCCAACTAGGGTTGTAGCTTAGCAAGTAATAATAATAATAATAATAATAATAATAATAATACAGATATATCTATGTATATATGAAACACAGCAAGTAAAATGAAAAATAAATCGATTTTGTCTCGGTAAAACGTAACTTAATTACTGTGAAAAGACAATTATAAAAATAAACAATCTTCCAATGATTGAAATTCTTAAACCAACATTGGAACGTTTTATTTATTTTCTTGTAAAAGAATTGACTTTTCATTTCAGCTTTTTATCTTTTTTTGATGGATGAAGTCTCTCTCTCTCTCTCTCTCTCTCTCTCTCTCTCTCTCTCTCTCTCTCTACACAGCGGCGATTGACGTAAACTCATTTAAGGAACGACCAAAAAGTAATCTCCTTTACCTTTTGACCTGCTCTCTCTCTCTCTCTCTCTCTCTCTCTCTCTCTCTCTCTCTCTCTCTCTCTCTCTCTCTCTCTCTCCAATGCTGGGGAAAAGCTTTCATGGGCGAAACCGGTTAATTCTGATGATAAATTGTATCATCTCGTCATTTATATTCGCTCGCTTTCGCACATACAATGGATAAATGATCTTTGTTAACAAGTGGAATTTCATTCAATCATAGTCACTTCCTTGACTGTCATAAAATAAAGCGTGCCCCCCCCCCAACTCTCTCTCTCTCTCTCTCTCTCTCTCTCTCTCTCTCTCTCTCTCTCTCCTCTCTCTCTCTCTCTCTCTCTCTCTCTCCGTAATATTAAATTTTCTCATCATTTCTCTCCCTTTAAGAAAACAAAATACTTCTCTCACCTTATAACCATAAATAATCAAACCTCCCTCTCCCCCAGGGGTAAGCAATCCCCCTCCCCACCAACAACCTCTCTCCCCCTCCTTGCCTCTCAAAATCGAATTCCGCTGATTCCAATCTTCCTGTGAGGTCTCTTTATCTTACAGATTTCACGTTGATCCTTCACGTGAAGTCAAACATTCTGACGAGTTACGTCCCAAATGTCAAGGTCTGGTATTTGCAGCTCCGCGCAACAACTGTATCCAGAGCCCACGCATTCTATACCTCTTTTGTAACAGCCGTAGTAACTGTTGGTGATGCTGTTTTTGTTATTTTGATGCTAATAATGATAATAACAAGATAGACAGCATCTTCTTCTTTGTCAACATCGACCCCACATAGAAGAGGGAAAAGATGTAGACAAAGAAGATGCTGTTTTTGTTATTTTGTTGCTGATAATGATAATAATAAGATAGACGGATGATCTACCTTCATCCACACCATCTGTTCATGTTAAATCTACTTTGCACAATATCTGACCTGAATATCTTGAATCGCAAAGTTGTTATAACCATATCAGCATAACTGACGAACATACACTCAGCCCCATGAACAATCGTAAATAAAAACAGTAATTATTCAAAGGATATCGATAATGAATATCTTCCTTTGCACTTATTACTTCCAAAAGGTTTAAAGGCTTTAAATGTCACTCATGAATGGCAGAGGCAAGAGACAGCGACATTCCCCTCTGAAACCAGACAATGCCCTAGAGACTGACCATATATACATATGACCAGCGCCCAAGGCCCCTCTCTACCCAAGTTAGAACCAAGGAGGGCCAGGCAACGGCTCCTGATGACTCAGCAGATAGAACTATAGGCCCCCCAAACACCCCATCCCTAGCTCATATGGATGGTGAGATTGCAGCGACCAAAAAAAAAAATAACGAGTTTGAGGTGGACTCGAACCCTAGTCTGGCGATCGCCAGTCAGAGACGCTACCATTAAGGCCACCACACCCTTAAAATATATTGATTGTATCATTTACGTTGATTGGCTGGTTTTCCATGCAGTTTATATCTCATTATGTTTGGTTTTACTTTTTGTTTTCAATTTGATGTATAATACAATTTGAATGTTCATGACTATTTCTATGAGGATATAATAATAATAATAATAATAATAATAATAATAATAATAATAATAATAATAATAATAATCTGTATTTCAGCAAAAGCCAGAGTTACAATAAGGGTACAGTGATCTTACACTTTTGACATCGGAAAAAAAGATGAGATGTGCAAAAATATCAGTGATATATTACAAACAACAATTAGCAGGTTGACCACCGAGTTCTAAGGTCTGTGTAATAAAATCACTATAGAATTAACGCTTAAAGATGATGATAACATGCATATCAGCAAACAAAAAGAGAGGGAGAAAAAATTATCATAGAATTTTAAATATACACATTTTTATGTATTTTTAAATGTATCAATTAATGTTATCTAAAAGTGTCACAGATTTCCAAATGTTAGATAAATGAGTATCCGTAAATTTATTAATTAATACCAATTATCTAAAATAGTGATATGGTTTATCAAATATTATAAAATTAATTATTTGTAAATGTATTAACAAATGATAATTACCTAAAATATTCCATGGTTTTTTCCATATGTTAGATAATTAATTATTTGCAAGTGTATTAATTCCTGCTAATTACCTAATATACTATCATGGATAATTAAGTGGATTTTCGAAATATACGCTCGGCTTAAAACAGCTGTAGTTATCGACATTGCCACAAAGGATTGATATTATTGATCTATTTACGGATCCCATATTTCAAACAAGCTTCTATCAACCAATCTGTCAAATCAATAAAAAGATAGCCTTAATGGTCTTTAGCTTCGTCCAACCAACAAACCCGTCAATCGCGCAATTTATAGAAGAGCAATCGCTTGCTAAAGCAATAAGCCGATAGCGTAGCAATTGCATTGTCGTGGTCAGACTTAATAATCCACCTTTTTACCTGCTTGGTAATAACACAATTAACCCTCTTAGTCATCAAAGGGCATCATAATGAGCTGGGACTCGATCGATTAGGTAATTAGGTTCTGAGAGAGAGAGAGAGAGAGAGAGAGAGAGAGAGAGAGAGAGAGAGAGAGAGAGAGAGAGATATTTTCTTCCAAAACGAGCAGAAGGAGCAATGTATCAGGGGAGAGGAAAGAAGAAGATATTCGTCGATACCTAGCTTCAGATAGAAAGCCTTTCTTCAATAATCAATGTTGCGGGTCCTGGACGATATTTTTAGACGCCAGGGGATCCCTTTCACGCCTAATGTCATATAGAAAATAAGACGTAAAAGATATGAAAGTGAGAAGATTAAATTTCGTCCACTTCCATACTCGTGAAAACGTTTTAGTATCACGTGTATCAACTTCTGCGTAAATAGCTGTGACAGGAATAATAGTGTGTAATGTGTTTTACGTTTAGGAAAAGTAGTGCTGAGAGAGAGAGAGAGAGGAGAGAGAGAGAGAGAGAGAGAGAGAGAGAGAGAGAGAGAGAGAGAGAGTATCACATCTTGACTTGACTTACAGTGAGCTATTGCAAACGTGCAAGATTCGTTTAAGAAGTTCAACTAGAAACTATGTGATAAATAGTTTCCTGTAAAATCACAACAGTACAATTGAATATAGGAATTTCTGGTTCGCATTTTATATGAATAAATTAAAAATGTTTTGTTCTAATATGGAAGCCAAACCAACAGGTACTCCGTGAGAGAGAGAGAGAGAGAGAGAGAGAGAGAGAGAGAGAGAGAGAGAGAGAGAGAGAGAGAGAGAGAGAGTAAAACTTCAAATGTCGCTCATGAGTGACAGCTCTAATAGATAGGAATATGTTCAAATATCCGACCATATCTACATATCAGTTTCCAAGCCCTTCTCCACCCAAGATAGGACCAGGGATAGCCAGGCAATGACAGCTGATGACTCAGAAGACAAACTTCGTTGTGTTTACTCACATGATAATGATAAGAATAATCATGATAATAAAAATGCATCAATTGCTAGAAAATAATCAAATTGCACTATAGAGTACATTTCATGGCTCTTAAAACCGGAAATGACAGGCAACGGGATTAACGTCTTGCCTTACGAAAGTCTGGTTTTTTGGGCCTTTTGGCCCACAGAGGAAATGTCCCTTTTCTAGGAAAACACCCGACCAAATAAAGGAGGAGGAGGAGGAGGAGGAGGAGGAGGAGGAGGGGTGGGGGAGGGGGAGGGGAAGGATATCTGCTTTACAAAGGACTAAATAAAGGCTAAAGACTACGCTCTTTTCCTGACTCAAGTGACCAAAATGGGACTTCCCAAAAAGGAAGACTAAACATTGAGCAAAGTAAACACCATGATAAGGTCACACAATAATAAAACAAAAATCTGTTTCTCCTTTGTCTTGAAAAGGCTTGAATGATAGTATTTAGGCAATAAAATAATATTCGATTAAAAGTTAAAAAGATAGAATTCTTATATGAAAAAAGAAGAGTAAGATCAATGAAGAAAATTTAACAAGATAAGATTCAGAAGTGCCTTTTTTAAGGTAAAATAATCCACCGTAATGATAAGTAACAGAAAATTAAGAAAAGGATTTTTATCAAGAGAAATTTAATGAGTAAAATATGGAAATAAATTCTATTACAATAAGAAAAAAATATATTTTATCAACAGAAAGATAATAGGTCGAAAAGAAAACATGATAAGATTTCAGCATGAGAAAAATAATGGCTCGAAATGATAAGAAAACTGTTTTTACAAAGATTAAAACTCAGTATAGAGTAAAATAGGTTATTTAATAAGATTTCATAAGATGAAAAAAAAATTGATTACAATAGAATCATTTTCAAAATAGAAAACTCTAAATGATATGTTTTTACCAAATGTGAAAAATCATATATATATATATATATATATATATATATATATATATATATATATATATATATATGTGTGTGTGTGTGTGTGTGTGTGTGTGTATGTTTGTGTGTGCGTGTGTGTGTGTGTGTGGTTCATCAAAATATAAAACTCTATAAGATATGTCTTGTTAAGAGAGGAAAATCATAAGATATGTTTTTATCAAAATAGAAAACTCTGTAAGACATGGATTTATCAAGATAGAAAATTTATTTAGTCATAAAAAGAAAATTACTTTTAAGAGCAAAATAAAAAATAAATGAAAATACCAACATCATGAAGAATACTAATAAGTTCTTTGCAATAAGAATATATGAATGATAAGATATGATAAGATTTAGCATAAAAAATTCATTCTGGGAACACCAATGACGAGTAAAACAAATATCACGATAAGAAATCAAAAGATTAAAAGAAAATAATCTTTAGAAAGTATGTACTAAAACCATCTTTCATCACATTTACAAAAGGGAATGTATTCGCCGAAATATATTAAATATTAAAGAAAAAATAGTTGACCAAAATTGCTATTCATTGCTTGATATATACAGTAATAAGTAACATCATGTAAAATTGAATGAATACTTCACAAATGCAATTCATAGGTTATGCAAAAATCTTAGTAAGCGATTCAAAATAAAATTTTAAAAAAGTTTCTAATAACCATAATCTTAAACATGAGGCATAGTAATAAAAAAACTAATTTGCAAGGATAAATATAGCCAATAAAATCACTTGAATATGAAGTACCCAAATAATAATAATGATAATAATGATAATAATAATAATAATAATAATAATAATAATAATAATAATAATAATAATAATAATAGATTTAGGAAATTATTAAAAAGACGCTATTGTAAAGCTATAGAAGTACTTCGTAGGGATGAAACCGCTTTCAGGCTAGACAGTTTTTCCCCATTCACATTCGGGTCGACGAGTAGATCTAGATAGTTAAACTGGACGTGGTGGAGCAGGGTCAACAGAAAGACTAGGCAAGAAGTGGACTTGGGATTATGAGAATGAGCGTGAGAAAGAAAGATGGAAAGGACAGACAATTCCACAGAAAACACAGTAAATTTTTCCAATATAATGAAACTTTAACTATGTATATTTTGAGTATAAAATAGAAGATGACATTTATGTATCGTAATAAAATTGAGAATGAAAGTGAGAAAGAAAGGAAAGGAAAGGACAGGCAGTTCCACAGAAAATCCTAAATTTGTCCCATATAATGAAACTTTAACTATTTATATTTTGAGTAAAAAAATAGAAATTAACATTAATGTATCGTAATAAAATTGAGAATGAGAGTGAGTAAGAGAGGAAAGAAGGAAAGGACAGACAATTACCACATCAAACACCCTACTTTGTCCCATATAATGAAATTAGCAATTCATATTTTGAGTAAAATAGCAAATAACATTAATGTATTGTAATAGAAATGAGAATGAGAGTGAGAAAGAAAGGAAAGGAAAGGAAAGGACAGACAGTTCCACAGAAAATCCTAAATTTGTCCCATATAATGAAACTTTCAATATCTATATTTTGAGTAAAAAAAGATAGAAATTAACATTAATGTATCGTGATAAAATTGAGAATGAAAGTGAGTAAGAAAGTAAAGGAAAGGACAGCCAGCTCCGCATAAAGTACCATAGTCATGTCTCATGTAATTGAATTTTAAATATTTATATTTTGAATAAAATAAAAAACAAATAACACACTGTATTTTAAAATAATGGGCACTTCCAATAACATTATAAAACGGTATAATCACGTTACATTTAAATTCACCGACTCTTGAAATGAAAAAAGTCACTATCAGAACATACTTGCATCAATCCTCTTTTAATGTAGAATCAAAATAATATTAAAAATGCTTAACCTTGGCGACATTGGATACACTCCCTGATGACGCAATTAGTCGTTTGACAACTACGACAATCAGGTTTGGTGACTAACGAGTTTTTGTGGCTTGTTACGCCAGATTTCTCAGCGTGGTTAATCGGTCAGTCGTTCAGGATTTTCGGTTGATAATGGGGTCTCAAGGAAATCATATTTCAGCATACAATAACGTATTATTTTGGTCTTTTTAAATTGACTGTTGGCTAATCTCTTGTAGTTATAAAACAACACAGCTCTCTCTCTCTCTCTCTCTCTCTCTCTCTCTCTCCTCTCTCTCTCTCTCTCTCTCTCTCTCTCTCTATATATATATATATATATATATATATATATATACATCTCTCTCTCTCTCTCTCTCTCTCTCTCTCTCTCTATATATATATATATATATATATATATATATATATATATATATATATATATATATCTCACTGGGTTCCATGGGTGAGTGGTGCAGTACTCAGCTCACGTTTACTATGTGCACGGAAGGCTACCAACCTACTGGACAAAAGTTCAACTTTATATAAACAGGTACAAACTCCTTTAGAGTAAAAATATTAGCGTGTGGCCAGCTACCTATTTTAAATGCTAATATCGAAGTTATGCAGTTGTATGCCTGGTCAGTACTTGGTTAAGTGACTCCCAAGATATGGGCTAGGGTATGAGGCTAGCAACTTCACCTTACACTTACATATATGTATGTATGTATATATATATATGTATATATATATATATATATATATATATATATATATATATATATACTGTATATATATAATATCTATATAGATATATTATATCTATCTATCTATCTATCTATCTATCTATTATATATATATATATATATATATATATATATATATATATATATATATATATATATATACAGTATATATGTAGTCTTTATATACTAATCCTTTTCTGAGAGGGGATACCTTAACGGGGTGAAAGGGTTTGCGTATCGCCATGATCACCAATATTAGTCAGGGACACCTATACTAGGTTGATTTGCTGTGAGCGATCAGACGAAGATCTCCCACCATCACCAATCCGTACTGGCCAGCATGGTGAAGAAAACTGGCCAAACCCCAAACTGAATTGGCATGCAGAGGCCTATGTCATGCAGTGGACTAGAAACGGCTATATTTGTTGTTGTTGTTGTTGTTGTTGTTATATATGCTAATATAAGGCATAATACATCGTTAAGTATCAGTTACTCTGACCGCCTAATTTTACTGTCTTTTTCGAATTGTTATTTTCATCAAATTAATAAAATGTTTACATGAGCAACAGGAAAGGAACAAACAAACAAATCTTATAGTAGGAAAAAATATCAATTATTTCGTTTGCTTTAAACTACGGCTTATAAAGAAGGATAAGATAGCAGGATATTACAAAGGAAACCTAAAACAAAATCGTTTCCTGCGTTAGGAGATAATAATTCATATCCCGGATATTCCGATTAAATCCTACAACTTAGGATTTCCCAAAATCTAGCCCTAGGGGCATAATCAGGAAAATAAGGATTTTGAAAGCAAACAGGAGCAACAATAAGGTCATTAGAGTTAATGAAAATGATGAAGAAGGAATAATGAATACTAGGAAGGCTGGAAGAAGAATGAAAGATTCGTTTAAGTTTAAGACTGTTAATTTTAATCGGAATTTCTCCGTAAAAATATACGGTTCTTAGCAATGTTTTCAGAAAGACAAGAGACCGTAATTTTTTACCATACTTTGTTGTTATCTTTTACCGGTTGGTGACTGTAATATCGATTCCTTAGTGTCAATATATCCGTTTTTTTTAAAACGGTAAATGCCTGGCAACATTTATTCCAGGATTTTTACCGTTTTTTACAGCAGATTTTTAAAATTGTAGCCTATATTTAATGGATAAAGATAACAGAAGTGAGTCACAGAACAGGATTAACAAGAAAGGTGTGGCACAAGTGGGCAAAAGATCAGCAGTTAAACTGAAGATGAAAGGATGAATAAAAAGGCAGTTTAGTCATATGGAAAAAATGGACGATCAAAGGCTATTAAAAAAAGAATGTATAATTCAGAAGTGCTTGGAGGTAGAAAAAGAAGGTCCCGAGAGGATTGGATAGATGATGTAAAAGATAGCAATGAAATGGCCTAGATAAGAAGCCTAAAATTTAGTAAAAGATAGATGTGAATGGCGGTGTGTGTATGGGGGCTCAACGTGCTACTGGGAAGACTTCTTTACAGGCGAATGAATCAAGTAACGCCGTGGAAGATTTACTGATATGCGTTGTTCTTATCTGGAGCAAGGACCCCAACCCCTAGCGTGACAATGTCCTTGGGACTGACCATATATACCAATGATCAGCGCCCTAGCTCCCTCTCCATCAATGGTAGGACCAGGGAGGGTCAGGCAATGGCTGCTAATGACTCAACGAGTAAACCTGTAGGCTTCCCCAAAACACCCCTTAGCTCATAAGAATAGTGATGTTGCAGACACTACAAGAACTCTCGAGCTTGGATGGGTCTCGAACCCCAGTCCAACAGATCGTTAGGCAGGAACGCTTTCCATTAGGCTACCATTGTCTTTTCATGAATGACGTATAAACTTTAATATAACACAATTAGTTTATATCTACAAACAATATTTTTGTAGATATTGAGTCCTTTGCCAAATAATCAAAGTTCGGGAATTAAAAAGAAATAAAAATAACCTTTTGAAAGAAAATGTTTCCTATGGATTATTCGAGCTATTATTCAA
>NC_090743.1:25509092-25549092 GCF_036898095.1 Palaemon carinicauda
ATGAAAACGTAAACATATCAATGGTTCCGGTTCCATGTTCGTGTTTAGCAAAATCATTATATCAAATACTGTAGTCTTTATTTAATATATTTTGGATTTTTAAGTATACACTAATGGTCGTCTTATGCGCGGAAATATACGATATGTTTCTCCTTATGTCATGTACAGTTAGACTATTTTCAACAATCTAATGCTTAAATACACTGAAAACTGTTTTCCTGAATTTGACCTGACGAAATGAGGGTGCGTTCTTTATATGCCTGTGCGTCTTATAGGCCATCAAATACGGTAGATGAAAAAAACATTCACACATCAGAATATTTGATCAGCCAGAAACTATAACATTTTTGCAATTTTCCATTCTTAATTCTAATGAAATATTCAATCTATAATAAACAAAATATATATAAACAAAAATACATAAACCAAGACAGAAAAAAAGTGAAAAAAAAAAAAAATATTTGAAAATCCCCTGATAAAACTAAAGACTTTGGACCAATAAGAGTAGATTAGAACTAAACATGTATACAGTATACTGTATATCAATCTTTAATCAACAAGAAAGTAAGTTTTTTTTTACTCAAGTTTATTTATGGCATTTACAGATACACCTACAACTAATCACAAATATCCTGAACCTATGAAAAAGTAATGATACAGTATAACCATAGCCATACTAATCTTGTAACATTCCCCTAACTACAGTTAACTAGATTGGTAAGACAGGAGGACTCACTACTATCCACTGCACTGCCATCATCTGGGGTGTTTATTTGCCTTCATCTTTTATACTTACAATAGATGTCCGTCAAAACATTTAGAAATGCCTACTAGAATTGTCCTCCAACAATTTAAAAAATTTCATCCTGCTGCCCCCCAACCCCCAAAGTAAGAATCATATAATCAAATGATGTTCACAGAACTTTTATTCTTGGCCTTAAACACAATTATTTCCAGGTGGGTAAAAGATGGCAAAATATAGAAAAAATTAAGCATATGTAAACGTAGGTACAGTATCTACAAAATACTAAAGTCTGCATTACATGAAACATGGCAAAGGCAAAATTTGTAAACCAGACATAAAAGCAATCTATGAATAAGGATAGACATAAAAAAAATGGAAAAAAAACTTCAGGCAATTATTTAAATCATGAATTTTAGTTTAAATGCCCAAATTTAAATAAAGTTCCAGGAAAATTTTCATAACATCAATACATAAAAAAATTACAGAGGTGCATTCAATCTTGTAAATAAAGTATAAATAATCAACTGAACGTCCTGATGATATAACATTCACAGTGTTCTAGTGCCTAATCAGACAAGAAAAATTTAGAGCATTTTTTCCTCTTACATATGCAATGGCATTCAAGTTTTATTCAACAACACAAAAATCAGTTTCTAAAAATCACAAATTTTAAGCAATTTGTATTTTTCCTAACAGTATTTACCTCTAACTACTTTCTTAGGAATTGAAAAAACATGACAAATTATCAATAAATACTGAATTATAATTTCTTGCATGACTTGTTATACAGAAATGCGAGTGCAAAAATATATAAAAAAGCATCTCAATATCTCTTTCTACTGTATTTATTTTTTGTCTGATCTTTCCACTTTAATAAAAAAAATAATTTTTTTTTTAAAGAAATTTTTCCCAAATAATTAATGCTCTGAAATGTGATTTCAAGAGCAAAAGCTTCAATCCACACACACACACACACAGAGAGAGAGAGAGAGAGAGGAGAGAGAGAGGAGAGAGAGAGAGAGAGAGAGAGAGAGAGAGAGAGAGAGAGAAATTTTTTTTATCAGTACAAAGTACCTACATCCTAATGCAACAATTCCAAGTGTTTTACAAACTTTTTTCTTTGATACAAAATTACACTAAGAGATCTTCAGAAAATATCTACTCAACAAAAAAAGCCAACTTTTGTATGTAAGCCTTTATTGAGAGGTCTCAGGAAACCATGAACAAAATTTAAAGTTTCAAATAAACTTGCACTAATTTTGGTATTCAACCTAAAACTTTCAAAATATGGAGGACCTTTTGTGATAAAGTACTGACCACGAAATAGTTGTACGTGATTATACACTTATATCGTTAACCACCAAACCTTACAGAGTTTCTGGAAGGTAACCACAAGAAAACTTTGTTTGAAGACAAGAGTCTAGTAAAAATCATAAGTAATATAGTAGCTTGTCTTGATTGAAGTACTCCGCTTACAGAAAATTTAAACCTCAACTTATGTAATTTCTCTTTCATTCTCTTTTAACTGCATTGAAAATATTGGCAAAATATATGAAAACTCCAGATTATACAAAAAAAAAAAACTAAATTTTCTTTAATAATGCAATCTATTATTTTTAAACTATTAAGATGTCTCATGTAAGGGGGGAGGGGACTACAGCATGCATTGCACAGCGTGATGAAAATATGCTTTCAAATGCCTGTGGATTGTAGTGAACTCCTATACGATTCTGGAAACTGATCATTATCAAACTGCATCATCACATAAGCAAATAGAGTATCAATATAAAACATCAACATAAAGCCCTTGGATGATAAATTCTTACCTTTTTGGCAATTTCTATATTTATGGAATTTTCGAGGAGGTCTATAACAGGACTTTTACTGCTAGAATATAACATCCTCTCCTTGATGGGGCAGGTGTATCCAGGCATGGAGTAGATGAATACTGGAATAAAGATATTCTCAGAGCTCAAAGCAAATCAAATATAAAAAGCACTATTGTGATGATTGTTTCTTCAAAAGGGCATCATTAATATAAAAATAAATACAATAAGGTATTTTGAAAATAATAATAAATTATTGAGTATGGTGTTATATTTTCAAAACATTTAACGAACACATTTAACCAAAATAATAAAGTATTTCAAAGTACAGTACTACAGTATACGTATACTGTAGTGTTAATCTATCTTTACAGAAAGTACATTTTACACTTACAAACACTATGGAAAAAGTCTCCTTCATAATTATGGTCATATCGGTACAGATGATATCGAGCAGCAGAATCCGGAATACAGGAAGGAAGTTTGTCAATAGGAAGCGATGCAGCATCACTATCCAGTTGAATTTCTTCAGCTACCATATCTATCCAAGAATATTTAAAGTGTTTGCTAATTATAGAACCTTAGTTTACTTTGTCTTAAAGTTTCTACAATATACTTGTATTAACATAGTAAAATATGACAATTCATATTACATACAGTAAAGGGTACTTCAGAGAATGTATCTAATACACTATTGCATACTACAGTACTGTAATTGGTTCTGATGTCCAAAAATGTAAATATAAAATGATAAAAGTAATAACCCTTCAGTATATAGAATATAAAAAGAATAGATTTCTCATAATAAAATGCATTATTTTTGTACACACCTGATGTTCATAAACCTTGCTCTTTCAAAGCTTGTTTCCATCTTAACATACCTTAAAACTAAAAATTTCCTGTTTTCTTTACTTTCAATAGGCTTAGGCATCTATTACAGTACTGTACTGAAACAATCTGGCAGTTAATGGCAATAACCTCACCTCTGGTACACCACCACTTCTTTGGCTTTTCAGGCTCAAAGTCGAAACCAAATTATTATACTCTTAAAATCACCAGTCAGTGAGAAGGAAGGATGGGAGGTATATCTACGAACATCAGGCAAGGATAAAAATAATAAATTTCTTCATCAAAATTATTTATCTTTATCAAACTCCCCTGATGACCATAATGCTGATTCCCACACTGTGATGGAGGTAGGTCAGTGAAGGAAAAGAGATAGGAAATGTAAAGTCTTAACCTAATAAATGTATCTAACACATGAGACACAACTTCTGGCTTAGTAACACTGTAATATATAAACACCAAATAAAATCTGTTATAACTCGAGCCTCCTGATTGTGAACCAAATGCATACCTTACAGCCAATCTACACACTTATGTAAATTACCCAACACTGCATTTTCAAAAGAAAAACTAATACTATAACTTTATTATACTGGCCCAATTAAAAAAATATTATAATTACATTCCCTATAGCTACTACAGCACTCACAGCCAAGCAATCTTGATAAGTAAACCATGTTTCTCTTAGATAAATCTTTGTAAAAGCAAACTTGGTACACCGCTGATCTATTGCTAAGACTTTTTAAAGAAAGATTCCTACAAAAATTGAGATGTAGCTGCACTTCTAATGCCACAAACCCTAACCTTCAAGTGTTTCATGACTTGGATCTAAGTTTCTATAAGCCCCAGTAACAAAACTTTTAACAAGAAATGACATAACATTTCTGGAAGAAGGAAGATTCGAAATCCCAACCCCACAAAATAAATTAGGAACCTTTTACCTATTATGTTAAGTCTTGTCCAAATGACAAGATCTCTGAAAGGCAAACAAATCAATTCTCTGACATTTATCCAACTTACTTTTCCAAAAAAGGAAATATTAAAAGTGTTCTTCATAAAAAGTCTTATTTTCTCCAAAAAAACCTACATTTTATGAAAGAGCTTTTGTACACTAGTGCGTTTAGTTGGTACTAAAGCTAACAGAAAGAGATTCCTAACAGTGAGAACTTTCACAGAAAGGTCTTTCAAATGAGAAACCTTTGAATATTGCAATAATACATCTAGGTTCTGAAAATTAGAGGTGTCTCAATAATAACAGACTTAAATACATCTCCGATAATACCCAAAGTATATAGTTACTACCCTAGTAGCTCAGGTATGGTATTCAGCAAGGATTTAAAGCTCTCAATAGGTGAAATGGACAGTTTCCTTTTATGAAAAATAAAATGCAAAAACAATGTTAACTAAAACTGAAACATTCCCTGATTTATACATCAAAATAAAAGTTCCATTGCCTTTGATACAAACCATTAGTAGATTGTCTCTTGGACCTAAAACAGACAATCAAGAGGACTTAAAAAACCCTTTGTCTCAGAAAATACAGTAGAGTTTCCTTTCGGTTAGATGTGTCGCATACAGGTTTGGGTGTACCGACCTCGAAACCAATTGTCCGGCAAGCTCCTTGGACATTCCAACAACAGAGCCTACAGATCAGCAAACCACTCTCTGGATGAGTAAAAGAGAGAGAGCCACTAGAGTCATCATGTTACGCAAAAGATCCTGATTTACCCTCCCCTGCAACCGGGAATCCACCTTCTATGGTAAAGGATCTGGAGCAGGTGACCATAACACTTTTATCTGTTGTTGGGCAATGACACAAACATGTCCAGGTTTGGTCTTTCCCACCAATTCGAAATTTATAGACCAGTGAAAGAAACTTGTTTGAAAGACTTTTTTTTTCCTTATCAATGATACGCTAAGACATTCAACTTCCCTGGAATAAAGAGAGGTAGAAGGATTCCCACACATTTGTAGGTAGAAGGTTGGCCAGGGCACCAGCCACCCACTGAGATACTACCGCTAGAGAGTTATTGGGTCCTTTGATTGATCAGACAGTGGTACATTGGATCCCTTTCTCTGGTTACGGCTGATTTTGTCTTTGCCTATACGTACAAAGAATAGTATGGCCTACTCTTTATACATTCTCTTCTATCCTCATACACCTGACAACACTGAGATTACCAATCAATCTTCTTCACTCAAGGGGTTAACTTCTGCAATGTAATATTCCGTGGTTACTTTCCTCTGGGTAAGGGCAGAAGAGAGACTTTAGCCATGGTAAGCAGCTCTTCTAGGATGACACTCCAAAATCAAACCATTGTTCTCTAGTCTTCGGTAGTTCTATAGCCTCTGTGCCATGGCCTTCCACTGTCTTGGATTAGAGTTCTCTTGCTTGAGGGTACACTAGGGCATGCTGTTCTATTTCATTTCTCTTCCTCTTGTTTTTTTTCAAGTTTTTATAGTTTATATATTAAAGATCTAGTGTGATGTTACTGTTCTTAAAATATTCTATTTTGATTATTTATCTATTTCCTTTTTTCCTATCCTCACTGGGCCCTTTTTCCCTGCTGGAGCCCTTGGGATTATAGCATATTGCTTTTCCAACTAGGGTTATAGCTTGGTTACTAATACAGTAATAATAATAATTTGTCCAAGGAAATATCCACTATCTGAGATAGTGATTCAGTTTATCATTAACATACGCCAATGTTGCCGATTGTTCTGTAAACACTGCCTCACACTTTCCTATTATCATTGACTTGTGAGCCTTAAGTACCTTGAACACTGATAAAAATACCATGCAACGAAGAACTGATTGTGCTCGAGCACTTCCCTGAGATATGGAGATAGTCTAGAGTTGGGCCACATCCTTCGTGTGAAGCATTCGTGAAGCGAGCTTCTGGAACCCTTACTTCTAGGAACACTCCCGGGGATAACGGACGAGATCATCCCACCAATTCAGTAGCTGAAGTTGGTTCTGCATCACCAGAATACAAATCGTTTATAGACCCTATTCCAATTCTGAATGAGATGAAATTGGAAAACTCCTCTTTAAGCAACCCAGCAGAATAAACTTATCTAAAGAAGCCAGACTAATCAACATCTGAACTGGCAGAGACTTGATCCATACGAGCTAATCCAACATAAGACGACAGAACAACTCAAAAAGAATCCTCAGCAGTCGAAATGAACTCCCCAAAGTAATCTTAGTAGCTACACCGGTTGAAACCAAATTCTCTCTAACAAAGCCTTCAAAAACAGCCAGTCGTCCTGGTATGAAAGAACCCAAATTCCCAGAAATTTCCCCTATCTGAAGATGGGAGTCATTATCCTGCTGAAACATTCCTGAGACTAAAATAAAAGAACTTGAATTGGAAAACCTTCGAACAGCTAACAAACTGAATTATATTCTTTCTCTTTGATGAATATGAATGTGAAAGTGTACATATGTCAAGTCCATAAAAAACATGCATTCATTTTTCCTACCTGCTCCAGGACAGTTGATTGTGTTTCTACAGACAACTTGATAAGAGCTGTAAATCTATTTAAACTCAAAAACATTTAGGACTGGTCTATAATCTTACAACACTTTGGGGACTAAAAAACACCTATTGTAAAACCCTGGAGATGGATCCAAGACCTTTTACAGTATATCATATTATTCCTCACTTAATCACCAGAACCAACCAATGCAGAAGGGGTAAACATTGATACAATGCGAGGTAGACAAAAAAAGAAAGATAAAAAAAAAAAAAAAACTGGGAAGACAAAGGGGTTGCGTCATACAAAAAGACTGTTACCTAGTCTGAAATTTGGCTTTTGCAAAGGTCTTGGAGCATGTGATGCACTCCTCACAATTTCCAATGCTGTACATAAATCTCTTGCTTGTGGTAAGGAAGTTAGTATGATTGGCCTTGATTATAGTGCTACATATAACCATTTTAATCATATGGCACTTAGCAGTAGGTGGGTCTTTTCATAGCATCATTATTGATTTTTTAAGTAATATATTGCAAATTGTTGTGGTTGATGGGCACCATATTGAGCATAGGAATGTGATACATGTTGTTCCTCAGGGTAGTGTTCTTGGCCCATTATTTTCATTATATATACAAATTATGTGGTTTGGCGCAGAAAACAAGCTCATTGCATATGCACATGATGCTACTCTTTACTGGTATTGCTGAATCCCTTTTATATAGATCTAACTAAAATTATGGAGCACGAAGTTGAACCCTAACAAAACTCAAAGCATGATTGTAAGTAGGTCAAGGACAGTGGCTACAGTATGCCTTACTAGGTGCACTGATGGCAATACAACCTCCCCAGGTTATCTTTAATATGATATTAAAAACTAAAATTAACATCAACACTGCAAAAGTATGGTATAAACCATGAAAAGTTGTAACTACATACCAATTTTCATTTGCACATACTGCAGTTCACCACTTGCAAAGCGTTTGATGGAATTTAAAGCATCTTGCATTATAGGGAAAGCAACACCAGCAAGAGTCTGATGTTTGGTATCTACACTAATATCAACACCAACTTCCAATTTCTTGATTTCTTTCATCTCTTCTTCCTGTTAAAAAAAATTAAAACATTATTATGAGGTTTTTACTACAGTACACAATTATGTGAATGGTTATCAAATATAAAATATTTCAGTAATACTATAGTATTACATTTCAACAATCAATTAAATTTTTTTTGAGATCAAGTTAATAAAGATAAAAAAATATTCTACATACAAGAAAATATGAGGTTCTTTATAACAGTAGTCTAAAATGACTAAATTAATGCTTGTAACAATATACAAAAATAAAATCAACTATCTTTAATACTGTTCATATCTACTAAATATAAATTTTTATACCTTACTACTAAACACACGTATGTTTGTGAAAATTCTATTGAACTTTAGGATGACCGACTGATTACTTGGACAATTCAACCCCCTCTCTCAAGTCATGGAAAAAATGGATGAGCTAAAGTTTTCAAGGCTAAAATATGATATTTTGATTATAAAATAAATTTTTGAATATACTTACCCGGTGAATATATAATAGCTGACGTCTCGGACGGCTCGACAGAAACCCAAAAACTCGCGAGCGATCGCCGTGAAGGTTGCGGGTGTGCCCACCAGCGCCAACTATCGGCCAGATACCGCATATACTTATAAACAGCTCCAGTTCTTCTCATTCCGCTGGGTCTCTATCGGGGAGGAAGGGAGGGCCTTTAATTTATATATTCACCGGGTAAGTATATGCAAAAATTTATTTTATGATCAAAATATAATTTTTAAATATTAAACTTAGCCGGTGAATATATAATAGCTGATTCACACCCATGGTGGTGGGTAGAGACCAGTATTAATACAATAAAGGTGTATATGCTTAGAGTTTTTGACAGTTATATCATAACAAAACCCAAATAAATATAGGTACCTGGTAAGGAAGCTGACTCTGACGATTACTCTGCCTTATTAGTCCGCTTTCCTCACGAAGCCCAGCCATCCTCTCGAATGCTGAAAGACTCCCAGGAGCTGTTATATCCAGGGCGACCACCCATACAACAGGACCTCATCAAAACCCTTAATCTGGGCGCTCTCAAGAAACGACATTTGACCACCCGCCAAATCATAAAGGATGCGAAAGGCTTCTCAGCCTTCCGTACAACCCAAAACAATATTAAAAAACATTTCAAGAGAAGATTAAAAGGATAATGGGATTAAGGGAATGTAGTGGTAGAACCCTCACCCACTACTGCACTCGCTGCAACGAATGGACCCAGTGTGTAGCAGTCCTCATAAAGAGTCTGGACGTCTTTTAAGTAAAATGAAGCGAACACCGACTTGCTCCTCCAAAAGGTCGCGTCCATAATACTTCGCAGAGATCTACTTTGTTTAAAGGCCACGGAAGTTGCTATCGCTCTTACTTCGTGCGTCTTGACCTTAAGTAAACAACGATCTCTTTCACTTAAGTGAGAATGAGCCTCTCGGATTAAAAATCTAATAAAATACGATAAAGCATTTTTAGACATAGGCAATGAGGGCTTCTTAACTGAGCACCATAATGCCTCAGATCCACCTCGTAAAGATCTGGTACGAGCTAAATAAAACTTAAGAGCTCTTACTGGGCACAGTACTCTTTCAAGCTCGTTGCCTACGATCTCTGATAGGCAAGGTATATCAAAAGATTTAGGCCAAGGACGAGAAGACAGTTCATTTTTGGCCAAGAAACCAAGCTGAAGCGAACATGTGGCTTTATCTGTAGAAAAGCCGATGTTTTTACTAAAGGCATGGATCTCACTGACCCTTTTAGCCGAAGCCAAGCACACTAAGAAAAGCGTCTTGAGGGTGAGATCCTTCAGGGAGGCTGAATGTAATGGCTCAAACCTGTCGGACATTAGGAACCTTAGGACCACGTCTAAGTTCCATCCAGGAGTTGCCATACGACGCTCCTTAGAGGTCTCGAAGGACTTAAGGAGATCTTGGAGATCTTTATTATTGGACAGATCTAAGCCTCTATGTCTGAACACAGAAGCCAACATGCTCCTGTAGCCCTTAATAGTGGGAGCAGAGAGGGAGCGAACATTTCTCAGATGCAGGAGAAAGTCTGCAATTTGGGCTACAGAGGTACTGGAAGAGGAAATGGATGATGACTTGCACCAGTCCCTAAAGACTTCCCACTTCGACTGGTAGACCTTGATGGTAGATGCTCTCCTAGCTCTCGCAATCGCTCTGGCTGCCTCCTTCGAAAATCCTCGAGCTCTTGAGAGTCTTTCGATAGTCTGAAGGCAGTCAGACGAAGCGCGGGGAGGCTTTGATGAAGACTCCTTACGTGGGGCTGCCGTAAGAGATCCATCCTTAAAGGTAGACTCCTTGGAACGTCTACCAGCCATTGAAGTACCTCTGTGAACCACTATCTCGCGGGCCAGAGGGGAGCAACCAACGTCAACCTTGTCCCTTCGTGAGAGGCGAACTTCTGCAGTACCTTGTTGATGATCTTGAACGGCGGGAATGCGTACGCGTCCAGGTGAGACCAGTCCAGTAGAAAAGCATCTATGTGGGCCGCCTCTGGATCTGGGACTGGAGAGCAATAGGTCGGGAGCCTTTTGGTCAACGAGGTGGCAAAGATGTCTATGGTGGGTTGGCCCCAAGTCACCCAAAGACTCTTGCACACGTCCTTGTGGAGGGTCCATTCTGTGGGGATCACCTGACCTCTCCGACTGAGACAGTCCGCCAAGACGTTCAAGTCCCCCTGGATGAATCTTGTCAACAGGGAGATGCCTCGATCTCTTGACCAGATGAGGAGGTCCCTTGCGATGACGAACAGTGTGTGGGAGTGAGTGCCTCCTTGCTTGGAGATGTACGCCAAGGCTGTGGTGTTGTCCAAATTGACTTCTACCACTTTGTTTCGTAGAAGACTCTCGAAACTCGTCAAGGCCAAGTGAACCGCCAACAGCTCCTTGCAGTTGATGTGCATGCTCCTCTGATCCGACGTCCAAAGACCCGAACATTCCAGACCGTCCAGAGTCGCTCCCCAACCCAAATCCGACGCGTCTGAGAACAACACGTGGTTTGGGTTCTTGACCGCCAGGGACAGACCCTCTCGTAGACTTATGTTGCTGTCCCACCAGTTCAGGCACATTTTTACTGGCTCGGAGTTTGGGATTGAAACAGTTTCCAAAGTCTTGCTCTTGTTCCAGTGTGAGTCTAGATGGAACTGGAGAGGGCGAAGGTGAAGTCTCCCTAGTGAGACAAATTGCTCCAGGGATGACAGAGTCCCTAAGAGGCTCATCCAACTTCTCACTGAGCAACGGTCTTTTTTCAGCATGAGGCGGACTTTGAGCAGGGCTTGCTCTATCCTGGTGGCAGACGGAAAAGCCCGAAAAACTAGACTGCGAATCTCCATCCCCAAATAGAGAATCGTCTGGGAGGGATTCAGTTGAGACTTTTCTAAGTTCACCAACAGTCCCAACTCCTTTGCCAGACCCAACGTCCATTGAAGGTCCTGCAGACAGCGATGACGGGACGATGCTCTGAGAAGCCAGTCGTCCAGGTACAGGGAGGCTCGAATTCCCGATAAATGAAGGAATTTTGCCACATTCCTCATGAGCCTCGTAAACACGAGAGGAGCAGGGCTGAGGCCGAAGCACAGTGCTCGGAACTGGTACACCACATTCCTGTAAACAAACCTCAGATACGGTTGAGAATCTGGGTGTATAGGAATGTGGAAGTACGCATCCTGCAGGTCGAGAGAGACCATCCAGTCTCCCTCTCTGACCGCTGCTAGGACGGACTTCGTGGTCTCCATCGTAAAATTTGTTTTTACAACAAAAACGTTGAGCGCACTGACGTCCAGCACTGGCCTCCAACCTCCTGTATGCTTTGGTACTAGGAAGAGACGGTTGTAAAATCCCGGTGATTGAAGGTCCGAGACTTTCACCACCGCTCCCTTCTCTAGCAACAGAGACACCTGCTGATGTAGAGCTTGTCTCCTTGACTCCTCTCGATACCTGGGAGAGAGGTCTAAAGGAACTGTTACTAGAGGAGGTCTGCGTACAAAAGGTATTTTGTACCCCTCCTTGAGCAACAACACAGACTCTTGGTCTGCACCCCTCTTCTCCCAGGCCTGCCAGAAGCTGTTCAGTCTGGCCCCTACCGCTGTCTGAGGACATGGGCAGTCAGACTCTGCCACGGGAGGACTTGGATCCTCTCCTCTTGCCTCTTTTACCGTCGGCACGAGCGCCTCCCCTGCTGGGGGCTCTGCCACGAAAGGGCGGGATAAACCTAGTCGCTGGGGTATCGATCTTGGGTCTTACGACATAAGACGATGAAGGAGCACCCTTACGAGCAGAAGTAGCCATCAGGTCGTGTGTATTCTTCTGCACCAGCGAGGCCGCAATATCCTTGATCAACTGTTGAGGAAACAAGGCAGATGACAAGGGGGCAAAGAGAAGCTCCGACCTTTGACAGGGAGTTACTCCTGCCGAAAGGAACGAGCAAAGAGTCTCCCTCTTCTTCAGGACTCCAGCTGTAAAGGTAGCGGCGAGCTCATTGGAGCCATCACGGATGGCTTTGTCCATGCAGGACATAATAAGCACGGAAACATCCTGGTCGGCCGACGAGATCTTCCTGCTTAATGCTCCTAGAGACCAATCTAAGAAGTTAAAAACTTCGAAGGCCCTGTAAACCCCTTTAAGGAGATGGTCAAGGTCCGAGGAGGACCAATAAACTTTAGAGCGTCTCATGGCCAAGCGACGGGGAGAGTCTACGAGGCTTGAGAAGTCTCCCTGGGCAGAGGCAGGAACTCCCAAGCCGAGAACTTCTCCTGTGTCATACCAGACGCTCGCTCTAGAAGCTAGTTTAAAAGGAGGGAAAGCAAAGGCCGTCTTCCCCAAACTCCTCCTGGTGATCAACCAGTCGCCTAGCAAACGGAAAGCCCTATTAGAAGAGCGAGAGAGCACTAGCTTAGTAAAAGAAGGCTTCGCAGCAGCTAGGCCTAGCGCAAACTCTGACGGAGGCGAACGAGGAGCAGAAGTTACAAAATGGTCTGGGAAAAGATCCTTAAAAATCATCATGATTTTCTTAAAGTCCATAGATGGTTGAGCAGCTTTAGGCTCTTCTCCGTCTGATAAAATGCCCAAAGGAATATCAGTAGGCGGAGGATCAGCAACTTCCTCATCTGAAGGAACTTCGTCCGACAATTGTCGAGTCTCATGAAAAGGAGAGACCTGCCGCGGTGGCAATGCTTGACAAGCAATGTCCACAAGCAAAGGAGCAGCAGTAGTAGTAGAGGAAGCGACGTCACGCTGCTGCTGAAAGGACTGAAAGCCTCGTGACTGACCAACAACAACAACAGGAGTTGATGGACGCTCAACGTCACGTAGGAACTGCCTTGACTGCCTAGACTGAGCAGTCAAAACAACCTTAGACTGCGGTGATTGACGCTCAACGTCAAGTCGAGCTGGTTGGCGAACGTCCTGAACGTCAACACGAGACTGCGGCAGCGGCTGAACGTCAACACTAGACTGCGGCAGCGGCTGAACGTCAACAAGAGACTGCGGCAGCGGCTGAAAGTCAACACGGGACTGCAGCGAGGGAGGATCCAAGTCACGTGACTGACGTGACAAACTACCGACATCACGTTTCAAAGCGGTAACTTCAAAAGGGCGAGTAAAAGCTCGTTTGGGCGGCTGACGGCCAGTCTCGATCAGCGTAACGGAGCGAAGGATCATCGTGAACCTGCTCAGCTTTATACTCTCCTATTAGGGAGGCAAGCTTAGTCTGCATGTCCTGCAGGACAATCCATTTAGGATCAACGGGAGTCGGAACGGGCCGAGACGATGGTAACGTCTGTGTAGGCAAAACATTGCCTTTACCGAGACCCTCGGACCCCGTAAAACGCTTACGTTTAATAGGAGAACAGTCTTCCGACGACTGCAAAGGGTCAGAGCTGTCCCAATGGCTACAGCCAGGACGCTGGACCTGTCCTGAAGGGACTGACTTCCGCTTCAAGGGTCTAGAAACCTTGCGCCAAGGTTTCTTTTGCGGAAAGCCTTCGGATGACGAGGAGAAAACAGCCTCGCTCGTCTTATGGTAGGGGCGATCTTTACGAGAAACGCCCGATACCAAAGAGGGAACGTCTGTACGTTGGTTAAAGCCTCTCGTCCCCTTAAGTCCTACGACATTACTTCTCCCTGGTGCAGGGGAGCCTGAAAGAGGTCTCGGACTAGGGGAGCGACAAGCCCGAACAGACGAACCCTCGGTCGCAACACTAATTACACTTTGCGCACTTATCACTTTATCACGATTTTCTGATTTGGCACTCTGACACTTCAATAAATTCACATCGGACATAAGTTGGTTACGGTCCGATGCTAAGGACTCAACTTTCTCGCCTAAAGCTTGAATGGCAAGCAACATATCCCACATGGACGGTTCATGAGTGCTAGTAGAGGGTTCAGGAACAACTACTACAGGGGAAGGATTAGGTTCAGGGGCATGGGAGGAGGAAAATTCCAACGACCTAGAGGAGCTTCTCCTCACCCTATCTCTCTCCAGCTTACGAGAATATTTATCAAATTCAAGCCAGTCGAATTCCGACAAGACCACGCACTCATCACACCGATCTCCTAATTGGCAGGTTTTACCCCGGCAATTAGAACACACGGTATGTGGGTCGAGAGAGGCCTTGGGAAGACGTTTGTTACAATCCCTAGCATTACATTTGCGAAATTTAGGTCCAGGGATAGGAGAAGGGTCAGCCATATTGAACAGTCAAAGAAAATCCGAAACAAATCCAAAGTCATCAACAATAAACACTAGCCAAAAAAGGGTTCAAGAGTTTTAATTGAAGAGAAAAACACCCGTCACAGCGAAAGCTCAAACAACCAAAATGAAGTACTTCACCAAAAATGACGAAAACTCAAGGTCAACAGCGAGCGGAATCAACTTGTCGATGAGACCGACAGAGAAGAACTGGAGCTGTTTACAAGTATATGCGGTATCTGGCCGATAGTCGGCGCTGGTGGGCACACCCGCAACCTTCACGGCGATCGCTCGCGAGTTTTTGGGTTTCTGTCGAGCCGTCCGAGACGTCAGCTATTATATATTCACCGGCTAAGTTTAATATTTAAAAATACTCTATTAGAAAGAGATGAAATAGTGAAGGTTTTGATCAATTTCATTACAGGATTTGTGCATGTTCATGTGTAACTTACTGTAATCAGAATAGCTTCAAATTATGTTTTACAGTTAATGTACTTGTTCTTCATTTTCTATATACTGTACACTATGTACTGAACATGATCATGAGGGGGCAGCCATCAAGAAATTTCAGTAACTAAGTTACATAGCATCTCCAATTATTCAACTTGATAACAATGCAGTACATGTACAGTTATTATGTCTCTTTTCTAATGGTAAGTGCAATAGCCTTACAGTGTTCAATCTACTTTCATATGTTACAGTAGATATATCCCTCGACAAAGATTGCCATTTATCCATTGTAATAGGTTCTAACAATGCAACATGAGGGCTAATTCAGTCAGAAACAGCACATCAAGCAAGATTAATCTTAACTGCATAGCATCAACAGTTTTACAAAATTGGTACAAAATTCACATATCTTTTTCAAATCCCAGACTGCTGAGATAGAGATTGGGAAGTATGTTTCAAATTGAGGTAAGCAAGTAATAAGATTGAGTCAAAGCTTGGCAAGAGTTAGAAAGAAACAGCTGGCAAACTTACCCTCATTGTTAATGGAACTGGAGCTGAAGCTGATTTACGATGCCGATGAAGGCCCTCTAAATTGAGATCATCCTGTTTTAAAGAGCAAGAATCAGTATTTCAAAATACACTAACAAATTACTACAAATTTTATACAATTTGTATTTTTCACTTTCCCTTTGCCTACACATAAACAATAGTCTGGCCTATTCTTTACAGAATCTCCTCTGTTCTCATACACCTGACAACACTGAGATTACCAAACAATACTTCTTCACCCAAGGGGTTAACTATTGCACTGTAATTGTTCAGTGGCTACTTTCCTCTTGGTAAGAGTAGATGAGACTCTTTAGCTATGATAAGCAGCTCTTCTAGGAGAAGGAAACTCCAAAATCAAACCACTGTTCTCTAGTCTTGGATAGTACCACAACCTCTGTACCATGGTCTTCCACTGTCTTGGGTTAGAGTTCTCTTACTTGAGGGTACACTTGGGCACACTATTCTATCTAATTTATCTTCCTCTTGTTTTGTTAGTTTTTATAATTTATATAGGAAATATTTATTTTAATGTTATTATTGTTCTTAAAATATTGTATTTTTCCTTGTTTCCTTTCCTTACTCGGCTATTTTCCCTGCTGAGGACCCTGGGCTTATAGCACCCTACTTTTCCAACTAGGGTTGTAGCTTAGCAATTAACAATAATAATAATAATAATAATAATAATAATAATAATAATAATAATAATAATAATAATAATAATAATAATACAAACCATTGATCTTTAACCCCTTCTTTACCAAGAAGCTTGGCAAAGTGTGAATGTCGTGTTCACAACCAGACAGGACTCATTGGTAATGAGACACAAATCTGCAGGTCTCTAAGGATGTTTGATGCGAGTTGACATATGTCTGTACGAATACTGTACTGTATATACACACACCGGTATCTTATCAGCAAAAATGAATCAACAAGGAAATTGCTCCAACTCGGGATTCTCTATCCCCAGTTGGAGCAACTTAGCCAATCGTATCCAAATAAGATCTGTATTTGTACAAATGACAACACAAAGATAACCAAAGAATTCTTGCTCCCTCAAGTTGTTAATTACTGCACTGTAATTATTTAGTGGCTACTTTCCACTAGGTAAGGGTAAAAGAGACTAAATATGATAAGCAGCTTTTCTAAGAGAAGGTCACTCCAAAATCTAACCACTGTTCTCTAGTCTTGGGTAGTGCCGTAGCCTCTGTACCATGGTCTTCCCCAGTCTTAGGATAGAGTTCTCTTGCTTGATGGTAAATTCACATACACTATTCTACGTGTTTCCTTATTTCCTTTCCAGCTTGGTTTCCTTTCAACATAGCTGTTCAAATACTTATTCATCAATTTTCTCTATCTTTCCCCTGATATTTAAAACCAATTCCTTCCAGTGAGCTCAGTAATCTTATAATCCAATCTACTAAGATTTTCAATAGCATTATTCTAATTTTCTGCAATTCCTGGTTCATCTCGTATTCTATGCTATCACCCATTATCCTATCCTTTACCATTATCTTGTAAGCCTTCCTAATGGTTGGTACCAATTACTGTCATATCTATCACTCCTTTCCCATTATTCATCCCCTCAACAAAGAAAAACCTTTGTAATCTTGCATTATTTTTCTGCCTAAGAAGACCACAACTCTCAGCTAATACATTTGCTTCATAATCTTACAAGCACACTCCAATCATGAATCATTTGTTTTATAAATACAGTAATACACTATATAAAAAATATTAATTTTGAATATAAAGTACAACCCTTACAGTATATTTCTGCATAATAGACGACCTTTAAAGCCCAAAATTTACCCTTAAAAATTGGGGGCCATCTTATACTACCTTGAATTCTATGTGATGTTTACCAGTAGGCTAGCCTCGGCCTATGTGGACAGGACTTTGTGAACAGTTCACCAGAAATAAAATGCAGTATTGTATTCAAATAGCTACATTACAGTTTTAAGTATCATATATTGTATAATTTATCCACCAATAAAAATAATTGATGCATCATTACCTCTATTGTGCCAAATAACTCATCACTGATTTGTGCTGCACCAAATTCCTTTTTAAGAGTAGCTTTGGTAGACGCATATAACATCTTCTCCCTAATTGGAGAGTCATCTGGTGACCAACAGAGTAGAAGCCACTCATATCCACCATGTGCCTCTGAATCTAACCTAAAATAAAAAAATATCTTTGAAACAATTGCATTGAACATAATTTACATATTAATTTAAGTACAGTATACAATATTGTACTGTATAGTGTATGTATTCAAGAGCCTAAAAAAAAATACAGTATTTTTCTAACAAATTGGAAGAAAATAGTGTCAAATTTTATGAAACTACTGATTGACTAAATCCCATTCTTGAAAACAAGAGAATTTTTGTAAAAAAAAAAAAAAAAAAAGGTTATTAATATACTGTACACTTTTCCTCCTATTGGAAACCTGTGCTTAGTTTTCGTAACAGAGGACACATATTACATTATGAAGCTACAAAGCAAACAAAAATTTAAAGGAATTTGACCAGTTGGTCACCATCATATGCATGGAATTGGTTCCGTAATCCCACAGATCTCGAAACCTACGTCGCTTAAAGTTCTTTAAATAAAGTAATATACAGTAGAACCTCGGTTTACGAATTTAATTAGTTCTTAATTCGAACTCGTAAACAGAAAAATTCGTATCGCGAAACGAATTTCCCCATAAGAATGTTATAAAATCGAAATAATTAGTTCAACCCATCTACAAAAACCAATTTTCACAAATTTTTCCTTACACATATAGTACTCTACTGTACTCTACACAAAATTATTAAAATATTGCAGTCATTTAATGATGAAAATATGGATATGCATGCACAGTAAACCTGAACTTTACCTTAGAGGAGTGTCGCTGCTGGCTTGATGGAGACGAGAGGAGGGAAAGGAGGAGGAGGGGGTTACTGCTTGGAGGGAGAATCTCCCTCCATGAGAACTTCAGGAACGTTGACTGGAGTTCTCTCGCGAGAATGGCGTTCACTATCACTGGTTTTGCGTTTGCGAGACTCTTGGTCGTCGTCTTTCACAGTTCTTTTCTCCCCCTTCACAAGATATTTTTCAATAGACACCTGCTTTTGTCTGTTCTTTAAAATTTTTTAGAAGTGACCCACCCCATTATCGACTAATAAATCTATTGCACGGTCTGTTTCAGCCTTATTCGGGACATTTTCCTCAAGAAAACTTTTCACATCTTCCCACTTCTTTAAAAAATCTTTTATCTCACTCGATGACAGTGATTTTGCAGTGCCTCCCTCCTCCTCAGATGAGATTTCCTCTATTACCTCTCTTTGCTGCTGCTCGTGCAGGTCCTTCAGCTCCTCGGTGGTCAGCTGCTCCTTATGCTCCTGCAGGAGGTCGTCGATGTCATCCGTGTCCACCTCCAGCCCCATTGCCTTGCCCAAGGACACAATATCCTCGTCAACTGCTTCCTCCTGGTTGGGTTCGAACCCCTCGAAAACCCGTTCTGCAACGGCGTCGGGCCACAGTTTCTTCCAGGCGGAATTGAGGGTTCTCCTGGTGACTCCTTGCCAGACTTTATCAATTAAAGTCAGGCAGTTGTAGATGGAGTAGTGATCCTTCCAAAACTCTCTGAGGGTAAGGTTGGTGCCCTCTGTTACTTCAAAGCAGCGCTGGAACATAGCTTTGGTATAAAGTTTTTTAAAATTTGAGATCACTTGCTGATCCATGGGCTGGAGTATTGGAGTGGTGTTGGAGGGTACGAACTTCACCTTAATGAACTTGTATTCCTCCGCTATGTCCTCTTCAATGGCTGGAGGATGGGCAGGAGCATTGTCCATTAACAGCAAGGCTTTGAGTGGGAGGTCCTTCTCCAGGAGGTATCTCTTGACTTCGGGACCAAAAACCTCGTTCATACACTCAACGAAGAAGATCCTTGTCACCCAAGCCTTCGTATTAGAACGCCACATGACGTGCAACTTTTTCTTCTGCACATTGTTCTTCTTGAAGGCTCGTGGATTCTCCGAGTGATACACCAGGAGAGGTTTAATTTTGCAATCCCCACTGGCGTTGGAACAGAACAGCAGGGTTAGACGGTCTTTCATGGGCTTATGGCCAGGAAGGGCCTTTTCTTCTGCCGTGATATAGGTCCTCCTGGGCATTTTCTTCCAAAAGAGGCCTGTCTCATTGCAATTAAACACCTGTTGGGAAACGTCCTCGGAGTCCACGAGCCTTTTGAACTCTTTCACAAAAGACTCTGCTGCCTTCGTATCGGCGCTGGCCCCCTCGCCATGCCGAACAACACTATGGATACCCGTTCTCTTCTTGAATTTTTCAAACCAACCACGGCTTGCCTTAAAACTTTGTTTTTCTGCTGATGTGCCTGGCTCACTTCTCACCAAGTCCTCGTAAATGGTTCTTGCCTTCTCGCATATCATGTTCTCATTTACTGAATCTCCTGCGAGCTGCTTTTCATTTAACCACACCATTAATAAATTTTCTGCGTCATCAAGAATAGGTGGCCGTTGTTTTGACAACGACGATACACCTTTAGCTACTTTAGCGGCCTTTATTTCTTCTTTTTTCTTTAATATTGTGCATATCGTCGACTGCGAGCGATTGAAAAAACTAGCAATGTCTTTCACACGCATGCCTTGGTCATGCTTCTCGATGATCTCCTTCTTCATCTCGATCGTTATCATCAGCTTCTTCTTACAGCTTTCCTTCTTCGACATCTTAGGAGCCATTGTCTATCACAATAATACACAGTACAGTACTGTAATCACAAATGAGTGAAAATAAAACAAATCACAAACCACGTGTAAAAATCACAAAGAAATCGTCCACGAATTCACTAAGTATGTATGCTATCGAGACAGCGGATACTGAGATAATGAACGAGTGAAGGGGGTAATAAAGGGGTTTAGGGGGTGGTAGGTATGCGTGGGAGGAGTCACGTGACTCCATTGTGAGATGCTGTCGTTAAGTTATTTCCATGAAAAATGCGATCAGGAAGCGCGGCGTTAACACTTTTCCACAAAAAACGGCGCGTGGGAGGGAAATTTAAATTCGTTAACCGATACAATATTCCTTAACCGAGACGAATTTTTCAGAGAAAGTCACTTCGTAAACCGAAAAATTTGTAAGCGGACTCGTTCGTAAACCGAGGTTCTACTGTAAATACATTCTCCTGTATATAATGAGTAATGTATTTTAAGAGGATTACTGCTAATCCAATAACGTAAATGATCTGCAATTTAAATGTTTAAAGGTTACTCATGAAAAGCAGAGGCAAAGGACAGTGACATCGCCCTATTAAGCAGGACAATGCCCTAGAGACTGACCATATATACATATGACCAGTGCCCAGGCCCCCTCTCCACCCAAGCTAGGACCAAAGAGGGCCAGGCAATGGCTGCTGATGACTCAGCAGATAGATCTATAAGCTCCCCAACAACCCCTCCTTAGCTCACAAGAATGGTGAGGTTGCAGCGACCAAAGGAATTAACGAGTTTGAACGGGACTCGAAGCCCAATCTCACGATTAACGGTCAGGGACGTTACCACACAGTACCGTACTATCTATAGAGCACACACAATGCATAAAAAAACCTGACACAATCAGTACAGATACAACCATTATATGCCTAAGTAAATAGTACATATCAGTAAAAATAACATATCCTTTTCTTTCTTTTAGACTTGAATTATTTTGCTTAATGGTCTGAAATAAAATACTGCATAAAATTGCAATTGTGACAACAAAATAGTGAAAATCACTCTAACTCTCTCAAACACCCTGCACTAACACACTCTGTAACCATGGTTCCTCGTCATGATAGCCTTTGCATGATGAAGACGATGTGGTGTGAAGTTTCTTAGGGGATCAACCCTCGCTATTTTCTCTTCCATTGAACCAAACTTGTGGCCTACTTTGTCACACTACATAAAACTTTTTAATAGTTTTATAATTTTTATTCACTCTTTCAGAGCTGGCCTTTTTATGTACCCCCTTAACCTTCAATAAGAGATTGCTCTCTTGATCACATAACTGCATTTTTAGATACTTAACTAAAACAAAGCTTGCTAACTTCACAAGAAGCAAAATAAAGATGCTAACCAAACACTGCTCAAACAAGATTTGTTGGGAAACTGGGGTAAAAAGCAGTAGAATGGTATGCTTACAAAGCACTTAATTTGGGTGAGACTTAAAATTACTGTACAGTGCATGGTGCAAGGCAACTTCAAGCCTTGCTTATTGGGATTTTTAAGAAACATATTATAACACATTCAATCCATGAGTTATCAAAACTGTATGAATATCTAAAACCTGGATATGTACAGGGCCATCTTTATAGAGATTACACAGAAAACAAATGAAAATCTTTACAAATTAAAAAAATGTTATACTATATTCTGATAAATTATTTGTGATATTACTAGTAAATGTTTCTACTCTACATGTAAATGAGTCTATACTGTATATAACAACTAATCTCATGATCCAATCATATACCAACCATACAAAGACATAATAGGTGAATTGGTCTGATTGATTAAAGTAAATGTAAAGCAATTTAATAGCACTGTGAAATATTAAATACCCATAATAATGACAAATTATAAAGGAATTTGTATTTTCGTACCTATACAAACCTGAGTTCTTTAATTATATGGAGTAAAATAACAGTGAACGCTGGAATACGGCAGTTAACCCTTTAACCCCCAGGCTATTTGGAAATTTCCAACCCTTAACCCCAAGGGGGTTATTTTTTTCCCAGCACATTTTGCAGTATATTTTATTTAAATTGCTCTAACAGCCTTAATTTTTGTCATAGAGAGGTCACGTTGGTCTCATTCTCTTAGAAAATGCCTGAATTTTCTCAAAAAATTATCAAAAATATGAAAAAAAAAAATTTTATAGCATTTTTTGGCAAGGACGTACCGGTACATCCATGGGGGTATAGGGATGGCTTTTGTGAAACGTACCAGTACGTCCTTTGGGGGTAAAAGGGTTAAACTTTTAACGAGGTGTAAACAACTGGCAACCTCAATTAAATTGCAGCTGAGACTTGTCGTGGGTGATGATGGTGGGACAGTTTGAGTAAACGACTCAAGTTTGCCTAAAAAGGAATCATACAAATTACTGTACTTTTAAACTTTCCCATTTGTGTCTATATGCATACAAACCATCACTCTTTACTTATATGGCGTCTCATCCTTAGGAGGGAGGAAAACAAACCCAGGAATCTCAAGCTTAGCATTAGATGCGACCACCAGAGTTCCTACACTTCGCGAAACCAGATCAAGTTGATGGTAATCACGGCCCGTGCAAGTGGTATAAGGCAAGACTGGAGCTGAGCTTCGCTGAGCTGAACTCAAAGCAACACTGCACTGCTAATGAAAAAGTAATATGTTTGCTCGGTTTATCACATTTCCCCCTGTAAGAAATGTGGGAAACAGACTCAAACATGTTTGAAACACCCTGTAACTGAAAACAAGTGAGCTAACCTATCTCAGATTGAGTCCAACTAGTGAGTTATGATGCTGTACTCAAAAAGACGGTAAGATAGAAAGAAAAAGAAAGCCAGTCACTCTTCACTTTAATCTCAGACTAAAACCTAACCTCAGCCTCAATCTGGTGATACTGGTTTTGTTAAGAGCCAAAGAAGCTAAACCCTTTGCTGTACAGCTACTATAGATCCTAGTGTAAAAGTGTCCATGGTCCTTTGAGTCACATCCCTCAGGTAATGAATGGGCTGTGAAGGTGCTATGTCTCTTCCAGATCCCTGCCCTATGAACCTGTGACACAGAAAAGTTTTTCTTAAAGGCCAAGGAGGCAGCAATGCCTCTCATGTCATGGGCCTTGATGCGAGAAACCACTGCTGAGGATTCCAGGGACCTGGAAATCAGAAGGAGATGGTGTTCCTTGTAACCTTCTTGGTGCTCCCTGTGCTCACGAACAGGTTCTGCAGGCGAGGTCTGGTAACCCTGGTGTGTTTAAGATAACACCGTAACACCCCAACAGACATTAAAAGCTAATCCAGATTACCTGAAAAGAAAAGAACCTTGGATACAATGAAGCAGGATTCTGGATTTTTGTAATAAACTCGGGGATGAAACCTAGAGACTTCCTCCACCCCCTTGAATGGGTGATGTTCCACATAGTTCACTTAACAGCTTGGCAGAAGCCAAGGGGAGAAGGAACACTGTATTCAAGGCAGATCCTTATCCAACACGGTTGAGAGGTTCATATAGGGCCCTCTTCAAAGAACTTAAGAACTTTGATGACATTCCAAGTTGGCAGGTTAACCTCAACTTGAGGACAAGACTGCTCAAAGCATTGTATACATAGAAAAATCTACTCCAAAAAAGAAACCACTTCTTTTACATCTAAAGATTTTGCTCAAGGCTAAGCAATAGCCTTTCACCACAGAAACAGAAAAGTACCCTCCCCTTACCGAGGTAAAACAGGAAATCAACTATCAAGGGTAGAGTGGTTTCAAGCAGATGAACTCCTCCCACAGCACCAACCACAGAAAACAGCCCACTTGGACTAGTAGACTGACACTGAGGATTTTTGGAGGTATCCAGACATCTGTCGGGCACTTTCCAGAGAAAGCCCCCCTTGAGAATAGATGCTAAATAACCTCCATACGTGATGATGCAGGGAATGTACTGCGCTGTAGAAAATCTTGGCGTGAGGCTGCTTCATCAGATGTGAAAGGTACAGGAGTTTCCTGGGAGACTCCACTAGCAGTTGTAGCAGGTCTGAAAACACCCTCTCAGTACGGCCACATTGGGACTACTAGGGTTAACAAGAGGTTTGGTGTTTCTCTTACCCTGTTGAAAATTCTTCTCAGTGGCAAAATGGCAGAAATGTGCGGACGTCTTCGAATGTTGCTATGAGGTCTGAGACTGAAGCGCAGTATACTGGAAGTTTTGCATTGAATGAGGTGGCGAAAAAATCGATGCTAGGAGAACCCCAAAACATCAAAACTCTTGTTGCTATCTGAGGACTCAAAGACTATCCACCCATAATGAGTCCGGCTCAGCTGATCTGCTATGATGTTTTTTTCTGCCCAGGATGAACTGGGCTGAGAGAGGGATCGCATTGTTTTTCCAGCTGATGTGAGATTTTGCCTCCTTTCTTCCAAATGTAGAACACTAAGGTGGTGTTGTGCTCTTCAGCACCATCGAGTGTCCCCAAAGCAGATGTTGAAAATGCTGCAAAGCCAATTTCCCTGCCTTCATTTCCAGAAAACTGATAGGCTGAAGACGATCGATGTCTGACTACTCTCCTGATACTAACCATTGGTTGAGGTGCAATGCCCATCCTTCAGTGGAAGCATCTGTGAATAACCTGAATTCCGGGGGAGCTACTGTACTGCCAAAGGAGACCCTTCCTTGAGGTCCAATTAGTCTAACCACCAGAGAGGGTCTTTCCTGGAGTGGGGTCCTACCTGGATCAACCTCTGGGGATCGTCCAGATGTTGGGACCAAGATGTCTTCAGGTCCCATTGCAGGTTTCTCATACGGAGTTTCCCACCAGGGACCAGGCGTTCTAGTGAGGCCAGATGTCCCAGCATCATCTGCCATTACCGAGCTGGAAGAAAAGGCTGTTGAGTAAAAGGGAAGGCAGTGCAAAGTAGCCCAAGAAATTCTGTCTTCTGATGAAAACACTTTCCCGAGGTGCAAATCTACTTCCATTCCCAGGTAGACTAATACCCGAAATGGGGATAGGACAGACTTCTCCAGATTTATCACAATCCCCAGATCTTGACAAAACTCAAGAAGCCTACAGTAGGGTCCCGAATTATGCGAGAATTTGGTCGATGAAAGGCCTCGTGTAATTGGAAATTCGTATATTTCGAAACACATCATGGCGGCAAACAGCAACCTACCCGTCAATTTTTTTTTCACTCCATTTCTAGCTTTTTAGCTATATATATACTGTATATACACTGTGTGTGTGTATGTATGTGTGTATGTATGTATGTATATATATATATATATATATAAAACATATATATATATATATATATATATATATATATATATATATATATATATATATATATATATATATATATATATATATATATATATATATATATATATATATATATATATATATATATATATATATATACTGTAGCTTTTATCTTAACAATACTGTAAGAAATCCTTCTTATAGATTTTTTTTATAAAATACTGTACAAAATTTCTTTTATGGATAAATAAAACAATAAAAAGTTGTTAAAGTTTTGATAATTTTCTATGACTGTAGTATTTACTACTGTACTATGCATAGCTTACTGTTTTCAGTATTTTCCGAATGATGTAGAATTATTTCCTATAGATACAAAAAACAAAAAAGGGTTTTCAAGGTTTGATACAGTACGTATCTAGCAATAGTTAAAAATTACAGTATAGTACTGTATACCCATGATGACACTCCCACACGTAAACACGGCCACTAGGCGCAAGTGTGCAATAGGCTGCTGTACGATAATCACGCTTTTTTTGCCCTGAGCGGTCATTTCACTAATGATAATTTTTCAAAGTTAATATAATTTCTTTATGCTTATAATTCGTAATTATAGTTAAAAGTAGGGATATTAATTAAATGGTTGAGTAAAAAAAACAATTAATACTACTATTATTTAATTTCAAATGGCTACATAATACTGAATATTCTAATGGGTTCTTTTTATCTTCAATCGTAAATCTTACGCCTGGATAAGCAACAAAAGGAAAGGGATAGGTCTCTCTCTCTCTCTCTCTCTCTTCATATCGTTTCCTGTATAGTTTTCAAATATGTTCGTCATACATTTGTACATTATTTATCCACTTTATTCTCTCTCTCTCTCTCTCTCTCTCTCTCTCTCTCTCTCTCTCTGCGTTTCCTTTCCCTTTATAGTTTTGTGAAATTTCGTTGTCCAGTCATTCGGTAATGAGAAGTCATTTTCGCTTTCGACATCGAAAGAAAACTTTGTTTCTTCAATATACTCATCACTGGAGGATTCAGAACTAGTGCTCTCATTATCAAACAGGTTATCATTATCAAATTCCACAACAAGAATATCATTTATTTCATCTAAAGAAATAACCTTCCTCTTAAGACCTTTCATTACAAAAGGAACAACAAATAACCACTTATGCATGAACGCCCGAGCGCACTGATAGGAAACCAGTTCAAACCAGAGTTTTGTAACATCAAGCTACCTTCAGAAAAATAGTTGCCAGACATCATATAAGTTTCTATTCACAGTCCCCATATGCTGAGAGTGTTGCCAAGTGGTGATCCTATACTTACTATACGAGTAAAGTAACATCACGAGACTGACGGCTTGTAAAAGGCAATTAAAGTCATGAACGGAATATACAGTTGAAGGCGGTACCGAGTAGATCGTGGTGAACGGTTTATCACGTGGGTGACGCTTAACAGGTTATAAAAACATTTTATATAGTTCGGTATTTTCTCTATCCATCCTCTCCCAGAAAACCTTCAAATGTGAATTATCGGAATGTGTGCAGATCTTGGCAGTGCGATAACTAGTTAGCGACTGAGAATAAAAAAAATAAAAAGCCCGATTGACGAATGACGATGCTGATGAAGAGGATATGGAATACCGATTTTTCCCTAATTGATTTTTTCTACGCTCTGTCTAATCCAATGTACAGTACATTCTTATGTAAAGGGCGAACCCCAACATTTCTTGATGCTGCTACACTTTAATTATAGATATTTTACCACCTATTTATAATCTTTATTTATAATAACATCTTTAGTAAAAGCTCTTCAATATCACTTTCAGGAGTAAATGCGTTTATGATCGACGATGAAACGTAAAAAAAAAAACGTTTTCCTTTTAAGAAGGCGTTTTTTTTAGGAAAAAAAAAAAACAACACGAAACAAAATTGCTCATATTTCATATATTTTGATTTTCTAAGGATAAATAAAACATTAATTATAACATTATTATTACATAGTACCTGGTAAGATATCTTTTGCCGCAAAAGTTAACCTATAGACAGATGTTAAAATTGGTTAGCGAGTTCGTTATGATCAGCGATGGAACGTACTAAACAAAGTAATGGGTTTGGTTGTGGTGACATGTTTGGCAGTAGCATGATATAAAATAGTCTTTATTTTGATGGTTTTTAATTTAAAGTTTAATGAATAAGGATTTTTCACCATAATCACAACGTAAGTATAAAAATTAATTAGTACAAATATGGAATATTATACATATAGGTGTTGGACAGTTAGGCTAGGCCTAGCGACAAGTTCACACAACAGATGGGCAAACCTTAACATTTTTCATCCAAAACTAGTCTTAAAATGTTTGAACAGAAATCTTTCTCTCACATTCTCCCCCCCCCCCCCTTCTCAGACATCGGGGAACCATCACCCCCCCCCCCAATACAATTAAGAAAACAATAGATTTCCTACGCTTCGCGGTGCTTGACTCGCGGATTTAGAATGCTCCTCGCAAATACAGGAAAATTAATTTTTAAAAACTATCGATCGCGTAATTGAGGAATCGCGTAATTAGAACACGTGTAATTCGGGACCTTACTGTACCTCGGTGGTCCCGGAGAATCTACTGAGTGCGAAGATCAGCCAGTCATTCAAGTACCATAGCAGATGAATCCCATTGGTGTGGGCCCAAGACAATACCAGTTAGAAGACCCTCATAAAGGAAAGGCCATCGACAGCCCAAAGCCGAGGACCTTGAACTGGTATACTTGTCCATCTACTTCCACATGTAAGAACTTCCTGGACGCCAGATGAATTGCGATCTGAAAGTAGGCGTATTTTAGATCCAAAATGACCATGAAGTTCCCCAGTCTGACTGCTTTCCCTTCCTCTAGGGTGACCTTGTCCTTACCTGGATTGAAAGGGATGAGCTGGCTTGTTATGGGTGGACTGGGTCTTCGACACCTTTACCGAGGACCTTCTGGGGGTAGACACACAAGCCGATGGTCTCAGTGTTCCTAAGGTGGAGGGTTAAGGCTGCAAAAGTGAGAGAGCCCTCTACATCATGGAGTTCTGCATCTCCTTCCACCAGATCTCTGTTGCAAGGGAGATGTCCTGTTGATGAAAAAGAGAAGTATGCTCCAGTGAAGCATTCTCCATGATTGACCATTCCTGTTTCCCAATCTATTTGTGAAACCTCTGTGATCGCATCCCGCCATTTTAGTACTCGATTCGTCTAATGGGACATCAATTGAAACAGGTACTCTACTGCTTTCGACCCTGAAAGGATGTTTTTCAAGGTCTTCTTTTTGGCATTGGACAAGTCTTCTGTGCTGGCCAGGTAGCAAACTGTACCTGCCCAGTTGTCAATCCAAGATGCCGCTTGAAGAGCATTAATGGTGGTGGACTCGATACCTGAAGCTTCTGCTTGGTTGACGAAAACCGGGCTGAAAGAGTATCTATCTGATGAGCAACCAGGAGTCAGAGTAGAAACTGCAGGGTCGAGAGGCAAAGCTGATGGGTTGGAGTCCAATACTCTGTATTACTTGAGCTGTTTCGGCATTGGAGTTGGAAGCAAGCGAGAGGAGCCTGCAAATCTCAGCGATGCTTGTTTCCCTATTTTCTTGAAACTTAATTTGCAAGCATATCCCAGGGCAAATGCAAAGTAAGTAATACCAGGAGAAGAGCCGCACAAAAAGTCAAAGACTGATCTGCCTTTCGGTGACAAAGGTCGAGCCTCTTCTATCTTGATGATCGAGTAGTTCACCCGAAGTACCACAATTTATTTTGACTCTGCTTCTTCCTCCTTAGAGAGGGGGTTTTTGGGCCTGTCGGTAAAACATCAGCCGTTGAAAACTCCGACTCCTCAACTGACTCACCCTCTCCCTGGTTGAATTCATCAACATAGGATTCTTGACTCTCCTGGGTCTTGGAAGACAACTGCAAAGGTGACGATCTACCACTATGATGTTTGATCCTAGAACCCTGCAGCTGATCATGAGATGCAGGTTTGTTGCAAAAAGTCGACTTGTCCTTTCCCTAAAAATCTTTACTTTCCCTTCAAACAAGAACCGGTGCCAGAGGGAATAAAATACAGTAGGTTAAATCCTTGGGTCTTATGGTTTAGTAATGAGCAGATGGGGCATCTACTAGCCTACGAACCGATTCTGGGTGCTCGTCTGAAAAGGTAATAGGGATCAACTAGTACAAATCTGCAAAGGGAAACTCCCTTGGAGAAAGGAAGCCCTTACGTGTGCGAAGCCAGGCGTCGTCACGAGGTGGAATGGCAGAGACTTGATTTCTGCTTTGTTTCATGGACCTATCTCTCAAGTTATCTGGAAGATGAAGAAGCAATAGAATCATAGCAATGGGTCTGGATTGGCCTCGAGCATCTACTTCTTGTAGCTGAATGGCACCACCCACCATGAGATTCTCGATAGCCAGCGAGGGTTGATGAGGAAAAGGTACATCTGAAAAAACTAGAGAAGTAGGATTAGGGGGAAGCTTACCTCACCCTTCTCTCCCTCTTGCAGGTGAAGGATCTGAATCTCCTAAATATTGACACTTCGATGCAGGGAAAGGACTACGAGAGGAAGCACGTCTGTAGGTCTCGTAGATAGAGCACTTGATCTAGGCAAGACTATAGGAGTATCTCAAGTAAAGCGGTAAGTGTAGGAGGCATGGTAGTCGAGCAATCGCAATTGTGAGGTGAGGTGATAGCGAGGTGATGTATAGAACCTGGAGCGCAAGGGCGAGCTTCAGTATTCCTGCAAAGGAGGTGAATCCTATCGGAAGCGTCTGTACTGCGAAGGCAAGACTTGGGTGTACCGAGATCTCTTAAAGTGAGGAGAGTGTCCTAACTGCAAAGTAAAGCTCTGGTAGCAAAGGTGAAGTGGGCTATGAATCCTTTGATGAGGGGAAGTACTTAAGGGTGATCTGGAGAGATGTCATCTCCGGGGTGAAGGCGAGGATCTTAGTAAAGTGAGGAAGCATAAAAAAAACGCAACTCTGTCCTTTCCGAAGCCAGTAACGGACTACGAGAGGGAGAGATTCTCTTGCTCAATGTGCAAGGGGAAGCGCTGGCAAGCGAGATCCTACAACCTGAAGGTCTGTCAAACGAAGGTTCGGTAGTAGATAGGCGAGCAGATGAAGGACCGATCATTTAGCATCTAGTGAGCAAGGAAGCAGGTCTCATTGAGGATCATTTAATAGAAAGCACTCTCGAATTTGCCTTCGAAGAGGAGATATCACATCCAGACGGCGAAACAATCTTACGAAAAGGCAGAGAAGAGCTGCGAGGGTCTCCTGGAGAGTGCTGGTAAGGAAGAGCAGGGGCCAACCAACGAGATGGTGACTTCGGCGGGTGAAGACCTGCGGAGGAGCCAGTAGGAGCAAGCACACCCTGTATGGAACAAGATAACATCGAGATGGTGTTCTGACAATATTCCTCTTTCAAGAAATGAAGATTTCTCCTCCAACGGTGGGCCTGAAATACCCAGCAAAGGCCACAGCAGTCCAAGAGCATTTGCCATCAGTAAATCAAAAGAAAAGGAAAGATTAGTGGAACTAATCTTAAGAGGAGGCAACTCCGTTTTGCTAGGGGAAGTGACGAGCCTCTTTGCCCCAGAGATTGACCGCAAATCAAACAACCATTGCTCTTAACTGACCATCCTACGGGAAGAGACGGAAAGGAGTTCCAGGGGAAGAAGAAACAGGCTTAGACTTCCTAGACATCGTGGAAGAACCCAAAGGCAAAGACTCCCTTTTAATCTTCTTCTTCTGCCTGCTAAACAATGCCAACTGGGAGGATGGCCACTGCCTGCATTCCTCACAAGGTGAGGCTTCAGAGCACACACGGCCCCAACACCCCTGGTATAACCTGAGGGTCTACTTTGACCTTCCTCATGTGCATCCTGCAATTGGACACGTACGAATGATCAAAAGTAAACAGCTAGTATACAGATGGAAGAAAAAGCAAAAATATGTTTAAATTAAGGCAAAGCATAAACTGGCAAATTCACAGCCAGAGAAACAAGTTCTCTCTCCGACAGCTGAAATTCAATTGAGGTTAGAGTGAGTTATCTTATGGCTGACAGGATAAATACCCTCCCGGTTGTTTACACCTCATTAAAATTTCAACTGCCATATTCCAGCCTCCGCTGCTATTCTACTCCATATAATTAAAGAACGATAGTTTGTATGCTTACAGGAACAAATATTAAATATACATAACAAAATATTGTATGTATACACAAAATCACGGTAGGAACAAAACTATAAAAATGCAGGGCATACCTGTAAAGGAGATAGCAAGGTTGTTTTTCCTTTAGCAGTGGCAAAACCATCAAGTTATAATCATCCTCCCAAGTTCCCCTGGCCTCCTGATATTCTCCAAGATGCAGTGCCTCTGTTTGAATATACAAGAGCTTTATTAGTTCAAAATCACAACTCAAATAGCTGCTACTCTGATAAATTCTGAGTAATGTATTCACATTCCTATTCAACTTTATAACTGTCATACCAGCCAATCATAATGTTTGAACATGATAGGCTCCGTGGCATAGCCTCTGTACCATGGCCTTTCACAGTCTTTCAAACACTGCATAATTATTTCATATTACAGAGGCTTACTTTTAACTGTTAATCATAAGGCCCTTATTTTCAAACCCAAACAGTTGGAAGTAGGAGGGTCTTTTATCAACATCATTATTGAATTTCTATGCAATAGATCCCAGTTGTTGATGGGCACCATAGTGACTATAAAAATGTGATATCTGGTGTTCCTCAGGGTAGTGTTCTTGACCCAATATTTTTTTGCATATACCAATGATGCCACTTTCTTTGCATTAATTCTATCTCCTAAATGTAGATCTGGGGTTGCTGAATCCCTTAATAGCAATCCAACTAATATTAGTGCATTGTGCAAATTATGAGGCATGAAGTTGAATCCAAACAAAACTTAAAGTATGATTGTCAGTAGGTTGAGGACAGTTGCTCCTCAACATCCGGATCTCACATTGATAATGTTTAACTCAGTATGACACTTGAAATTTTAGGTGTGATTCTTGAGAGCAAGTTTACTTTTGAAGAACACATTAGGTATGTGTCTTCATCAATTGCACAAAAAAAAAATTGATTCATTGAGAAAGTCTTATAAGGTTTTCAGTGATCAATCTATTCTGAAGAAGTATTTTAATTCTTTCATTCTACCTGATTTCAAATATTGTTCTCCTGTCTGGTCTTCAGCTGCTGATTCTCATCTCAATTTGTTGGACAGGAACTTAAGGTCTCTTAAATTTGTTATTCCTGATCTACATATCAATCTGTGGCATCGTCATTAAATTAGTTCTTTATGCATTTTGCATAAGATTTTCCATGATTCTGACCATCCTTTACATTCAATCTTCCTGGACAGTACCAATAGACAGTCTTTCTCTATCATGAGGCTCAATACTACACAGTATTTTAGAAGTTTTATTCAATCTGTGACCAAGTTGTGAAGTGATTTTCCTAATCAGGTAGTTGAATCCGTAGAACTTCCAAGATCAAACTTGCAGTAAATGTTTATATGTTGAACAGGTTGATATAAGTCTGTTTTAATGTTGTTACTGTTCTTGAAAAAGTTATTTCAATTGTTAATTAGGGCCCTCCGGGGGTTTCTTTATTCTATATTGATATAAACATCAGTGATTAATTCCCTGAATATTTGCAAAACCAATGGTCGAAAGAAATCATATAATACTACATGTCCTAACTCTCAAGGCGATATCTCTACCAATCAGCTACACTGCACTGCTGTTACGTTTAATTTTGAAGAATTCTTAGAACTTATATTAGAACTTGTTCTTCGAAGAGAAAAATTGAACAAGGTAAAGCTGAAGTACAGTACTCACATAGATAGGAAGAAAAAGATGAAGTGACTGGATTAAAACCAGAAAGCATACTGCAATAATGGTAGGGGCCCAAAAGCTCTAGGGAAATAAAAAAAAAAAAAAAAAAAAAAAAAAAAAAAAAAAAAAAAAAAAAAAAAAAAAAACAATACTTTAATTTCAACTGTTTGCCACAAAAAGCACGCCGAGGAGTAACCAATGCTTCTGGTGTCTAAAGATTTGGTACTATAGTATATCAGAAACCACTGTTCATTATGAAATGCTTACAATATCTATAACATGCAGTACAGTAAAACTATCAAAACAACAGGACCAACCTAAGATGGATGTACCTTTAAGTGTTGCTTACATTATCGAATTGAATTACAGCTGAAAAGAAAATACTTAAAAAGGCAAAGTCTACCTTTTATTTTATATTTTTGTTAGAAAAATACCAGTAGATCTTAAAACTATGAGTAAGGACAAGAGGAATAACTATCAATTGACCTTGAGTATCCCTGTTAGTGTGCCTTCTTCTGAAAAAACAAAAGTCAATTCTTCCTTTACTACATAAGAAATTTGACCTTAAATACTAAAAGAAACCTTAAAGTATACTTATTCAGAGTATTTTCAAACCTATATAAACCTGTACTTACCATCTTCAATCGTAATTTTAACTACTCGAATGTTCCCGCTGCGGCACGTACCAAAGAAGTTTAACAGCTCATCGTTTGCTGGAAGAAAATGAGTTCCATTAATATACTGCACCTTGATAAAATCCCATGACACAAAATTTTATAGCTTCAATTATAAAAATAAATACAGGCACTGTATACAGTAAAAATACTACTGCACTGTATGCTAAGCATTCTTTCTGTTAACCCTTTAACCCCCAGGCTATTTGGAAATTTCCAACCCTTAACCCCCAGGGGGTTATTTTTTTCCCAGCACATTTTGCAGTATATTTTTTTTAAATTGCTCTAACAGCCTTAATTTTTGTCATAGAGAGGTCAGGTTGGTCTCATTCTCTTGGAAAATGCCGGAAGTTTCTCAAAAAATTATCAAAAATATGAAAAAAATAATTTTTATAGCATTTTTTTGCAAGGACGTACCGGTACGTCCATGGGGGTAAAGGGACGGCTTTTGTGAAACGTACCAGTACGTCCTTTGGGGGTAAAAGGGTTAAAATTAAATTATAATAGATGTACATGTAACAGACAAATTATGCCATGTTCAATACACACTATTTAAACCTGGGTGTTCATCATGACTCTTTTGCAGATTTAACGATCACTAAGCCTTAATAACTTATGATGTGCGATGAAGAAATTTATGTGTATAATTTTCTAAACAAGAACTTCATAAGATAGGAAAGCAATGACACTCTCCTCCCCTCCTATGCCGGAACATAGTAATACAGTACCACAAGAAACTAAATGAGCAACAAATTATTTTCAGAGACCCTAAATGGAGAATTACAACCTTTACTTCCTAAGTTTCAGCTATTAGGGAACATTATGAAAGTGTCAAGGGGATGATTTATTGATGGATTTTGAGCATTTTGGCATTCTTACATCGAAGGTCATATATGCCAATATCGTTTGTTATAAATAAAGAATAAACGTAATTCAATTTAAAACCATAAAAGAAAAGATGTCCCTATAAAAGTTAAATAGCTTTCAAAAGCCCTAATTCTGAGATAAAGCTAAAAATACCATTAGCATAATACAACACATCCTGCCCTAGAATCTTGGCAAGGATGAACCTACCATCCTCACCTCGAGCCTCAGAGAGATATCTATTTCTCAAGGTGCTAAAAGTGAGGCATTCGGTCAACAAATGCCTCACTCTCGGGTACCAAAAAGTCATCGCAATAGGGCTGGTGTAGGTCAGTCATTACAAACTTGTTTGTCAACCGAGGGTGACCAATGCAAAGACAACAAAGAGTAGTCTCTCCCACTTCCTGAGATATCACCATCATTTCCTCCTACGCCTTTGACGCAAAGGGCCTCAGTTAGATTTCGCCAGTCGTCTCTATCTTGAGCTTTTAAATCAATATTTCTCCATTCGTCATCTCCTACTTCACGCTTCATAGTTCTCAGCCATGTAAGTCTGGGTCTTCTAACTCTTCTAGTGTCCTGTGGAGCCTAGTTGAAAGTTTGATGACCTAATCTCTTTTGGGGAGCACGAAGAGCATGATCAAACCTCTCCATCTGCTAATCACCATGATCTCATCCACAAATGGTACACGGGTAATCTCTTATAGTTTCATTTCTAAACCTGTCCTGACATTTAACTCCCAATATTCTTCTGAGACCTTTGTTCTGATATCTACAAAATCTGTTGGATATAGTTTCAATGTCATACCACGACTTATGTCCATACATTAAGATATAACATTCATTATTTCTCTCACCTTATTTCCATCTAAACTATCCCAATGCTGTACCAATTATTATAAAACAAACTCTTAACGCTTGGTAAAAAAAATCACTTCAGAGGATAGGATACAGAATCCTTGAAGTGGAAGGGAGGAATTCCCCTTTTGGTTAAAGTAAGAGATGAAAATCTAGATGAAGTTAGGCTAGGCTGCATTAGTTACGAAATGACAACCAAAATGAAGCTATGTTAGGATTCATAAGTGTGGGATGGTACAACGATGGTCGCTTAGACCTTATTTTCCTGCAGATTAAGGATCAAGTGAATAATTACAGTAATTAGGTATTTTTACATTAAAAAATGAAGACTTATACACCATATTCTATATCAAATGTTGCTGTTTTGAGTGTACACTGTACTTTAACTTCTTGGACATTTTGGAAATGATGAGCGACTGATTTGATATTCTATGGTGTTACATAAACTACCAAGATATTTGACACTCTTGGGAAGCATAAGCAACATGTAGCGAATACACTAAACACGAGCATTCATAACGTATTTCTACTTTTCTGTTGCATAATAGATAACCATTTAGTCAACATAAAAAACCTTCAAAAATCTCCCACAAGTTTTCAATTGTTTTCTGACTATCCCAATTTTCACTACCTACTACTAACCGAGATACTTCCGTTAGAGTGTTATTGGGTCCTTTAACTGGCCAGATAGTACTATATTGGACCCTTCTCTCTGGTTATAGCTCAATTTCCCTTTGCCAACATATACACTGAATAGTTTAGCCTATTCTTTACATATACTCCTATGTCCTCATACATGTGACAACACTTAGATTACCAAACAATACTTCTTCTACAGCACTATAATTGTTCAGAGGCTACTTTCCTCATGGTAAGGGTGGAAGAAACTATTTAGCCATGGTAAGCAAGTATTGGTAAGCAAGTATTGTAGGAGACGGACACTCCAAAATAAATTAATTGTTCTCTAGTCGTGGGTAGTGCCATAGCCTCTGTACCATGGTCTTCCACTGTCTTGGGTTTGAGTTCTCTTGCTTGAGGGTACACTCAAACACATCATTCTATCTTATTTCGCTTCCTTATTTTTCAAGTTTTTATAGTTTATATATGAAAAATATAATGTTGTTAATGTTCTTAAAATATTTTACTTTAATTGTTCATTACTTCTGTTGGTTTATTCATTTCTGTATTTCCTTTCCTCACTGGGCTATTTTCCCTGTTGGAGGCCCTAAGGCTGTAGCTTAGCAAGTAATAACAATAATAATAATGGCTGTCTTGTGTGTAATATAAGCCAATAGTGACTATAACCTATTTATTACTTGCATCAAAAGAAAATTCTACTCTTTCTCCATCTGCGAGCAAACCATTTCACTCATAACTGCTTCACCGGCCAAAAGAACATATGGCTAACTAAAGTAAATTACAAAAATTGAGATGGAAAAAATGTTTGGCCCTTGCCAGTTAGGACAAGTAAGCAAGGTCAATTTGACATGAGTTTTTATATTTGTACGGTGTTGGCGCAATATTATATGTTGACAAAGACTCTGACTATGCCACCAAAGTCAGGTAGGACCGGCAACCTAGGTTAGGGTAAAGACAGTACGGTTAGGCTGCATCCCTATAACTGGTATTCTTTGTCCTTTATGATGCTATGGGATTCATACATTCACTTTCCTCTAGGTTTCCCCAACTTCAAAATCCTGGTTTCCCATTGGGAGCCCCAACTAACTTATACATAAAGCAGACTGGGGAAACTCAATTACTAGTGATTTACATCAGCAATAATGGTCAGAAACACATTAAACGTATACGTACATAGCTCAAATGCTTCTTGTAAAAATAGTGATATTGGGTAAAAGTACCACTTTTAATATTGACAACTGGCAAAGCTACGATATGTAGCAGGTGCTATAAAACATAACCAGGAAAAAACATACAATAAATAAATATGTCTTCCTTTTGTGGTACTCCAAGCTGAAATGTGCTTTTCCAGATGTCTTTTCATGTGTTTTGAATTATTTTTATATCCATTTATATCAGAAGTTAACATGTTTTTCAGTGATGGTGTATTTTCGCTAAAAATTTCCAGCAATAACTCATCAAAAGTGTTTAAACTGCCGTTAGTGGTATGAAAATGTGAGATTCAAATTCATTTTACAAGGCTATGCTGATTGTGCCTGCCGTTTATTTGAATTATTTTTGGGTGAAATGTTGCATATCAGAAAATCAGTCATCACATACAAAGTTGGGTGCTATTTTAGCGTGAGGTCTACCGCACTTTAGTGTGAGATCTACCTCCCGTGAGCACTAACGATGACAGATACCGCTGTTTAATCCTAACCTAACCTAACCTAACGGTATTCTTTTATATGGGCGGGAAGAGCGGGACCGACAGGTCACGCAGTAGACCTCAGGTTTCACACGGGTAGGCTACATATGGAGGTAGACCTCACGCTAAAATAGCACCCAAAGTTGTACCTATGAATGGAGCATGGATAGGTCTACAAATAGAAACTGAACTTAGGTCTAGACCCAGTCAAAGGCTACAATAAGCTAGGCCTGTCAGTCATTAATATAAATACGCCTAGTAAAGCTAACTACACAAACCACATCCTAAATTAAACATTACAACCTGGAAAGTAAGGTTTACATTATCCTGGGACACGAAAAATCGCAATAGCTTAGCCTGATCGAGACTATCATAGGTCTAAAGATAAGAGTACTGAATTACATGGCTTAGGCTACCGTAAACTAGCAATGAACCATCATAATACCGGAGGTTAAAGTTATTGACCTTCCACATAAGATGAGGTAATCTTAAGCTTTAGATGAACAGAACTATCTTATATTTACATTGCCATGTAATACAGTAAAATAATACCAAAATGACATGCATAGAGGAAAGCGACAAGCCCTCGGTGAACTTGACTTTATTTTACAACCACTTTGAAAACTAGCTTTTATTGGGACAATTACGTCATAAGCTATGAACCGGATCTACCCTTCCGTAGAATGAGAGTACAAAATATTAAAAATGTACATCTATACAAACTAAAGTACAAGTCTCGTAGAGATAAAAATCTCGCCAAGATACGCCCCTAACCAAGTAGGCTAAGGGCTACCATTCATATATTTCATAAAATGCAAATAAAAACTGGCTTTTTATCAATTCATACATTTTCATATCCCTTTTACTGTTCTCGTCATATACCAAAACTTCAACACTACCTATAAAACTATAGTTAAATCTCTATTTTTACCTGTGATTCCGGTCTGGTGTGACATTGTTTTCTTCTTGACAGGCAGATCCGTCGCTTATGCTCACGTCAGAGGAAAGAGAAAGCGCTCAACTTTACTTACAGAAAACGTAAATATATTTAATGGTAAACTATTGTAAACAAAAATTATTATTATTATTATTATTATTATTATTATTATTATTATTATTATTATTATTATTATTATTATTATTATTATTATTATTATTATTATAACAAGATACTACAAGCACAAGGGCTCCAACAGGGAAAAATAGACCATTGAGAAAAAGAAATAAGGAAATGAATAAATGATAAGAACAAATTAACAATAAATCCTTTTAAAAATTCTCTAATGTAAAGTAAGGAAAGGCCTCATTTACTGTGGATGAAGATTAAAGGTTCCGCTTATATATATATATATATATATATATATATATATATATATATATATATATATATATATATATATATATATATACATATATATATATGTATGTATGTATGTGTGTGTATATATGTATATATATATATATATATATATATATATATATATATATATATATATATATATATATATATATATATATATATATACATATATATACACACACACATATATATATATATATATATATATATATATATATATATATATATATATATATATATATATATATAAAGGTATATATATACATTATTATTATTATTATTATTATTATTATTATTATTATTATTATTATTATTATTATTACTAGCCAAGCTACAACCCTAGTTGGAGAAGCA
>NC_090743.1:25556592-25558075 GCF_036898095.1 Palaemon carinicauda
CTTTAAAGGACGTGACTGATTGATGTGTGTACGTGTATGTTTGTTCGTGCGCACGTCGAGAGAGAGAGAGAGAGAGAGAGAGAGAGAGAGAGAGAGAGAGAGAGAGAGAGAGAGAGAGAGAGAGAGAGAGAGATTGCAAATACTGTACAAGTAAGTGATTTGTGATCAATATCGTTGACTTTTCTTGTAAAGATTGGAGAATCGAAATATACTTCGAATATCCTAAAAGAACGCATGAGATTTAAAGCCAATTAATTCATGAAGCGATTACGGAACAACGCCCATTCTATTCTATAACATTTAATATATAAAACCACAAATTTTGTTATTCAACTACAATGGCTTCCTGAACCTCAATCCCCGCCCCCCCACCCACACACACTTCTAACACCCCCACATAGCTACCTATCCCAGTGTAGCCCTTGGTGTACCCTATCCCCTGGCACTTGCCTGTCAGAAACCTTACCACTTCAGTCCACATGTTCGCTGCCTTACGTATCGGCAGGGTCTGAAGTCTGAACGACTTGGAAATTAGCGCCAACGACCAGGAAGCTTGAGCCAGACGAATTAGTGTAACGATAAATTATCTAAAGTGTCTTCGTCACTGTTATGAGAATATCGCGATAATTCAGCTTTTATTTATCCCTCAGATAAAATAAAAGGTGAATGATATGAAGAGTAGCGACTCGACCTTGATGAATTATTGAAAAAGTATATCAGTCAATATAGAGTAACGATTAGGATCCTGTGAATGGCCGAGTTCCGACACCTATGAAGTGGTAGGTGGGCTTCGCATTTTGTGTGGGGTGACATTTAACGGTCGGCAGCGGTGCCGTGAGCTATTTATCAGACCGCATTTGATTCACTGGTCTTCTAACAAAATTGGTAACGTATGACACATTGCATTACTTGAAAGGATATGGTATCCATGCCTTGAAGTAACGGATTCGAACGCTGCTTTGTTTTACACTGAGAGAAAGAAAAGGCTTCTCGAGAAAGCACTGTGAAGTGCCCGTGTGTTATTTGAAACCCAGTGGTGGCGTTACGACCAGGTCTGCTGGGCTCAGACAGAATTTTGGCATCCCACAAATATTACAAATTTTGCTTGCATTGTGACACGATTCACGAAAGTCTGCCCCTTTATTCGTATTTTAAACAATGTGAATAGTTTACGAATTGTGAACAAGGTGATTTGCTCTAGCATCCGTGACTGCCTGCACTTCCGGGATTATGTTTACGTAATGTGCTTCCTAGTTTATTAAAGTGTCGTGACATTGATTCCTGTGGCCATTCTTTTTATGTGAGAGACTTTAACGTGAAATATCAAAAGATAACAGGAAAAGTGTAGTTATAGAATACATCACTGAAAAGTTCCCGGATTGTATTTGTTTTTTCTCTTTGAAAAGCGTACATATATCGTTATAATAGTAAAACAAAAACAATTGAAAAGCTGGGAATACTGAAAAAAAGTATGCCGTAAAAT
>NC_090743.1:25558575-25563575 GCF_036898095.1 Palaemon carinicauda
TGACGATCAGATCTTCATAATTTGTCGTAAAAGTTATTTTTCAACGTTATTTTAGGGGAATCTGATAACCATCTTAAGAACATCTAAAGACATTTAACCGATGATTTATATAAATTGTTTCATTCACAATTCAGATTTCATAGATTTTGTTATGGAAAATCTGGGTAGTACTAAAAGAATTATTAAAAAAAAAAATCACATTTCGATAGTCTCTTGCTTCACAAATAAATTAAATAACTTAAATTGCAATCTTGCAAGCACACTGGACGACGAGTGCATGCAAATGTGAACACAGCTTCTGTTCAACCCATTATCTATCGAAAAAAAACTTAACCACGCTGTTATGTATTTACTTTTCTTTATCACTCGAATTCATTCTCTTTTTGTCTATCAAACACTAAAATAACGACGTTGTAACACGTCACCATTACTCCACTTAACAAAAAAGTATAAAAGCTACTTTTGAATAGTATGCCATTTTGTTTGCATTAAATCACTATAGTTCACGAAATTATACTTCACATAATGATGGTTCAGTACACAACACAAAATACCACTATCTTATGAAGCACTCCGTTCAAACCACAAGTTTTATATAGGCTAAACCGTTCAAGTTTTATATAAACTGACTTATCTATAGTTACGGATATCCCTGTGAAATTGAAATAAAAATAATTGAAAATAAATGATAAACAGATTCATTCTGGCTTTTCTTGGGTAGTGCCATAGCCTCTGTACCATGGTCTTCCACATCTTCCGCAGTCTTAAGATAGAGATCTCTTGCACACTATTCTATCTTATTTCTCTTCCTCTGGTTTTGTTTAATGTTTTTCAAAGTTTATATAGGAAATATTTATTTTAATGCTGTTACTGTTCTTAGAATATTTCATTTTCCCTCGTTGCCTTTTTTCACTGGGCTATTTTCCCTGATGGAGCCCCTGGGCTTATAGCATCCTGCTTTTCCAACTAGGGTTGTAGCTTAGCAACTAATAATAATAATAATAATAATAATAATAATAATAATAATAATAATAATACTAGGACAAAATATTGATTACATCGTATTAAAAAAAATACAAGATAACCGGTGATTATTTATATTTGAAATAAAGCTAAAGATCAAAAGTGCTAGTATTAAATTATTCTAATTTGCCAATTTTATCTATAGAGTTAAAGCATACCCATGAAACATCTCTTGCATTAAGTCTTGTAATAAAACGAACAATATAATCACTGTAAGAAAAAAAGTTATTTGACGAATGTAAAATATGTCGTCCGTGATTATTGATTTTCTGGTAGACATTAAAATTTTAAACATTGATAATTATTAGAACTAGCTTTGACATTATCTTTTCGGTAATGTCTTCGAAAATAAAATATAAAAATATTTATTAACAAAATTACAAAAATCTATTTTGTGAACTTAGGCCAACCATACTTTGATCTTCAGTATGTAAGACGCATCATCACCTGAGCTAGACCCACACCTTGCGTTTCGGTTATCTTCAATTCCAGTCCTTTCTCCAGCATGAGAATGATTACGGAATGGCACCATATCTTTCATACATTGGATTCATCGACCGGATGATTAATATTTGATACTCTTGTGTTGCAATGGCAAAGGAGTTTACGGAAGTGCAGAGAACAACCGACTTACTCTGCGCGAGTGGTTTCATTCTCAATGGTATTTCTAAAGGATTTTTCCCCTGTATGTGGAGCTGAGCTCCATATAATGAAAATTTCGCATTTTACGTAACAGATCTTTTATTCGAGAGAGAGAGAGAGAGAGAGAGAGAGAGAGAGAGAGAGAGAGAGAGAGAGAGAGAGAGAGAGAGAAAGAGAGCACTATATTCTATAAAATCTGATTTAGCAAGTTCATGAGGTATACGTCTCTCTCTCTCTCTCCTCTCTCTCTCTCTCTCTCTCTCTCTCTCTCTCTCTCTCTCTCTCTCTCTCTCTCTCTCTCTCGTTTATGTTTGTTAGGGTGAGACCTCACACTCTCATGCACTAGGAACCGGTTTGAGTTTAACAAAAATCACGTAAATGATATTAAATGTCCAAAACTTCTATCGTTACAGTTTTACTAGTTATTCTGGTATGAATTCAAAGGCTTTTCGTAAAGCCATCAAACAACTATCCAGAGATTAATATGAGTATCACTGTGTGCGTTTTCATGAGTAAAATTTAAACCGTAGACCTAAGATTTAAATTTTCCGAATTATGGAATTATAGCATTTTGGCATAGCGCTGAAATAGGGGAGACCATTCGTTTTGAAAGGGCAAAGAAGTAATATTCAAAATACATTATATTGAAAGATGCAGAACAAATATAAGCGAAACTAGGGGTGAGGTATTTAGTTAAAAAGTCAGTAAAATATACAGCAAAGATCCATTAGCAAAATAATTATATTATAAAACAGTTACCGTGACCCTTGAAATGTAAATTATGATGACAACTAAGAATGCAGGATACAAATTTAAGTTTAGTGAAGCATGCGCGAAAACAATATTTTTACATCTTCCTTCGAATTAATGAATGATTTGTTACGTCACGTCTAAACAATATATGGTTTGTTACGCTATGCCAGGATACATAAAAAATTCTTGTATAATGTACGGCATATTTTTTTCAGTTTCCAGCTTTTCAGTTTTTTTTTTCTTTTACTATTATAACGATATATGTAAGCTTTTCAAAAAGAAAAAAAAATACACTCCGGGAACTTTTCAGTGATATGTATTCTATAACTACACTTTTCCCGTTATCTTTTGATATTCACGTTTAAGTCTCTCACATAAAAAGAATGGCCACAGGAATCAATGTCACGACACTTTAATAAACTAGGAAGCACATCACGTAAACATAATCCCGGAAGTGCAGGCAGTCACGGATGCTAGAGCAAATCACCTTGTTCACAATTCGTAAACTATTCACATTGTTTAAAATACGAATAGATTGGACAGACTTTCGTGAATCGTGTCACAATGCAAGGAAAATTTGTAAAATTTGTGGGATGCCTAGCAGACCTGGTCGTAACGCCACCACTGGGTTTCAAATAACACACGGCACTTCACAGTGCTTTCTCGAGAAGCCTTTTCTTTCTCTGTGTAAACAAAGCAGCGTTCGAATCCGTCACTTCAAGGCATGGATACCATGTCCTTTCAAGTAATGCAATGTGTCATACGTTCCCAATTAGGTTAGACGACCAGTGAATCAAATGCGGTCAGATAAATAGCTCACGGCACCGCTGCCGACCGCTAAATGTCACCCCACACAAAATGCGAAGCCCACCTACCACTTCATAGGTGTCGGAACTCGGCCATTCACAGGATCCTAATCGTTACTCTATATTGACTGATATACTTTTTCAATACTTAATCAAGGTCGAGTCGCTACTCTTCATATCATTCACCTTTTATTTTATCTAAGGGATAAATAAAAGCTGAATTATCGCGATATTCTCATAACAGTGACGAAGACACTTTAGATCATTTATCGTTTCACTAATTCGTCTGCCTCAAGCTTCCTGGTCGTTGGCGCTAATTTCCAAGTCGTTCAGACTTCAGACCCTGCCGGTACGTAAGGCAGCGAACATGTGGACTGAAGTGGTAAGGTTTCTGACAGGCAAGTGTCAGGGGATAGGGTACACCAAGGGCTACACTGGGATAGGTAGATATGTGGGGGTGTTAGAAGTGTGTGTGGGTGGGGGGCGGGGATTGAGGTTCAGGAAGCCATTGTAGTTGAATAACAAAATTTGTGGTTTTATATATTAAATGTTATAGAATAGAATGGGCGTTGTTCCGTAATCGCTTCATGAATTAATTGGCTTTAAATCTCATGCGTTCTTTTAGGATATTCGAAGTATATTTCGATTCTCCAATCTTTACAAGAAAAGTCAACGATATTGATCACAAATCACTTACTTGTACAGTGTTTGCAATATCTCTCTCTCTCTCTCTCTCTCTCTCTCTCTCTCTCTCTCTCTCTCTCTCTCTCGACGTGCGCACGAACAAACATACACGTACACACATCAATCAGTCACGTCCTTTAAAGAATCAGATGCACTATCGATCGCTTCTTCATCTTGCAAATGCTGACGTCATTTGTTCCAAACAAGCTTGAAAAATTTAAACTTGAACAATAAGTCATGACGTCTTATTTTAAGCAACTCCATTAATATATTTGAATTAATTCGCAAATAATAATAATAATAATAATAATAATAATAATAATAATAATAATAATAATAATAATAATAATATGCCCGAAAGCACACCCTACGCTTCACACTGAAGGCATTACCTAGGGGTCGTTGGCCCTAAAGTCCATTTCTTTTAGCGATGTATATTTGCACCGACTCGCAGCGGTGCACTTTTAGCTCGGAAAAGTTTCCGGATCGCTGATTGGTTGGACAAGATAATTCTAACCAATCAGCGATCAGGAAACTTTTCCGAGCTAAAAGGGTACCGCTGCGAGTCTGTGCAAAGATGCATCGCTCAAAGAAATGGACTATAGCTGCCCTTACCCTTATCCTTCTACTTTCTCTCCGCTCTTGCTTCATTTATTCCATTATCTTCTCCAATCTATTCTAATTAATTTTTTTTTTAGGGTTTTTCTCTAAATGTACTTGACTGCTAGAAGGTCGCACACCGCCATAACTTCAAACATGTTCGCATTTATCTTTCTGTCTTTTTGTATATCAATCCAGTCACTCTTAGATCTCCCTTTGGTAAGGGGAGAGTGACTAACCATACCCCGGTGAAACAGTTGTGCGTGTTAGTGTTTAAATATTTAGCCGTCATTTTTTACAAGTACCATGCACTAGTAGGCTATATATCTATTATGTTTATAGTTTCCTCGACATTTATGAAGAGGCTTTCCACATTTAGAGAGGCAATGTCTTCTTCAGGTTGTATTTCTTGTAATAGATCAGTGATTCGGTGTCTCCGTTTTTCCAAGTTTTGCTGTGCGTGAATGCTCCTTTGGCGTAAGCACTTACAAC
>NC_090743.1:25571075-25648575 GCF_036898095.1 Palaemon carinicauda
ACCTTACTTTCGAGGTTATAATGTTTAATTAAGGATGTGGTTTGTGTAGTTAGCTTTACGAGTCCTATTTATATTAATGACTGACAGGCCTAGCTTATTATAGCTTTTGACTGGGTCTAGACCTAAGTTCAGTTTCAATTTGTAGACCTATCGGTAAAAGACCTATCCATGCTCCATTCATAGGTACAACTTTGGGTGCTACTTTAGCGTGAGGTCTATCGCCATATGTAGCCTACCCGCGTGAAACCTGAGGTCTACTGCGTGACCTGTCGGTCCCGCTCTCCCCACTCATATAAAAGAATACCGTTAGGTTAGGTTAGTATTAAACAGCGGTAGCTGTCATCGTTAGTGGTCACGGAAGGTAGGTCTCACACTAAAGTGCGGTAGACCTCACGCTAAAATAGCACCCTACTTTGTATATGATGACTGATTTTCTGATATGCAACATTTCACTCAAAAGTAATCCAAATAAACGGCAGGCACAATCAGCATAGCCTTGTAAAATGAATTTGAATCTCACATTTTCATACCACTAACGGCAGTTTAAACACTTTTGATGAGTTTTTGTTGGAAATTTTTAGCGAAAATGCATCATCACTGACAAACATGTTAACTTCTGATATAAATGGATATAAAAATCATTCAAAACACATGAAATGACATCTGGAAAAGCACATTTCAGCTTGGAGTACCACAAAAGGAAGACATATATATTGTATGTATTTGCCTGGTTATGTTTTATAGCACCTGCTACATATCGTAGCTTTGCCAGTTGCCAATACAGTATTAGAAGTGGTACTTTTACCCAATATCACTATTTTTACAAGAAGCATTTGAGCTATGTACGTATACGTTTAATGTGTTTCTGACCATTATTGCTGATGTAAATCACTAGTAATTGAGTTAACCCAGTCTGCTTTATGTAAAAGTTATTTGGGGCTCCCAATGGGAAACCAGGAGTGTGAAGTTGGGGAAACCTAGAGGAAAGTGAATTTATGAATCCCATAGCATCATAAAGGACAAAGAATACGAGCTACAGGGATGCAGCCTAACCTTACCGTCTTCACCCTAACCTAGGTTGCCGGTCCTACCTGACTTTGGTGGCATAGTCAGAGTCTTCGTCAACATATAATATTGCGCCAACACCGTACAAATATAAAAACTCATGTCAGATTGACCTTGCTTACTTGTCCTAACTGGCAAGGGCCAAACATTTTTTCCATCTCAATTTTTGTAATTTACTTTAGTTAGCCCTAAGTTCTTTTGGCCGGTGAAGCAGTTATGAGTGAAATGGTTTGCTTGCAGATGGAGAAAGAGTAGAATTTTCCTTTGATGCAAGTAATGAATAGGTTATAGTCACTATTGGCTTATATTACACACAAGGCAGCCATTATTATTATTATTATTATTACTTACTAAGCTACAGCCCCAGGGCCTCCAACAGGGAAAATAGCCCAGTGAGGAAAGGAAATACAGAAATGAATAAACCAACAGAAGTAATGAACAATTAAAGTAAAATATTTTAAGAACATTAATAACATTATATCTTTCATATATAAACTACAAAAAGTTGAAAAAAAAGGGAAGCGAAATAAGATAGAATGATGTGTTTGAGTGTACCCTCAAGCAAGAGAACTCAAACCCAAGACAGTGGAAGACCATGGTACAGAGGCTATGGCACTACCCACGACTAGAGAACAATTAATTTATTTTGGAGTGTCTGTCTCCTATAATACCTGCTTACCATGGCTAAATAGTCTCTTCCACCCTTACCATGAGGAAAGTAGCCACTGAACAATTATAGTGCTGTAGAAGAAGTATTGTTTGGTAATCTAAGTGTTGTCACATGTATGAGGACATAGGAGAGTATGTAAAGAATAGGCTAGACTATTCAGTGTATATGTTGGCAAAGGGAAGTTGAGCTATAACCAGAGAGAAGGGTCCAATATAGTACTATCTGGCCAGTTAAAGGACCCAATAACTCTCTATCGGTAGTATCTCGGTTAGTAGTAGGTAGTGAAAATTGCGATAGTCAGAAAACAATTGGAAACTTGAGTGGGAGATTTTTGAAGGCTTTTTATGTTGACTAAATGATTATCTATTATGCAACAGAAAAGTAGAAATACCTATGAATGCTCATGTTTAGTTTATTCGCTACATGTTGCTTATGCTTCCCAAGAGTGTCAAATATCTTGGTAGTTTATGTAACACCATAGAATATCAAATCAGTCGCTCATCATTTCCAAAATGTCCAAGAAGTTATAGTACAGTTCACACTCAAAACAGCAACATTTGATATAAAATATGGTGTATAAGTCTTCATTTTTTAATGTAAAAACACCTATCGGTAATTACTGTAATTATTCACTTGATCCTTATTCTTCAGGAAAATAAGGTCTAAGCAACCATCGTTGTACCATCCCACACTTATGAATCCTAACATAACTTCATTTTGATTGTCATTTCATAACTAATGCAGCCTAGCCTAACTTCATCTAAAGTCTCATGTCTTACTTTAACCAAAAGGGGGAATTCCTCCCTTCCACTTCAAGGATTCTGTATCCTATCCTCTGAAATGAATTTTTTACCAAGCATTAAGAGTTTGTTTAATAATAATTGGTACAGCATTGGGATAGTTTAGATGGAAATAAGGGGAGAGAAATAATGAATGTTATATCTTAATGTATGGACATAAGTCGTGGTATGACATTGAAACAATATCCAACAGATTTTGTAGGTATGAGAACAAAGGTCTCAGAAGAATATTGGGAGTTGAATGTCAGGACAGGATTAGAAATGAAACTATAACAGAGATTACCCGTGTACCATTTGTGGATGAGATCATGGTGATTAGCAGATGGAGATGGTTTGATCATGCTCTTCGTGCTCCCCAAAAGAGATTAGGTCATCAAACTTTCAAATAGGCTCCACAGGACACTAGAAGAGTTGGAAGACCCATCCCTACATGGCTGAGAACTATGAAGCATGAAGTAGATGATGAATGGAGAAGTATTGATTTAAAAGTTCAAGATAGAGATGACTGGCGAAATCTAACTAAGGCCTTTTGCGTCAATAGGCGTAGGAGGAAATGATGTTGATATTTCAGGAAGTGGAAGAGACTACTCTTTGTTGTCTTCGCATTGGTCACCCTCGGTTGACAGACGAGTTTGTAATGACTGGCCTACACCAGCCCTATTGCGATGACTTTTTGGTACCCGAGAGTGAGGCATTTGTTGACCGAATGCCTCACTTTTTGCACCTTGAGAAATAGATATCTCTCTGAGGCTCAAGGTGAGGATGGTAGGTTCATCTTTGCCAAGATTTTAGGCAGGATGTGTTGTACTATGCTAATGGTATTTTTAGCTTTATCTGAGAATTAGGGCTTTTGAAAGCTATTTAACTTTTATAGGGCCATCTTTGCTTTTATGGTTTTAAATTGAATTTCCTTTTATTCTTTATTTATAACAAACGATATTGGCATATATGACCTTCGATGTAAGAATGCCAAAAACCTCAAAATCAATCAATAAATCATCCCCTTGACACTTTCATAATGTTACCTAATAGCTGAAACTTAGGAAGTAAAGGTTGTAATTCTCCATTTAGGGTCTCTGCAAATAATTGGTTGCTCATTTAGTTTCTTGTGGTACTGTATTACTATCTTCCAGCATAGGAGGGGAGGAGAGTGTCATTGCTTTCCTATCTTATGAAGTTCTTGTTTAGAAAATTATACACATAAATTTCTTCATCGCACATCATAAGTTATTAAGGCTTAGTGATCGTTAAATCTGCAAAAAGAGTCATGATGAACACCCAGGTTTAAATAGTGTGTGTTGAACATGTCATAATTTGTCTGGTACATCTATTATAATTTAATTTTAACAAAGAATGCTTAGCATACAGTGCAGTAGTATTTTTACTGTTTACAGTGCCTGTATTTATTTTTATAATTGAAGCTATAAAATTTAGTGTCGTGGATTTTATCAAGGTGCAGTATATTAATGGAACTCATTTTCTTCCAGCAAACGATGAGCTGTTAAACTTCTTTGGTACGTGCCGCAGCGGGAACATTCGAGTAGTTAAAATCACAATTGAAGATGGTAAGTATAGGTTTATATAGGATTGAAAATACTCTGAATAAGTATACTTTAAGGTTTCTTTTAGTATTTAAGGTCAAATTTCTTATGTAGTAAAGGAAGAGTTGACTTTTGTTTTTTCAGAAGAAGGCACACTAACAGGGATACTCAAGGTCAATTGATAGTTATTCCTCTTGTCCTTACTCATAGTTTTAAGATCTACTGGTATTTTTCTAACAAAAATATAAAATAAAAGGTAGACTTTGCCTTTTTAAGTATTTTCTTTTCAGCTGTAATTCAATTCGATGATGTAAGCAACACTTAAAGGTACATCTATCTTAGGTTGGTCCTGTTGTTTTGATAGTTTTACTGTACTGCATGTTATAGATATTGTTACAGTGGTTTCTGATATACTATAGGACTAATAATTTTTAGACACCAGAAGCATTGGTTACTCCTCAGTGTGCTTTTTGTGGCAAACAGTTGAAATTAAAGTACAGTATTCGTTTTTTTTTTTTTTTTTTCCTAGAGCTTTTGGGCCCCTACCATTATTGCAGTATGCCTTCTGGTTTTAATCCAGTCACTTTATCTTTTTCTTCCTATCTATGTGAGCACTTCAGCTTTACCTTGTTCGATTTTTCTCTTCGAAGAACAAGTTCTAATATAAGTTCTAAGAATTCTTCAAAATTAAACGTAACAGCAGTGCAGTGTAGCTGATTGGTAGAGATATCGCCTTGAGAGTTAGGACATGTAGTATTATATGATGTCTTTAGACCATTGGTTTTGCAAATATTCAGGTAATTAATCACTGATGTTTATATCAATATGGAATAAAGAAACCCCCAGAGGGCCCTAACATTGCGGCCCTATCTACATACGCCAATATTATTATTATTGTTATTATTATTATTATTATTATTATTATTATTATTATTATTATTATTATTATTATTAAAATGATTGAAATTATTAATATCGTGGTGTAGTCAGAAGTGAAAATATAGTGTGTTATTTTTTGCAGTGGAAAAACAAAACGTTTCACTCCTGATATAAAATTAAGCTAGCACTAAATGAGCTCTCAGGCTATATCAAAAGAAGTAGTATACTCATATATTTAATATGATTACAGAACAGTATTGTTATTATTATTATTATTTTTGCTATTACAGTATTACTAAATAGTGTACTTGACCCATCGAAAATGATGACTGTGAAATGTTTAGGTGAATACACACACACAGATTCATCTCATTCCACTCCCTCCCACTTTTCTAGCTATCCCACAAATTTGGGGAGGTAGCCGACATCAAACAAATGATAAAAAAAAAATTATATATATATATGGATATATATATATATATATATATATATATATATATATATATATATATATATATATATATATATATATATACATACATATACATATTTATATATATATATATATATATATATATATATATATATATATATATATATATATATATATATATATGTATGTAATATATACAGTACAGTATATATAAAATATAATATTTTTATACAGTAGATAGCCATAAACTTACTCTTTATTCTAAAGCAGAGATACTCACAATGAAAATACAATCCTCTGAAATGTGCTAAAACCCATTGATATTATTGTTATTATTACTAGCTGAGCTACAACCCTAGTTGGAACAGCAGGATGCTATAAGCCGAAGGGCTCCAACGGAAAGATAGGGAGGAAAGGAAATAAATTAACGATATGCAAAGTAATTAACAATTAAAATAAATTTTTCAAGAACAGTAACAACATTAAAACAGACTTATATCAGCCTGTTTAACATATAAACATTTACTGCAAGTTTGATCTTGGAAGTTCTACGGATTCAACTACCTGATTAGGAAAATCACTTCACAACTTGGTCACAGATTGAATAAAACTTCTAAAATACTGTGTAGTATTGAGCCTCATGATAGAGAAAGCCTGTCTATTGGTACTGTCCAGGAAGATTGAATGTAAAGGATGGTGAGAATCATGGAAAATCTTATGCAAAATGCATAACGAACTAATTTAATGACGGTGCCACAGATTGATATGTAGATCAGGAATAATAAATTTAAGAGACCTTAAATTCCTGTCCAACAAATTGAGATGAAAATCAGCAGCTGAAGACCAGACAGGAGAACAATATTTGAAATCAGGTAGAATGAAAGAATTAAAATACTACTTCAGAATAGATTGATCACTGAAAATCTTATAAGACTTTCTCAATGAATCAATTTTTTTTGTGCAATTGAAGAAGACACATACCTAATGTGTTCTTCAAAAGTAAACTTGCTCTCAAGAATCACACCTAAAATTTAAGAGTCATACTGAGTTAAACATTATCAATGCTGAGATCCGGATGTTGAGGAGCAACTGTCCTCGACTTACTTACAATCATACTTTAAGTTTTGTTTGGATTCAACTTCATGCCTCATAATTTGCACAATGCACTAATATTAGTTGGATCGCTATCAAGGGATTCAGCAACCCCAGATCTACATTTAGGAGATAGAATTAATGCAAAGAAAGTGGCATCATCTGCATATGCAAAAAAATATTGGGTCAAGAACACTACCCTGAGGAACACCAGATATCACATTTTTATAGCCACTATGGTGCCCATCAACAACTGGGATCTATTGCATAAAAATTCAATAATGATGTTGAGAAAAGACCCTCCTACTTCCAACTGTTTGAGTTTGAAAATAAGGGCCTCATGATTAACAGTTAAAAGTAAGCCTCTGTAATATGAAATAATTATGCAGTGTTTGAAAGACTGTGAAAGGCCATGGTACAGAGGCTATGCCACGGAGCCTATCATGTTCAAACATTATGATTGGCTGGTATGACAGTTATAAAGTTGAATAGGAATGTGAATACATTACTCAGAATTTATCAGAGTAGCAGCTATTTGAGTAGTGATTTTGAACTAATAAAGCTCTTGTATATTCAAACAGAGGCACTGCATCTTGGAGAATATCAGGAGGCCAGGGGAACTTGGGAGGATGATTATAACTTGATGGTTTTGCCACTGCTAAAGGAAAAACAACCTTGCTATCTCCTTTACAGGTATGCCCTGCATTTTTATGGTTTTGTTCCTACCGTGATTTTGTGTATACATACAATATTTTGTTATGTATATTTAATATTTGTTCCTGTAAGCATACAAACTATCGTTCTTTAATTATATGGAGTAGAATAACAGCGGAGGCTGGAATATAGCAGTTGAAATTTTAATGAGGTATAAACAACCTGGAGGATAGTTATCCTGTCAGCCACAAGATAGCTCACTCTAACCTCAATTGAATTTCAGCTGTCGGAGAGAGAACTTGTTTCTCTGGCTGTGAATTTGCCAGTTTAAGCTTTGCCTTAACTTAAACATATTTTTGCTTTTTCTCCCAGCTGTGTACTAGCTGTTTACTTTTGATCATTCGTACGTGTCCAATTGCGGGATGCATATGAGGAATGTCAAGGTAGACCCTCAAAGGTTATACCAGGGGTGTCGGGGCCGTTTGTGCTCTGAAGCCTCACCTTGTGAGGAATGCAGGGAGTGGCCATCCTCCCAGTTGGCATTGTTTAGCAGGCGGAAGAAGATTAAAAGGGAGTCTTCGCCTTTGGGTTCTTCCACGATGTCTAGGAAGTCCATGCCTGTTTCTTCTTCCCCTGGAACTCCCTTCCGTCTCTCCCCGTAGGATGGTCAGTTAAGAGCAATAATTGGTTGTTTGATTTGCGGTCAACCTCTGGGGCAAAGAGGCTCTGTCACTTCCCCTAGCAAAACAGAGTTGTCTCTTCTTAAGATTAGTTCCACTAATCTTTCCTTTTCTTTTGATTTACTGATGCTCTTAGACTGCTGTGGCCTTTGCTGGGTATTTCAGGCCCACCGTTGGAGGAGAAATCTTCATTTCTTGAAAGAGGAATATTGTCAGAACACCATCTCGATGTTATCTTGTTCCATACAGGGTGTGCTTGCTCCTACTGGCTCCTCCGCAGGTCTTCACCCGCCGAAGTCACCATCTCGTTGGTTGGCCCCTGCTCTTCCTTCCCAGCACTCTCCAGGAGACCCTCGCAGCTCTTCTCTGCCTTTTTGTAAGGTTGTCTCGCCGTCTGGATGTGATATCTCCTCTTTGAAGGCAAATTCGAGAGTGCTTTCTATTAAATGATCCTCAATGAGACCTGCTTCCTTGCTCACTAGATGCTCAATGATCGGTCCTTCATCAGCTCGCCTATCTACTACCGAACCTTCGTTCGACAGACCTTCAGGTTGTAGGGTCTCGCTTGCCAGCGCTTCCCCTTGCACATTGAGCAAGAGAATCTCTCCCTGTTGTAGTCCGTTACAGGCTTCGGAAAGGACAGAGTTGCGTTTTTTTTATGCTTCCTCACCTTACTAAAGATCCTCGCCTTCACCCCGGAGATGACATCTCTCCAGATCACCCTTGAGTATTTCCCCTCATCAAAGGATTCATAGCCCACTTCACCATTGCTACCAAAGCTTTACTTTGCAGTTAGGACACTCTCCTCACTTTAAGAGATCTCGGTACACCCAAGTCTCTCCTTCGCAGTACAGACGCTTCCGATAGGATTCACCTCCTTCGCAGGAATACCGAAGCTCGCCCTTGCGCTCCAGGTTCTATACATCACCTCGCTATCACCTCACCTCACAATTGCGATTGCTCGACTACCATGCATCCTACACTTACCACTTTTCTTGAGATACTCCTATAGTCTTGCCTAGATCAAGTGCTCTATCTACGAGACCTACAGACATGCTTCCTCTCGTAGTCCTTTCCCTGCATCGAAGTGTCATTATTTAGGAGAATCAGATCCTTCACCTGCAAGAGGGAGAGAAGGGTGAGGTAAGCTTCCCCCTAATCCTACTTCTCTAGTTTTTTCAGATGTACCTTTTCCTCATCAACCCTCGCTGGCTATCGAGAATCTCATGGTGGGTGGTGCCATTCAGCTACAAGAAGTAGATGCTCGAGGCCCATCCAGACCCATTGCTATGATTCTATTGCTTCTTCATCTTCCAGATAACTTGAGAGATAGGTCCATGAAACAAAGCAGAAATCAAGTCTCTGCCATTCCACCTTGTGGCGACACCTGGTTTCGCACACATAAGGGCTTCCTTTCTCCAAAGGAGTTTCCCTTTGCAGATTTGTACTAGTTGATCCCTATTACCTTTTCAGACGAGCACCCAGAATCGGTTCATAGGTAGTAGATGCCCCATCTGCTCATTACTAAACCACAAGACCCAAGGATTTAACCTACTGTATTTTATTCCCTCTGGCACCGGTTCTTGTTAGAAGGGAAAGTAAAGATTTTTAGGGAAAGAACAAGTCGACTTTTTGCAACAAACCTGCATCTCACGATCAGTTGCAGGATTCTAGGATCAAACATCATAAGTGTAGATCGTCACCATTGCAGTTGTCTTCCAAGACCCAGGAGAGTCAAGAATCCTATGTTGATGACTTCATCCAGGGAGAGGGTGAGTCAGTTGAGGAGTCAGAGTTTTCAACGGCTGATGTTTTACCGACAGGCCCAAAAACCCCCTCTCTAAGGAGGAAGAAGCAGAGTCAAAATAAATTGTGGTACTTTGGGTGAACTACTCGATCATCAGGATAGAAGAGGCTCGACCTTTGTCACCGAAACGCAGATCAGTCTTTGACTTTTTGTGCGGCTCTTCTCCTGGTATTACTTACTTTGGAATTGCCCTGGGATATGCTTGCAAATTAAGTTATAAGAAAATAGGGAAACAAGCGTCGCTGAGATTTGCATGCTCCTCTCGCTTGCTTCCAACCCCAATGCCGAAACAGCTCAAGTAATACAGATTATTGGACTCCAACCCATCAGCTTTGCCTCTCGATTCCGCAGTATCTACTCTGACTCCTGGCTGCTCATCAGATAGATACTCTTTCATCCCGGTTTTCGTCAACCAAGCAGAAGCTTCAGGTATGGAGTCCACCACCATTAATGCTCTTCAAGCGGCATCTTGGATTGACAACTGGGCAGGTACAGTTTGCTACCTGGCCAGCACAGAGGACTTGTCCAATGCCAAAAAGAAGACCTTGAAAAACATCCTTTCAGGGTCGAAAGCGGTAGAGTACCTGTTTCAATTGATGTCCCATTAGATGAATCGGGTACTAAAATGGCGGGATGCGATTACAGAGGTTTCACAAATAGATTGGGAAACAGGAATGGTCAAACTTGAGGAATGCTTCGCTGGAGCATACTTCCCTTTTTCATCAACAGGACATCTCCCTTGCAACAGAGAACTGGTGGAAGGAGATGCAGAACTTCGTGATGTAGAGGGCTCTCTCACTTTTGCAGCCTTAACCCTCCACCTTAGGAACACCGAGACCATCGGCTTGTGTGTCTACCCCCAGAAGGTCCTCGGTAAAGGTGTCGAAGACCCAGTCCACCCATAACAAGCCAGCTCATCCCTTTCAATCCAGGCAAGGACAAGGTCACCCTAGAGGAAGGGAAAGCAGTCAGACTGGGGAACTTCATGGTCGATCTGGATCTAAAATACGCCTACTTTCAGATCGCGATTCATCTGGCGTCTAGGAAGTTCTTACATGTGGAAGTAGACGGACAAGTATACCAGTTCAAGGTCCTCGGCTTTGGGCTGTCGATGGCCTTTCCTTTATGAGGGTCTTCTAACTGGTATTGTCTTGGGCCCACACCAATGGGATTCGTCTGCTATGGCACTTGAATGACTGGCTGATCCTTGCACTCAGTAGATTCTCCGGGACCACCGAAATAGGCTTCTTGAGTTTTGTCAAGATCAGGGGATTGTGATAAATCTGGAGAAGTCTGTCGTCTGTCCTATCCCCATTTCGGGTATTAGTCTACCTGGGAATGGAAATAGATTTGCACCCCGGGAAAGTCTTTTCATCAGAAGACAGGATTTCTTGGGGTACTTTGCACTGCCTTCCCTTTTACTCAACAGCCTTCTCTTCCAGCTCGACAATGGCAGATGATGCTGGGACATCTGGCCTCACTAGAACGCCTGGTCCCTGGTGGGAAACTCCGTATGAGAAACCTGCAATGGGACCTGAAGACATCTTGGTCCCAACATCTGGACGATCCCCATAGGTTGATCCAGGTAGGACCCCACTCCAGGAAAGACCCTCTCTGGTGGTTAGACTAATTGGACCTCAAGGAAGGGTCTCCTTTGCCAGTACAGTAGCTCCCCCGAAATTCAGGTTATTCACAGATGCTTCCACTGAAGGATGGGCGTTGCACCTCAACCAATGGTTAATATCAGGAGAGTAGTCGGACGTAGATCGTCTTCAGCCTATCAGTTTTCTGGAGATGAAGGCAGGGAAATTGGCTTTGCGGCATTTTCAACATCTGCTTTGGGGACACTCGATGGTGCTGAAGAGCACACCACCTTAGTGTTCTACATTTGGGAGAAAGGAGGCAAAATCTCCCATCAGCTGTGTCAACTGGTAGTAGAGACTACAGTGCATGGAAAAACAATGCAATCCCTCTCTCAGCCCAGTTCATCCTGGCCAGAAAAAAACATCATAGCAGATCAGCTGAGCCGGACTCATTATGGGTGGGTAGTCTTTGAGTCCTCAGATAGCAACAAGAGTTTTGATGTCGTGGGGTTTTCCTAGCATCGATCTTTTTGCCACCTCATTCAATGCAAAACTTCTAGTATACTGCGCTTCAGTCTCAGACCTCATAGCAACATTCGAAGACGTCCGCACGTTTCTGCCATTTTGCCCACTGAGAAGAATTTTCAACAGGGTAACAGAAACACCAAACCTCTTGTTAACCCTAATAGTCCCAATGTGGCCGTACTGAGAGGGTGTTTTCAGACCTGCTACAACTGCTAGTGGAGTCTCCCAGGAAACTCCTGTACCTTTCACATCTGATGAAGCAGCCTCACGCCAAGATTTTCCACAGCGCAGTACATTCCCTGCATCATCACATGTGGAGGTTATTTAGCATCTATTCTCAAGGAAGGCTTTCTCTGGAAACTGCTGGACAGATGTCTGGATACCTCCAAAAATCCTCAGTGTCAGTCTACTAGTCCAAGTGGGTTGTTTTCTGTGGCTGGTGCTGTGGGAGGAGTCCATCTGCTTGAAACCACTCTACCCTTGATAGTTGATTTCCTGTTTTATCTCCGTAAGGGGGGACTCTTTTCTGTTTCTGTGGTGAAAGGCTATTGCTTAGCCTTGAGCAAAGTCTTTAGATGTAACAGAAGTGGTTTCTTTTTTTGGAGTAGATTTTTCTATGTATACAATGCTTTGAGCAGTCTTGTCCTCCAGTTGAGGTTAACCTGCCAACTTGGAATGTCATCAAAGTTCTTAAGTTCTTTGAAGAGGGCCCTATATGAACCTCTCAACCGTGTTGGATAAGGATCTGCCTTGAATACAGTGTTCCTTCTCCCCTTGGCTTCTGCCAAGCTGTTAAGTGAACTATGTGGAACATCACCCATTCAAGGGGGTGGAGGAAGTCTCTAGGTTTCATACCCGAGTTTATTACAAAAATCTAGAATCCTGCTTCATTGGATCCAAGGTTCTTTTCTTTTCAGGTAATCCGGATTAGCTTTTAATGTCTGTTGGGGTGTTACGGAGTTATCTTAAACACACCAGGGTTACCAGACCTCGCCTGCAGAACCTGTTCGTGAGCACAGGGAGCACTAAGAAGGTTACAAGGAACACCATCTCCTCCTGATTTCCAGGTCCCTGGAATCCTCAGCAGTGGTTTCTCGCATCAAGGCCCATGACATCAGAGGCATTGCTGCCTCCTTGGCCTTTAAGAAAAACTTTTCTGTGTCACAGGTTCATAGGGCAGGGATCTGGAAGAGACATAGCACCTTCACAGCCCATTCATTACCTGAGGGATGTGACTCAAAGGACCATGGACACTTTTACACTAGGATCTGTAGTAGCTGTACAGCAAAGGGTTTAGCTTCCTTGGCTCTTAACAAAACCAGTATCACCAGATTGAGGCTGAGGTTAAGTTTTAGTCTGAGATTAAAGTGAAGAGTGACTGGCTTTCTTTTCCTTTCTATCTTACCGTCTTTTTGGGTACAGCATCATAACTCACTAGTTGGACTCGATCTGAGATAAGTTAGCTCACTTGTTTTCAGTTACAGGGTGTTTCAAACATGTTTGAGTCTGTTTCCCACATTTCTTACAGGGGGAAATGTGATAAACCGAGCAAACATATTACTTTTTCATTAGCAGTGCAGTGTTGCTTTGAGTTCAGCTCAGCGAAGCTGAGCTCCAATCTTGCCTTGTCCCACTTGCACGGGCCGTGATTACCATCAACTTGATCTGGTTTCGCGAGGTGTAGGAATTCTGGTGGTTGCATCTAATGCTAAGCTTGAGATTCCTGGGTTTGTTTTCCTCCCTCCTAAGGATGAGACGCCATATAAGTAAAGAGTGATGGTTTGTATGCGTATAGGCTCAAATGGGAAAGTTTAAAAGTACAGTAATTTGTATGATTCCTTTTTATGCAAACCCGAGTCGTTTACTCAAACTGTCCCACCATCATCACCCATGACAAGTCTCAGCTGCAATTTAATTGAGGTTAGAGTGAGGTAGTAGTGCGGCCAACAGGGTAACTACCCTGCCACTTGTTTACACCTCGTTAAAAGTTTAACTGCCGTATTCCAGCGTTCACTGTTATTCTACTCCATATAATTAAAGAACTCAGGTTTGTATAGGTACGAAAAATACAAATTCCTTTATAATTTGTCATTATTATGGGTATTTAATATTTCACAGTGCTATTAAATTGCTTTACATTTACTTTAATCAATCAGACCAATTCACCTATTATGTCTTTGTATGGTTGGTATGTGATTGGATCATGAGATTAGTTGTTGTATACAGTACAGACTCATTTACATGTAGAGTAGAAACATTTACTAGTAATATCACAAATAATTTATCAGAATATAGTATAACATTTTTTTAATTTGTAAAGATTTTCATTTGTTTTCTGTGTAATCTATAAAGATGGCCTTGTACATATCCAGGATTTAGATATTCATACAGTTTTGATAACTCATGGATTGAAAGTGTTATACATATGTTTCTTAAAAATCCCAATAAGCAAGGCTTGATTTTGCCTTGCGCCATGCACTGTACAATAATTTTAAGTCTCACCCAAATTAAGTGCTTTGTAAGCATACCATTCTACTGCTTTTTACCCCAGTTTCCCAACAAATCTTGTTTGAGCAGTGTTTGGTTAGCATCTTTATTTTGCTTCTTGTGAAGTTAGCAAGCTTTGTTTTAGTTAAGTATCTAAAAATGCAGTTCTGTGATCAAGAGAGCAATCTCTTATTAAAGGTTAAGAGGGTACATAAAAAGGCCAGCTCTGAAAGAGTGAATAAAAATTATAAAACTATTAAAAAGTGGTATGTAGTATGACAAAGTAGGCCACAAGTTTGGTTCAATGGAAGAGAAAATAGCGAGGGTTGATCCCCTAAGAAACTTCACACCACATCGTCTTCATCATGCAAAGGCTATCATGACGAGGAACCATGGTTACAGTGTGTGTTAGTGCAGGGTGTTTGAGAGAGTTAGAGTGAATTTTCACTATTTTGTTGTCACAATTGCAATTTTATGCAGTATTTTATTTCAGACCATTAAGCAAAGTAATTATTCAAGTCTAAAAGAAAGAAAAGGATATGTTATTTTTACTGATGTGTACTATTTACTTAGGCATATAATGGTTGTATCTGTACTGATTGTGTCAGGTTTTTTATGCATTGTGTGTGCTCTAAAGATAGTACAGTAATGTGTGGTAACGTCCCTGACCGTTGATCGTGAGATTGGGCTTTGAGTCCCATTCAAACTCGTTAATTCCTTTGGTCACTGCAACCTCACCATTTTTGTGAGCTAAGGAGGGGTTGTTGGGGGAGCTTATAGATCTATCTGCTGAGTCATCAGCAGCCATTGCCTGGCCCTCCTTGGTCCTAGCTTGGGTGGAGAGGGGGCCTGGGCACTGGTCATATGTATATATGGTCAGTCTCTAGGGCATTGTCCTGCTTAATAGGGTAATGTCACTGTCCTTTGCCTCTGCTTTTCATGAGTAACCTTTAAACATTTAAATTGCAGATCATTTACATTATTGAATTAGCAGTAATCCTCTCAAAATACAATACTCATTATATACAGGAGGATGTATGTATATTACTTTATTTAAAGGACTTTAAGAGACGTAGGTTTCGAGATCTGTGGGATTACGGAACCAATTCCACGCATATGATGGTGACCAACTGGTCAAATTCCTTTAAAGTTTTATGTTTGCTTTGTAGCTTCATGATGTAACATGTCTCCTCTGTTACGAAAACTAAGCACAGGTTTCCAATAGGAGGAAAAGTGTACAGTATATTAATAACTTTTTTTTTTACAAAAATTCTCTTACTTTCAAAAAGGGATTTAGTCAATAGTAGTTTCATAAAATTTGACGCTATTTTCTTCCAACTTGTTAGAAAAATACTTTTTATTTTTTTTTAGGCTCTTGAATACATACACTATACAGTACAATATTGTATACTGTACTTGAATTAATATGTAAATTATGTTCACGGCAATTGTTTCAAAGATATTTTTGATTTTAGGTTAGATTCAGAGGCACATGGTGGTTATGAATGGCTTCTACTCTGTTGGTCACCAGATGACTCTCCAATTAGGGAGAAGATGTTATATGCGTCTACCAAAGCTACTCTTAAAAAGGAATTTGGTGCAGCACAAATCAGTGATGAGTTATTTGGCACAATAGAGGTAAGGATGCATCAGTTATTTTTATTGGTGGATAACTTATACAATATATGATACTTAAAACTGTAATGTAGCTATTTGAATACAATACTGCATTTTTCAATATTAAACTTAGCCGGTGATCATATAAGCTGTCAGCTCTGCTGCCCGACAGAAAAACCTAAGGACAAAATACGCCAGCGATCGCTATACAGGTGGGGGTGTACATCAACAGCGCCATCTGTCGAGCAGGTACTCAAGTACTCCATGTCAACACAGAACCAATTTTCTCTCTGTCGTGCCACTGGCAAGACCTACTAAATACGCTGTTGCTTACTGGATTGATTTTCACATTATTTGGTGAAGTACTCATTTCTAGTTTTTAGCTTTCTCTTTGCAGAGGTTATCTTCAATACTTCCTTGCATTCTTTGATTGAATTTTGGATTATTTGTTGACGACTTGGATAGATTTTGAATTTCCCCTTTGACTAATTCAAGATGGCTGACCCTTCTCAAGTCCCTAAATACAGGAAGTGTAGTGCTAGGGACTGTTTTAGGCGTCTTCCAAAGGCCTCTATCGATCCTCACACCATTTGTTCCAATTGTCGGGGTAAATCCTGTCAATGGGAAGATCGGTGTGAGGAATGCGTTGGGCTTTCGGAATTCGATTTTGTCGAATTCCTTAAATATTCACGTAGGCTAGAGAGAGATAGAGTCAGGAGGAGTTCATCTCGCTCAGTTGATTTTTCCTCTCCCCATGCCCCACAACCTATTCCTTCCCCTGTAGTGGTTACTCCTGATCCCCCTTCTAGCACTCAACAACCTTCGATGGCAGATATGATGCGTGCCATCCAGACTCTGGGTGAGAGAGTCGAGTCATTAGCGAGTGACCGCAACCAACTCATGGCAGACGTCAGGGAGTTGAAGGGTAAGAGTGCAGTGGGAAGTGAAGTGAGTGGTAGTGCTGTGAAAAGTGTTAGTGTTGCGCTTGAGGGTGCGTCTGTTCGTGCCTGTCGTCCTCCCAGTCCGGGACCTCTTGCAAGCTCCCAAGCCCAGGGGAGAAGCAATGTCGTACGACCAAAGGGTTCGACAGGCTTTAATCAGCGGACAGACGTTCCCTCCGTGGTTTCGGACGTATCTTGCCAAGATCGCCCCACCCACAAGAAGACGAGAGAGCCCGTTCATTCCTCGTCTGCGGAAGAGGTTTCACGCCAGAAACGATGGGCCAAGGTCTCACGGCCTCTCAAACGCAAGGTCCCTTCCGCGCAAGTCCAACGGCCGAGGTGTAGCCACTGGGTCAGTTCGGACTCGCTGCAGTCTTCCGATGACTGCACACCTCCTAAGAGAGGCAAAGTGGTACCGCAACAGGCAGTAACACCGTCTGTTGCCGCACCTGCTGCTGTAGACCCTAAGTGGTCTTTGCTACAGTCTATGCAGACACAGTTAGCATCTTTTATGCAGGAGTATCGTGCGGAGAAGGTTGACGCTGCACCCGTTAGCCTACAACCAACCACGGTTGTGCGTACAGTAGACGCTGACGCTACCTGCTCCCGCACTCCGCCTGTGAGAGTTCCACCACCCATGCGCAGTGTACCCTGCCAGCCGCATGTTGACGTTCACAGACGCATGCTACCCTCCGTTGACGTTCGCGAGTTACCACAACAACAGGAGGGTGGAGTTAAGTTGCTTTGTTTTGACGCTGTGCGTCAACCTCCGCAACCCACTGTGGTTACCGCTACTCGCCCGCAGCAGACTAGTCAGTCAGGAGTAGAAGCTTTGCTTCCCCACACAGCTATGGTTGTTGCCAGCTCACAGACTGACCAACAGTTCCATGACGTTGCGTCCAGTGCAGTCACGCATGCACCCGTGCTGCCGGACTCAGCCGACCAGCTGATTCCTACTCCTTTGCCGCTTCCTCTTCAACATTCAGACGATGGACTCTCTGATGATGACGACGCTGCACATCTTGACGACCCGCACACGGACATCGACGAACCCAAGACCACGCCTCCCTCCTTGGACTTTAGGAAAGTGCTTGCACTGTTCAAGGATTTATATCCTGATCAGTTTGTGTCTGCAGCACCACGCTCTCCTCCCTCTGAGTTCGCTTTAGGCATGCAGTCATCCGCACCTGCCTTTACGAAGCTCGTACTCGCCCGCTCATCCAAGAGAGCTTTTAGAGTACTGGGAGATTGGTTGCAGTCCAAGAAGCAACTTGGGAAGACAGCTTTCATGTTTCCCCCTGTCAAGCTTGCTTCCAGATCTAGCGTCTGGTATGCCACGGGAGAAGTTCTCGGCTTGGGAGTTCCTGCCTCTGCCCAGGGCGACTTCTCAAGTCTTGTAGACTCTCCCCGCAGGCTGGCTATGAGACGCTCCAAGATTTGTTGGACTCCTTCGGATTTAGACCATCTGATGAAAGGAGTATTCAGAGCGTTCAAAGTTTTTAACTTTTTGGACTGGTGTTTGGGAGCGTTGAGCAGGAAGACCTCCCCTTCTGACAAGGAAACTTCCATGCTCATAATGTCCTGCATGGACAAAGCCATACGGGATGGTTCTAGTGAGCTTGCGGCTTCTTTCGTTTCCGGGGTCCTCAAGAAACGGGAACACCTTTGCTCCTTCTTGTCAGCTGGAGTAACCCCATGTCAAAGATCGGAGCTTATGTTTGCTCCTCTCTCGAAGTGCCTCTTCCCTGAGGAGTTGATCAAGGAGATTGCTGCCTCCTTGATTCAAAAAGACACACATGACCTGGTTGCGTCATCCGCACGCAAAGCCACCCCTTTCCCCTCCGTGTCTAGACCCAGGATGGATACTCCAGCGTCAAGGTTCATTCCGCCCTTTCGTGGCAGAGCCTCCAGCAGAGGAGGTGCTCGTGCCGAAGGTAAACGTGGGAGCAAGAAGAAAGGTTCCAAGTCCTTTAGAGGCAGAGTCTGACTGCCACCTTCTTCAGACAGCAGTGGGAGCCAGGCTCAAGAACTACTGGCAGGCCTGGGAGAACAGGGGCGCAGACGCACAATCTGTGAAGTTACTCAGAGAGGGGTACAAGATTCCATTCTTGCGCAAGCCCCCTCTAGCAACAACTCCCATCGACCTCTCTCCCAGGTACAGAGAGGAGGACAAGAGACTAGCTTTGCAGCAAGAGGTGTCTCTCTTACTTCAAAAGGGAGCGGTAGTCAAAGTCCGGGACCATCAATCCCCGGGCTTCTACAACCGTCTCTTCTTAGTCGTGAAGAAGACAGGAGGGTGGAGACCGGTGCTAGACGTCAGTGCTCTGAATGTCTTTGTCACAAAGCAGACGTTCACCATGGAGACGACAAAGTCGGTTCTAGCATCGGTCAGGAAAGAAGACTGGATGGTCTCTTTAGACCTCAAGGACGCCTACTTTCACGTCCCCATCCACCCAGATTCCCAACCTTTTCTAAGGTTCGTTTACGGGAAGGTTGTATACCAATTTCAAGCCCTGTGCTTTGGCCTAAGCACGGCGCCTCTTGTTTTTACGAAACTGATGAGGAATATTGCCAAATTCCTGCATTTAGCAGACATCAGAGCCTCCCTCTATTTGGACGACTGGCTTCTAAGAGCTTCGTCAAGTCGTCGCTGTCTGGAGAATCTAAAATGGACTCTGGATCTGGCCAAGGAATTGGGTCTCCTGGTCAATTTGGAAAAGTCCCAACTCGTCCCATCCCAAACTATAGTGTACCTAGGAATGGAGATTCAGAGTCAAGCTTTTCGGGCTTTTCCGTCGGCCCCCAGAATCAGTCAAGCCCAAGAATGCATCCAGAACATGCTAAAGAAGGACCGATGTTCAGTCAGACAGTGGATGAGTCTGATAGGGACGCTTTCATCACTGGACCAGTTCATTGCGTTAGGGAAACTGCACCTCCGACCCCTTCAATTTCATCTAGCTGTTCACTGGAGAAAGGACAAGACGCTAGAAGCGGTCTCGATCCCTATTTCCGAGAAGATGAAGTCTTCACTGACTTGGTGGAGGGACAACATTCACCTCAGAGAGGGTCTGCCGCTGGCTGTTCAGACCCCCAACCACGTTCTCTTCTCGGACGCATCGGACACGGGCTGGGGTGCGACATTAGACGGTCGGGAATGCTCGGGCACGTGGAACGCGGATCAAAGAACGTTACATATCAACTGCAAGGAGCTACTGGCAGTTCATCTGGCCTTGAGAAGCTTCAAGTCCCTCCTTCTAGGCAAGGTGGTGGAGGTGAACTCCGACAACACCACAGCCTTGGCGTACATCTCCAAGCAAGGAGGGACTCATTCGATGACGTTATACGAGATCGCAAGGGACCTCCTCACCTGGTCAAGAGATCTAAACCTGTCTCTAGTAACGAGGTTCATTCAAGGCAACATGAATGTCATGGCAGACCGCCTCAGCCGGAAGGGTCAAATCATCCCAACAGAATGGACCCTTCACATGAATGTATGCAAGAGACTATGGGCCTTGTGGGGCCAACCTACCATAGATCTATTTGCAACCTCGATGACCAAGAGGCTCCCAAGTTATTGCTCGCCGATCCCGGACCCAGCAGTAGTTCATATAGATGCCTTTCTTCTGGATTGGTCCCATCTAGACCTTTATGCATTCCCCCCGTTCAAGATTGTCAACAGATTACTGCAGAAGTTCGCCTCTCACGAAGGGACAAGGTTGACGTTGGTTGCTCCCCTCTGGCCCGCGAGAGAATGGTTCACCGAGGTACTGCAATGGCTAGTGGACGTTCCCAGAACACTTCCTCTAAGAGTGGACCTTCTGCGTCAGCCACACGTAAAGAAGGTACACCCAAGCCTCCACGCTCTTCGTCTGACTGCCTTCAGACTATCGAAAGACTCTCGAGAGCTAGAGGCTTTTCGAAGGAGGCAGCCAGAGCGATTGCTAGAGCAAGGAGGACATCCACTCTTAAAGTCTACCAGTCGAAGTGGGAAGTCTTCCGAAGCTGGTGCAAGTCGGTATCAGTATCCTCAACCAGTACCTCTGTAACTCAGATAGCTGACTTCCTTTTATACCTAAGGAAGGAAAGATCTCTTTCAGCTCCCACGATCAAGGGTTACAGAAGCATGTTGGCAGCAGTCTTCCGTCACAGAGGCTTAGATCTTTCCAACAACAAAGATCTACAGGACCTCCTTAAGTCTTTTGAGACCTCGAAGGAGCGTCGTTTGGCCACACCAGGTTGGAATTTAGACGTGGTACTAAGATTCCTTATGTCAGAAAGGTTCGAGCCACTACAATCAGCCTCTTTTAAAGATCTCACTTTGAAGACTCTTTTCCTCGTCTGCTTAGCTACAGCTAAAAGAGTCAGTGAGATACACGCCTTCAGCAGGAACATCGGATTTTCATCTGAAACGGCTACATGTTCTTTGCAGCTTGGTTTTCTAGCCAAAAATGAACTACCTTCTCGTCCTTGGCCGAAATCGTTCGATATTCCAAGCCTTTCTAATTTGGTTGGAAATGAACTAGAAAGAGTCTTGTGCCCTGTTAGAGCTCTCAAGTTCTATTCAAAACGAACTAAACCTTTACGAGGACAGTCAGAAGCTTTATGGTGTGCTATTAAGAAACCTTTACCCATGTCGAAGAATGCAGTTTCCTATTATATTAGACTGTTGATACGAGAAGCTCATTCCCATCTGAATGAGGAAGACCATGCTTTGCTGAAGGTAAGGACTCATGAGGTTAGAGCTGTCGCAACTTCAGTGGCCTTCAAACAAAACAGATCTCTGCAGAGTATAATGGACGCAACCTATTGGAGAAGCAAGTCAGTGTTCGCGTCTTTTTATCTTAAAAATGTCCAGTCTCTTTACGAGAACTGCTACACCCTGGGACCATTCGTAGCAGCGAGTGCAGTAGTGGGTGAGGGCTCAACCACTACATTCCCCTAATTCCATAACCTTTTTAATCTTTCTCTTGAAATGTTTTTTATTGTTGTTTTTGGGTTGTCCGGAAGGCTAAGAAGCCTTTCGCATCCTGGTTGATTTGGCGGGTGGTCAAATTCTTTTCTTGAGAAGCGCCTAGATTAGAGGTTTTGATGAGGTCCTTTAGTATGGGTTGCAACCCTTCATACTTCAGCTCCTAGGAGTCGCTCAGCATCCTATGAGGATCGCGAGGCTCAGTAAGGAAGACGTACTTAAAAAGGCAGAGTACTAATTGTTCAAGTCGACTTCCTTACCAGGTACTTATTTATTTTATGTTTGTTATTTTGAATAACTGCTAAAATGAAATACAAAATACTTAGCTCTTAATAATGTCAACATGTAATGCTGGTCTCTACCCACCCCCCTGGGTGTGAATCAGCTTATATGATCACCGGCTAAGTTTAATATTGAAAAATTTTATTTTTATTAATAAAATAAATTTTTGAATATACTTACCCGGTGATCATATATTAAAGGACCCTCCCTTCCTCCCCAATAGAGACCCAGTGGGCCGAGGAGAAAATTGGTTCTGTGTTGTCATGGAGTACTTGAGTACCTGCTCGACAGATGGCGCTGTTGATGTACACCCCCACCTGTATAGCGATCGCTGGCGTATTTTGTCCTTAGGTTTTTCTGTCGGGCAGCAGAGCTGACAGCTTATATGATCACCGGGTAAGTATATTCAAAAATTTATTTTATTAATAAAAATAACATTTTATTTCTGGTGAACTGTTCACAAAGTCCTGTCCACATAGGCCAAGGCTAGCCTACTGGTAAACATCACAAAGAATTCAAGGTAGTATAAGATGGCCCCCAATTTTTAAGGGTCGTCTATTATGCAGAAATATACTGTAAGGATTGTACTTTATATTCAAAATTAATATTTTTTATATAGTGTATCACTGTATTTATAAAACAAATGATTCATGATTGGAGTGTGCTTGTAAGATTATGAAGCAAATGTATTAGCTGAGAGTTGTGGTCTTCTTAGGCAGAAAAATAATGCAAGATTATAAAGGTTTTTCTTTGTTGAGGGGATGAATAATGGGAAAGGAGTGATAGATATGACAGTAATTGGTACCAACCATTAGAAAGGCTTACAAGATAATGGTAAAGGATAGGATAATAGGTGATAGCATAGAATACAAGATGAACCTGGAATTGCAGAAAATTAAAATAATGCTATTGAAAATATATGTAGATTGGATTATAAAATTACTGAGCTCACTGGAAGGAATTGGTTTTAAATATCAGGGGAAAGATAGAGAAAATCGATGATTAAGTATTTAAACAGCTATGTTGAAAGGAAACCAAGCTGGAAAGGAAATAAGGAAACACGTAGAATAGTGTATGTGAATTTACCATCAAGCAAGAGAACTCTATCCTAAGACTGGGGAAGACCATGGTACAGAGGCTACGGCATTACCCAAGACTAGAGAATAGTGGTTTGATTTTGGAGTGACCTTCTCTCAGAAAAGCTGCTTACCATATTTAGTCTCTTTTACCCTTACCTAGTGTAAAGTAGCCACTAAATAATTACAGTGCAGTAATTAACAACTTGAGGGAGCAAGAATTCTTTGGTTATCTTTGTGTTGTCATTTGTACAAATACATATCTTATTTGGATACGATTGGCTAAATTGCTCCAACTGGGGATAGAGAATCCCCAGTTGGAGCAATTTCCTTGTTGATTCATTTTTGCTGATAAGATACTGGTGTGTGTATATACAGTACAGTATTCGTACAGACATATGTCAACTCGCATCAAACATCCTTAGAGACCTGCAGACTTGTCTCTCATTACCAATGAGTCCTGTCTGGTTGTGAACACGACATTCACACTTTGCCAAGCTTCTAGGTAAAGAAGGGGTTAAAGATCAATGGTTCGTATTATTATTATTATTATTATTATTATTATTATTATTATTATTATTATTAATAATAATTGCTAAGCTACAACCCTAGTTGGAAAAGTAGGGTGCTATAAGCCCAGGGTCCTCAGCAGGGAAAATAGCTGAGTAAGGAAAGGAAACAAGGAAAAATATAATATTTTAAGAACAATAATAACATTAAAGTAAATATTTCCTATATGAATTATAAAAACTAACAAAACAAGAGGAAGATGAATTAGATAGAATAGTGTGCCCAAGTGTACCCTCAAGTAAGAGAACTCTAACCCAAGACAGTGGAAGACCATGGTACAGAGGTGGTTGTACTATCCAAGACTAGAGAACAGTGGTTTGATTTTGGAGTTTCCTTCTCCTAGAAGAGCTGCTTATCATAGCTAAAAAGTCTCTTCTACTCTTACCAAGAGGAAAGTAGCCACTGAACAATTACAGTGCAATAGTTAACCCCTTGGGTGAAGAAGTATTGTTTGGTAATCTCAGTGTTGTCAGGTGTATGAGAACAGAGGAGATTCTGTAAAGAATAGGCCAGACTATTCTGTGTATGTGTAGGCAAAGGGAAAGTGAAAAATACAAATTGTATTAAATTTGTAGTAATTTGTTAGTGTGTTTTGAAATATTGATTCTTGCTCTTTGAAACAGGATGATCTCAATTTAGAGGGCCTTCATCGGCATCGTAAATCAGCTTCAGCTCCAGTTCCATTAACAATGAGGGTAAGTTTGCCAGCTGTTTCTTTCTAACTCTTGCCAAGCTTTGACTCAATCTTATTACTTGCTTACCTCAATTTGAAACATACTTCCCAATCTCTATCTCAGCAGTCTGGGATTTGAAAAAGATATGTGAATTTTGTAGCAATTTTGTAAAACTGTTGATGCTATTCAGTTAAGATTAATCTTGCTTGATGTGCTGTTTCTGACTGAATTAGCCCTCATGTTGCATTTTTAGAACCTATTACAACGGATAAATGGCAATCTTTGTCGAGGGATATATCTACTGTAACATATGAAAGTAGATTGAACACTGTAAGGCCATTGCACTTACCATTAGAAAAGAGACATAATAACTGTACATGTACTGCATTGTTATCAAGTTGAATAATTGGAGATGCTATGTAACTTAGTTACTGAAATTTCTTGATGGCTGCCCCCTCATGAGCATGTTCAGTATATAGTGTACAGTATATAGAAAATGAAGAACAAGTACATTAACTGTAAAACATAATTTGAAGCTATCCTGATTACAGTAAGCTACACATGAGCATGCACAAATCCTGTAATGAAATTGATCAAAACCTTCACTGTTTAATCTCTTTCTAATAGAGTATATTTTAGCCTTGAAAACTTTAGCTCATCCATTTTTTCCATGACTTGAGAGAGGGGATTGAATTGTCCAAGTAATCAGTCGGTCAGCCTAAAGTTCAATAGGATTTTCACAAACATACATGTGCTTTGCTTAGCAGTAAGGTATAAAGAGTTATATTTAGTAGATATGAACAGTATTAAAGATAGTTGATTTTATTTCTGTATATTGTTACAAGCATTAATTTAGTAATTTTAGACTACTGATATAAAGAACCTCATATTTTCTTGTATGTAAAATATTTTTTTTTTCTTTATTAACTTGATCTAAAAAAAATTGAATTGATTGTTGAAATGTAATACTATAGTATTACTGAAATATTTTATATTTGATAACTATTCACACAATTGTGTACTGTAGTAAAAACCTCATAATAATGTTTTGATTTTTTTTAACAGGAAGAAGAGATGAAAGAAATCAAGAAATTGGAAGTTGGTGTTGATATTAGTGTAGATACCAAACATCAGACTCTTGCTGGTGTTGCTTTCCCTATAATGCAAGACGCTTTAAATTCCATCAAACGCTTTGCAAGTGGTGAACTGCAGTATGTGCAAATGAAAATTGGTATGTAGTTACAACTTTTCATGGTTTATACCATACTTTTGCAGTGTTGATGTTAATTTTAGTTTTTAATATCATATTAAAGGTTGTATTGCCATCAGTGCACCTAGTAAGGCATACTGTAGCCATTGTCCATGACCTACTTACAATCATGCTTTGAGTTTTGTTAGGGTTCAACTTCATGCTCCATAATTTTAGTTAGATCTATATAAAAGGGATTCAGCAATACCAGTAAAGAGTAGCATCATGTGCATATGCAATGAGCTTGTTTTCTGGGCCAAACCACATAATTTGTATATATAATGAAAATAATGGGCCAAGAACACTACCCTGAGGAACAACAGGTATCACATTCCTATGCTCAATATGGTGCTCATCAACCACAACGATTTGCAATATATTACTTAAAAAATTAATAAGGATGCTATGAAAAGACCCACCTACTTCTAAGTGCCATATGATTAACATGGTTATAGGTAGCACTATAATCAAGGCCAATCATACAAACTTCCTTACCACAAGCAAGAGATTTATGTACAGCATTGGAAATTGTGAGGAGTGCATCACATGCTCCAAGACATTTGCAAAAGCCAAATTTCAGACTAGGTAACAGTCTTTTTGTATGACGCAACCCCTTTGTCTTCCCGTTTTTTTTTTATATATTTTATTTTTTATTTATTTATTTTTTTTTTTTTGTCTGCCTCGCATTGTATCAATGTTTACCCCTTCTGCATTAGTTGGTTCTGATGATTGAGGAATAATATGATATAAAATGTCTTGGATCCATCTCCAGGGTTTTACAATAGGTGTTTGTTCCAACACGGAGTACTTACCTCGAACTACTTTCTTAGAAGTATCTGGGATCTCCTCACAACCGACCAGAGTTTTGTGTAGTTTACCCTAGTCCCGTTTTCTATGAGGGGTAACCTCAGGTGGAGTGATACACGTCCTGAGGCTAACCCCAGGTCAGAGAGCATGCTTGCTTAGGTCTCGATCTCCAGTAAGTTCTCTGGTCGCGTCGTGATTACATCTCGACGCTCTCTCCTTACCCAGTGCGACCCTTTGTGTCCCCGACCCCCTTTTGTGTCTTACGCGGTCCCCACGTGGACCCATTGTGTTCATTCTATACCCTTTCCTACCCTTATCCTCTGTGTTCGTCTGTAGGGGCAGCTTATGTTCTCCTACAGCCACGTGTCCGGAGTGCGAGTCCTGGAACGAGGTGCAGTGGGTGTGCTTCGGCACCAAGAAGAAGGCGCCCAAGAGGTCACATAGGAAGACAAGCCTCTCCTCGCCGCTTACTTCTCCCGATGCCTCGTCGAAGAGAGTTTCTCAGCCACCTTCCCCTACCCAGAGTAGGGGACGAGGTAAGTCAGTTGTGGGGAAGAGGCCCATTGCTCTTCCCCAGTAGTCTGAGTGGGTGCGGTATAGCACCCAGAAGAAGTAGGCAACGAAGAGGTCGCCTAAGAAGCCTAGCGTCCCTACCTCCCTTGCTTTGCCAGGCGTCTCGTCTGACAGAGCTTCCCTACCACCCTCCCCTACCCAGAGTAGGACGAGGTAAGTCCGTTGCAGGGAAGAGGCCCGCGGCCCTTCCCCAAGAGTCTGATCTTCAGGATAGTGGGGTTGTGGCGTCGTTCCAGACGAGTGAGGGGCCTGAGGGAGGGGCGGGAGTGTGCAAGCAGGCCACGTCTCCTCTGATGACCCCATGTGGGGGTAAAATGTCCCTAATTCTTCTCCAGCCTCTTTGGCGTGTTTTTCAGTCACTTCTGCAGCTGAGGGCGTCGCCGAGAAGGAGCCTTCTCCGCCGTCGGACCCCATTGCGTGGGTTCCCCCCCAAGACGAGGCGCTGAGGAAGCTCAGGAGACGAAGGGAGAAGTCCCGCAAGAAGTTGTTGCATTCTCGCTCCCCCTCGAGGTTGCGCCACGAGAGTTGGCGCTCAAGATCCCCCAAGAGCAGTGAGTGGGTGGTGGTTCACCTCGACAGGCCGCTGGAGCTAGCTGCGGCTCCGGGCCCTTCAAGTTGGCGTCCGAGGACGAGCTCCCCGGATAGATACTCCTCCGGCACCAGCGGCACCCGACGGAGGGACTCATCATGGCAGGTTCCAGTCGACAGGCGTAAGTCCGCGAAGGTTCCGGCTCCATCCGCCCAGCGAAGAGAGTCGCCCCTTCGGTCTGGCAGCCGAGTCCTGACCTCCAGAGGCCACCTAGCTCGTCACGAGCGCAGCCCTTGGCTTTCCTCGACGGGCAGGCCCGCAGATACGAGAATCTCTGGAAGAGTTGTTGGACCCAGGACGGAGGCCCCCGTCCCGACGGTGGTGCCCGTCCTTCGACGTGAACCCCTGCGACCCTACAGCAGGCTCTGGCAGACCGGCATAAGTCCGCGAAGGTTCCGACTCCTTCCGCCCAGCGGAGAGTCGCCCCTTCGGTCTGGCAGCCGTGTCCCAGCCTCCAAGACTTCGACAGGCCGGCCAGAACGAGGAAGCCCGCAGCAGCTTGGTCCTCCATGGGGAGAGACAAGTCCAGGACGGAGGCCTCCGTCCCAGCGGCGATGCCCGTCCTCCATCCAGAACCGCCGAAGTCGTAGCACGACAAAGGATGCCTTCACCCCAAGCGGGATACCCCGTTGTAGGTGCTCCTTCTCAGGCAGAAGGGCATCCGACGGAAGGCTCAGCGGACGAGGCCCCCGCGTACAGAAAAGTACTAGCCCTCATCAGACGACTCCACAGGCTGGACGAACCGAAGCCTGCGACGGATGAGGACTGGCTCTCGTGCCTCAGCAGGTTGGTAGATACCCCCTTGCAGCAGAGGCCCTCACTGGCTGGCTCCCTAGGGCTCCTTCGCCATCCTCGCGGTACGTCTCCTCCAGCAGACCCGATCATCGACGTAAGTCATCGCACCAGGTCTCGGTCGACAGGCATAAGCCCGCGAAGGTTCCGACTTCTCCCGCCCAGCGGAGAGAGTTGCCCCTTCGGACTTGCAGGCTTGTCCCGGCCTCCGGTTCTTCGATGGCCCGCCCTGAACAAAGGAACCAACCAGCCAGCACGGGGAAGCCCGCGGCTCAATGGATCTCCGCAGGAGCTCCATCCTTCCAGCGGAGGCAGCCGCTGGCTCGACCCGGCAGCATGGCATCCATTCCCGGTACCACGTCAGCTCCATTCAGGCTTCGTGGTCAACCGCTGGTATACCAGGGTACTCACACCCCACGGATTCCCCGGGAGGGGTAGACCCATGACGGCTACCTCCGTCCCAGTGGCTCCATCCGTGATGGAGATAGCCGCTCCATCGTCCCGGCCAGCCCCATCCAAGCATTGGAAGTGGCTGCTGACACGCTCATGACTGCTACCTCCGTTCCGGCGGCTCCATCCGTGATGGAGCCAGCCGTGCCATCGTCCCGGCCAGCCCCATCCAAGCATTGGAGGAGGCCACTGACATGGCAGGGTACTTAAACCCCACGGATTTCCCCGGGAGGGGGTAGACCCATGACGGCTACCCCCGTTCCTGACAGCTCCATCCGTGACGAAGGCAAAGTGGTTTTCCCCTTAGCGGGTCGAACGGGGCTATTGCCTCTCCAGTGCCTGCCTCAGTGGCCGCTGGAGAGAGACCCCCGCACCTTTCCCCAGTGCCTCTTCGGCTCCGTCCGCCCGTCGGATGTAGTAGTTGGCACCCGTAATCTTTCCCTTGCCTTGCCCCCTGTAGGGGAGCTTCGACTCCTCAGTTAGTCTTCAGACCCTCCTACTCGGGCTCCAGGAGAGGGTGTTCAGGCCGCGGCTCTCGAAGGAGTTAGGAGGGGAGGCCCCCTACTCCTGCCAGCGCCTCGGGTGGGGGGATGCCTCAAACGATTTTGGCAAGCATGGCGGGACCACGGAGCGGATCCGTTGACCGTAGCAGTACTAAAGGAGGGGTACAGGCTGCCCTTCCTAGCGGATCCCCACCTCGGGTCCCACATCAACAGGCGAAGTGGTTAGCACTCAAGGACCCCTTGAGAGTAGCAGTATTGCAGGAAGAAGGCTCGGCAATGCTGGCAAAAGGGGGCAGTAGAACCAGTTGAGAAACCGAGTCCAGGGTTCTACAACAGGCTCTTCCTGGTGGAGAAGGCGACAGGGTTCTGGAGACCGGTCATAGACCTTTGAGCCCTCAACAAATTCGTGTGCAACACCGACTTCAAGATGGACACTCCGAAGTCGGTCCTAGCGACCTTGAAGGAGGAGGACTTCATAAGGTCCATAGGCCTCAAAGATGTCTACTTCCAGGTCCCTATTCATCCCTCCAACAGGAGGTTCCTAAGGGTAAAATGGAGTACCAAAACGTTGCAGTTCAAAACCCTATGCTTCGGACTGTCGACAGCCCTCAGGTCTTCACGAAGGTCTTCGCATCAGTTTCAGACTGGGCGTACGAACAGGACGTCCGCCAGATTCGGTACCTAGATGACTGGTTGTTGCTTTCCGTCTCAGAGGAAGTACTGAGGGAGCAAGGCGAGAAGCTCCTGCAGTTCTGCAACGTCTTGAGTATCATCATCAACCTGGAGAAGTCCCGGCTGATTTCCTCCACCAGGATGTCCTACCTAGGGTTGGTCCTAGACTCGCGGATGTCGAGGGCCTTCCCCTCCACGGAGAGACTGGACACCCTGAAACAGATACTCTGGCCCTTCCTGTAGGGCCAGCCCAGGAGAGCCAAGGACTGTCAAAGACTGATTGGACTCCCCGCACAAGATAGTCCTGGTGTCCCCGGAGACGAAGGAAGTCCTGGAGTGGTGGCTATCGGAACGAACACCCTCAAGGGAATGCCCTTTGCTACCGACCCTCCGGAGATGCTCCTGTTCACGGACGTATCCAAGGAGAGCTGGGGTGCCCATCTTCTCGACAAAACGGCAAAAGGTAAATGGGAAGTCGAGGAGACGAACCTGCTCATATACGTGCTAGAGATGAGGACCGTACAAAGGGCGTGCTTAGAGTTCGTCCATCTACCCCGGGGAAGCACCGTGGCTCCGGGGTGCGACAACGTCACGGTGGTGGCCTACGTGAAAGATCAAGGAGGTCTGTAGTTGAAGGAACGGTGCAGTCTCATGATGGAGTTCCTAGAATGGACTGAAGTGGAACAAATCAATTTTTCAGCCAGGTTCTTTCCGGGGAAGAGGAACGTCCTGGCCGATGGCCTCAACAGGATGGGTCAAGTGGTATGGCCCGAGTGGTCCCTACACCCAGAAGTGGTCAAAACCCTCTCCCTGAAGTGGGGTTCGCCGGTGATAGACCTCTTCGCCACGAGACTAAACGCACATCTCCCCGTGTTTTGTTTTCCTGTGCCAGATCCAGCAGCAGCGTTCGAGGACGTCTTCCAATGAGACCGGACGGCCAACCTGTGGGTGACTTTGGTAACGCCCTGGTGGCCAGAGAGAGAGTGGTTCGCGGATCTAAAGGAACTGGCACGCCTTCCACCTGGGCCACTTCCAGACAGACCAGACCTTCTCTGGCAGCCTCACTTCCAGAGGTTCCACGAAAACCCTTGGTCCCTCCTCCTTCACGCGTGGAGGTTATCAAGCGTTTCCTGAAAAAGGAAGGATTTCCGTCGAGGACGTCATCAAGGATGTCAGGGTACCTGAGGCGTTCGTCAGTCGAGGTGTACCAGGCATAGTGGGCTACCTTTTCTAAGGGGTGCTCCTCGAAGAACATCAGGCCGTTAGGGGCCTCCATTCACGAGATAGCAGACTTCCAGTCTATCTCAGGGACGAAGTGGGCATGTCCATCCCAAGTCTTCCTCCTGAAAGACATAGACCTGGGTGCCTCCAGATAGATCTCGACGCTCTTCAAGAGCTTCGAGCAGTTGTTTTCTCCCCCAAGCCGCTAGAGTGCCCCAGGGGGATGTGGCTAGGGTACTTAGAAGATGCTTTTGGAACCTCCCTTCGAGCCTCTAAAAGACATTCTAGACAAGGAGCTCACCCTCAAGGCAGTCTTATGTTTAGCTCTGGCATCAGCAAAGAGTAAGTGAGATTCTTGGCCTGTCGTACGAGATCTCACACTCGAAGGGCTGGCGAGAAACTACCTTCAGATTCTTACCCTCCTTCGTAGCCAAGACTCAGAATCCAGCTGTTTGGGACCCCAAAGTTGAAGGGTTCTCAGTGCCAGCTATCTCTCGCTCGGAAAACCCGAGGGACTTGCTGCTGTGCCCTGTCAGGGCAGTATGGCAGTATTTAGAGAGGACAGCTAGACTTCATCCCGAGATCAAGAGTCTGTTCATTTTCCTCGGGACTGTGAAGAAGCCAGTCTCCAAGAACACTTTCTCTTTCTGGCTAAGGCAAGTGATCGTCAGGCCCTACAGTAGTGCAGGGGTCCCCTTTCCAGGAAAGACCAGACCCCACGACATTAGGGGTCTAATTACCTCATTGGCATTTGAGAAAAACATGGCAGTGGGCCAAATCCTGAGGGCAGGTACTTGGTCTAGCCAGTCGACCTTTACGGCTCACTACTTGAAGGACCTCTCGAGAAAGTCCCTGGGCGGGTTCTCGTTTGGTCCCGTCATTTCCGCTCTCCAAACGGTTTAAAGGTGTAGCCCCAGTGGTAACGGCGGGTAGTAAGTCCAAGAGACACAGGTTCCTTCCTGAGCCCCCTTGTTCTTCCTTCCCCTATTCCCTTACCGGAAATGACTCGGGTAGCCCCCTGAAACTGCCATGGGATACACTATCATTGGAAAGACATGTCTCCTAGGATTCTTTCAGAAGTGAGTTACTTAGATACTAAGATGATTTTTTGCGTAGTTTTCCCTATTTTCTCGTATTTTCTTTGAGGTCAGCTGAACCTAGTCTCCTACCTAGGTTCCTCTTCTATTCTCGTCACGGTCTCTAGGTCCTGAAGGACACTCCCACCTCCTAAGGTATAAGTCTCCTAAGAAAGTAGTTCGAGGTAAGTACTCCGTGTTGGAACAAATCACAAATTTTAAGTAATTTGTATTTTTCCTAACAGTACTTACCTCGAACTACTTTCGGGTAATGGCCCGCCCATCCTACCCCGAGTGCCTTGCTGGACTTCATAGATACCTAAGCTATCAAGAACTTACTGGAGATCGAGACCTGAGCAAGCATGCTCTCTGACCTAGGGTTAGCCTCAGGGCGTGTATCACTCCACCTGAGGTTACCCCTCATAGAAAACGGGACTAGGGTAAACTACACAAAACTCTGGTCGGTTGGGAGGAGATCCCAGATACTCCTAAGAAAGAAGTTCGAGGTAAGTACTATTAGGAAAAATACAAATTACTTAAGATTTGTGATTTTTTAGTCCCCAAAGGGGTGTAAGATTATAGACCAGTTCTAGATATTTTTGAGTTTAGATAGATTTACAGCTCTTATCAAGTTGTCTGTAGAAACACAATCAACTGTCCTGGAGCAGGTAGGAAAAATGAATGCATGTTTTTTATGGACTTGACATATGTGCACTTTCACATTCATATTCATCAAAGAGAAAGAATATAATTCAGTTTGTTAGCTGTTCTAAGGTTTTCCAATTCAAGTACTTTTATTTTAATCTCAGGAATGCTTCAGCAGGATACTGACTCCCATCTTCAGGTAGAGGAAATTTCTGGGAATTTAGGTTCTTTAATACCAGGACGACTGGCTGTTTTTGAAGGCTTTGTTAGAGAGAATTTGGTTTCAACAGGTGTGGCTACTAAGATTACTTTGGGGAGTTCTTTTCGACTGTTGAGGATTCTAGTTTGGGAGTGTTAATAACAATAGTTCCTTTTTGAGTTGTTCTGTCTTCTTATATTGGATTAGCTCGTATGGATCAAGTCTCTGCCAGTTCAGATGTTGATTAGTCTGGCTTCTTTAGATAAGTTCATTCTGCTGGGTTGCTTAAAGAGGAGTTTTCCAATTTCATCTCATTCAGAATTGGAACAGGGTCTATAAACGATTTGTATTCTAGTGATGCAGAACCAACTTCAGCTACTGAATTGGTGGGATGATCTCGTCCGTTATCCCCGGGAGTGTTCCTAGAAGTAAGGGTTCCAGAAGCTCGCTTCACCAATGCTTCACACGAAGGATGTGGCCCAACTCTAGAATATCTCCATATCTCAGGGAAGTGCTCAAGCACAATCAGTTCTTCATTGCATGGTATTTTTATCATGTTCAAGGTACTTAAGGCTTACAAGTCAATGATAATAGGAAAGTGTGAGGCAGTATTTACAGAACATTCGGCAACATTGGCTTATGTTAATGATAATGTTAAACTGAATCACTATCTCAGATAGTGGATATTTCCTTGGACAAATTATTATTAATATTAGTAACCAAGCTATAACCCTAGTTGGAAAAGCAAGATGCTATAATCCCAAGGGCTTCAACAGGGAAGAAGAGCCCAGTGAGGATAGGAAAAAAGGAAATAAATAAACAATCAAAATAGAATATTTTAAGAACAGTAACATCACACTAGATCTTTCATATATAAACTATAAAAACTTGAAAAAAAAACAAGAGGAAGAGAAATAAAATAGAACAGCGTGCCCTAGTGTACCCTCAAGCAAGAGAACTCTAACCCAAGACAGTGGAAGGCCATGGCACAGAGGCTATGGAACTACCGAAGACTGGAGAACAATGGTTTGATTTTGGTGTGTCCTCCTAGAAGAGCTGCTTAACATAGCTAAAGTCTCTCTTCTGCCCTTACCCAGAGGAAAGTAACCACGGAATATTACATTGCAGAAGTTAACCCCTTGAGTGAAGAAGATTGATTGGTAATCTCAGTGTTGTCAGGTGTATGAGGATAGAAGAGAATGTATAAAGAGTAGGCCATACTATTCGTTGTACGTATAGGCAAAGACAAAATCAGCCGTAACCAGAGAGAGGGATCCAATGTAGCACTGTCTGGTCAATCAAAGGACCCAATAACACTCTAGCGGTAGTATCTCAATGGGTGGCTGGTGCCCTGGCCAACCTTCTACCTACAAATGTGTGGGAATCCTTCTACCTCTCTTTATTCCAGGGAAGTTGAATGTCTTAGCGTATCATTGATAAGGAAAAAAAAAAAGTCTTTCAAACAAGTTTCTTTCACTGGTCTATAAATTTCGAATTGGTGGGAAAGACCAAACCTGGACATGTTTGTGTCATTGCCCAACAACAGATAAAAGTGTTATGGTCACCTGCTCCAGATCCTTTACCATAGAAGGTGGATTCCCTGTTGCAGGATAGGGTAAATCAGGATCTTTACTGGTTTCCTACTTTCTCCATGATTCGAGCTATGGAAAAATGTTTGCAGTGTACTGCGTAACATGATGACTCTAGTGGCTCTCTCTTTTACTCATCCAGAGAGTGGTTTGCTGATCTGTAGGCTCTGTTGTTGGAATGTCCAAGGAACTTGCCGGACAATTTGTTTCGAGGTCGGTACACCCAAACCTGTATGCGACACATCTAACCGAAAGGAAACTACTGTATTTTCTGAGACAAAGGGTTTTTTAAGTCCTCTTGATTGTCTGTTTTAGGTCCAAGAGACAATCTACTAATAGTTTGTATCAAAGGCAATGGAACTTTTATTTTGATGTATAAATCAGGGAATGTTTCAGTTTTAGTTAACATTAAGTTTTTGCATTTTATTTTTCATAAAAGGAAACTGTCCATTTCACCTATTGAGAGCTTTAAATCCTTGCTGAATACCATACCTGAGCTACTAGGGTAGTAACTATATACTTTGGGTATTATTGGAGATGTATTTAAGTCTGTTATTATTGAGAAACCTCTAATTTTCAGAACCTAGATGTATTATTGCAATATTCAAAGGGTTCTCATTTGAAAGACCTTTCTGTGAAAGTTCTCACAGTTAGGAATCTCTTTCTGTTAGCTTTAGTACCAACTAAACGCACTTGTATACGAAAGCTCTTTCATAAAATGTAGGTTTTTGGAGAAAATAAGACTTTCTATCAAGAACACTTCTAATATTTCCTTTTTTGGAAAAGATGGATAAATGTCAGAGAATTGATTTGTTTGCCTTTCAGAGATCTTGTCATTTGGATAAGACTTAACATATTAGGAAAAAGGTTCCTAATTTATTTTGTGGGGTTGGGATTTTGAATCTTCCTTCTTCCAGAAATGTTATGTCATTTCTTGTTAAAAGTTTTGTTACTGTGGGGCTAACAGAAACTTAGATCCAAGTCATGAAACACTTGAAGGTTAGGGTTTGTGGTATTAGAAGTGCAGCTACATCTCAATTTTCGTAGGAATCTTTCTTTAAAAAGAGTCTTAGCAGTAGATCAGCGGTGTACCGAGTTTGTTTTTACAAAGATTTATCTAAGAGAAAGATGGTTTACTTATCAAGATTGCTTGGCTGTGAGTGCTGTAGTAGCTATGGGGAATGTAATTATAATATTTTTTGTTCACAAGCAGGAGGCTCAAGTTATAACAGATTTTATTTGGTGGTTATATATTAGTGTTACTAAGCCAGGAGGTGTGTCTCGTGTGTTAGATACATTTATTAGTTTAAGACTTTACATTTCCTATCTCTTTTCCTTCACTGACCTACCTCCATCACAGTGTGGGAATCGGCATTATGATCATCAGGGGAGTTTGATAAAGATAAATAATTTTGATGATGAAATTTATTATTTTTATCCTTGCCTGATGTTCGTAGATATGCCTCCCATCCTTGCTTCTCACTGACTGGTGATTTTAAGAGTATAATAATTTGGTTTCGACTTTAAGCCTGAAAAGCCAAAGAAGTGGTGGTGTACCAGAGGTGAGGTTATTTCCATTAATTGCCAGATTGTTTCAGTACAGTACTGTAATAGATGCGTAAGCCTATTGAAAGTAAAGAAAACAGGAAATTTTTAGTTTTAAGGTATGTTAAGATGGAAACAAACTTTGAAAGAGCAAGGTTTATGAACATCAGGTGTGTACAAAAATAGTGCATTTTATTATTAGAAATCTATTCTTTTTATATTCTATATACTGAAGGGTTATTACTTTTATCATTTTATATTTACATTTTTGGACATCAGAACCAATTACTGTAGTATGCAATAGTGTATTAAATACATTCTCTGAACTACCCTTTACTGTATGTAATATGAATTTCCATATTTTACTATGTTAATACAAGTATATTATAGAAACTTTAAGACAAAGTAAAGTAAGGTTCTATAATTAGCAAAAACTTTAAATATTCTTGGATAGATATGGTAGCTGAAGAAATTCAACTGGATAGTGATGCTGCATCGCTTCCTATTGACAAACTTCCTTCCTGTATTCCGGATTCTGCTGCTCGATATCATCTGTACCGATATGACCATAATTATGAAGGAGACTTTTTCCATAGTGTTTGTAAGTGTAAAATGTTCTTTCTGTAAAGATAGATTAACACTACAGTATACATATACTGTAGTACTGTACTCTGAAATACTTTATTATTTTGGTTAAATGTGTTCGTTAAATGTTTTGAAAATATAACACCATACTCAATAATTTATTATTTTCAAAATACCTTATTGTATTTATTTCTATATTAATGATGCCCTTTTGAAGAAACAATCATCAAAATAGTGCTTTTTATATTTAATTTGCTTTGAGCTCTGAGAATATCTTTATTTCAGTATTCATCTACTCCATGCCTGGATACACCTGCCCCATCAAGGAGAGGATGTTATATTCTAGCAGTAAAAGTCCTGTTATAGACCTCCTCGAAAATTCCATAAATATAGAAATTGCCAAAAAGGTAAGAATTTATCATCCAAGGGCTTTATGTTGATGTTTTATATTGATACTCTATTTGCTTATGTGATGATGCAGTTTGATAATGATCAGTTTCCAAAATCGTATAGGAATTCACTACAATCACAGGCATTTGAAGGCATATTTTCATCACGCTGCGCAATGCATGCTGTAGTCCCCTCCCCCCTTACATGAGGCATCTTAAGAGTTTAAAAATATTAAATTGCATTATTAAAGAAAATTTAGTTTTTTTTATATAATCTGGAGTTTTCATATATTTTGCCAATATTTTCAATTCACTTTAAAGAGAATGAAAGAGAAATTACACAAGTTGAGGTTTAAATTTTCTGTAAGCGGAGTACTTCAATCAAGACAAGCTACTATATTACTTATTATTTTTACTAGACTCTTGTCTTCAAACAAAGTTTTCTTGTGGTTACCTTCCAGAAACTCTGTAAGGTTTGGTGGTTAACGATATAAGTGTATAATCACGTACAATTCTTTCGTGTCAGTACTTTATCACAAGAGGTCCTCCATATTTTGAAAGATTTAGGTTGAATACCAAAATTAGTGCAAGTTTATTTGAAAGTTTTGAATTTTGTTCATGGTTTCCAACACCTCTCAATAAAGGCTAACATACAATAGTTGGCTTTTTTTTGTTGATTAGATATTTTCTGAAGATCTGTAGTGTCATTTTATATCATAAAGAAAAAAGGTTGTAAACACTTGGAATTGTTGCATTAGGATTTAGGTACTTGGACTGATGAAAAAATGAAAAAAAATCTCTCTCTCTCTCTCTCTCTCTCTCTCTCTCTCTCTCTCTCTCTCTCTCTCTCTCTCTCTCTCTCTCTCTCTCTCTCTCTCTCTCTCTCTCTCTCTCTCGATTGATTAAAGCTTTTGCTCTTGAAATCACATTTCAGAGCATTGATTATTTTGGGAAAATTTCTTTAAAAAAAAAATTGGAAAGATTAGACAAAAAAAGAATACAGTAGAAAGAGATATTGAGATGCTTTTTTTATATATTTTTGCACTCGCACATTTCTGTATAACGAGTCATGCAAGAAATTATAATTCAGTATTTATTGATAATTTGTCATGTTTTTTTCAATTCCTAAGAAAGTAGTTCGAGGTAAATACTGTTAGGAAAAATACAAATTACTTAAAATTTGTGATTTTTAGAAACTGATTTTTGTGTTGTTGAATAAAACTTGAATGCCATTGTATATGTAAGAGGAAAAAATGCTCTAAATTTTCTTGCCTGATCAGGCACTATAACACTGTGAATGTTATATCATCAGGACGTTCAGTTGATTATTTTTACTTTATTTACAAGATTGAATGCACCTCTGTAATTTTTTTATGTATTGATGTTATGAAATTTTCCTGTGTTTGAAGCATCAGTCTTGGGAACTTTATTTAAATTTGGGCATTTAACCTAAAATTCATGATTTAAATAATTGCCTGAAGTGTTTTTCCATTTTTTTATGTCTATCCTTATTCATAGATTGGTTTTATGTCTGGTTTACAAATTTTGCTTTTGCCATGTTTAACCCTTTTACCCCCAGGCTCTTTGGAAATTTCCAACCCTTAACCCCCAGGGGGTTATTTTTTTCCCAGCACATTTTGCAGTATATTTTTTTTAAATTGCTCTAACGGCCTTAATTTTTGTCATAGAGAGGTCAGGTTGGTCTCATTCTCTTGGAAAATGCCTGAATTTTTTCAAAAACTTATCAAAAATATGAAAAGAAAAATTTATAGCATTTTTTTGCAAGGACGTACCGGTACGTCCATTGGGGTAAAGGGATGGGTTTTTTGAAACGTACCAGTACGTCCTTTGGGGGTAAAAGGGTTAATGTAATGCAGACTGCAGTATTTTATAGATACCTACTTTTACATATGCTTAATTTTTTCTATATTTTGCCATCTTTTACTCACCCGGAAATAATTGTGTTCAAGGCCAAGATAAAAGTTCTGTGAACATCATTTGATTATATGATTCTTACTTTGGGGGTTGGGGGCAGCAGGATGAAATATTTAATATTGTTGAGGACAATTCTAGTAGGCATTTCTAAATGTTTTGACGAACATCTATTGTAAGTATAAAAGATGAAGGCAAATAAACACCCCAGATGATGGCAGTGTAGTGGATAGTAGTGAATCCTCCTGTCTTACCAATCTAGTTAACTGTAGTTAGGGGAATGTTAAAAGATTAGTATGGCTATGGTTATATCATTACTTTTCATAGGTTCAGGATATTGGTGATTAGTTGTAGGTAAGAATCAGATCATTAAACATTATGATTCTTCATCTGTATCTGTAAATGCCATAAATAACTTGAGTAAAAAAACTTTTTTTGTTGATTAAAGATTGATATACTGTACAGTATACTGTATACATGTTTAGTTCTGATCTACTCTTATTGGTCCAAAGTCTTTAGTTTTATCGGGGGATTTCAAATATTTTTATTTTTTTTTTTTCACTTTTTCTGTCTTGGCTTATATATTTTTGTTATATATATTTTGTTTATATTTTGCAATCTTGGAAGTACAGGGTGGTTTTAGAAGAGGTAGGGGTTGTATGAATCAGATTTTTACAGTTAGGCAGATATGCGAGAAATATTTAGCAAAAGGTAAGGAGGTGTATGTTGCGTTTATGGATCTGGAGAAAGCATATGTTAGAGTTGATAGGGAAGCAATGTGGAATGTGATGAGGTTATATGGAGTTGATGGAAGGTTGTTGCAAGCAGTGAAAAGTTTCTACAAAGGTAGTAAAGCATGTGTTAGAATAGGAAATGAAGTGAGTGATTGGTTTCCGGTGAGAGTGGGGCTGAGACAGGGATGTGTGATGTCGCCGTGGTTGTTTAACTTGTATGTTGATGGAGTGGTGAGAGAGGTGAATGCTCGAGTGCTTGGACGAGGATTAAAACTGGTAGGCGAGAATGACCATGAATGGGAGGTAAATCAGTTGTTGTTTGCGGATGATACTGTACTGGTAGCAGACACAGAAGAGAAGCTTGACTGACTAGTGACAGAATTTGGAAGAGTGTGTGAGAGAAGGAAGTTGAGAGTTAATGTGGGTAAGAGTAAGGTTATGAGATGTACGAGAAGGGAAGGTGGTGCAAGGTTGAATGTCATGTTGAATGGAGAGTTACTTGAGGAGGTGGATCAGTTTAAGTACTTGGGGTCTGTTGTTGCAGAAAATGGTGGAGTGGAAGCAGATGTACGTCAGAGAGTGAATGAAGGTTGCAAAGTGGTGGGGGCAGTTAAGGGAGTAGTAAAAAATAGAGAGTTGGGCATGAATGTAAAGAGAGTTCTATATGAGAAAGTGATTGTACCAACTGTGATGTATGGATCGGAGTTGTGGGGAATGAAAGTGATGGAGAGACAGAAATTGAATGTGTTTGAGATGAAGTGTCTAAGGAGTATGGCTGGTGTATCTCAAGTAGATAGGGTTAGGAACGAAGTGGTGAGGGAGAGAACAGGTGTAAGAAATGAGTTAGCGGCTAGAGTGGATATGAATGTGTTGAGGTGGTTTGGCCATGTTGAGAGAATGGAAAATGGTTGTCTGCTAAAGAAGGTGATGAATGCAAGAGTTGATGGGAGAAGTACAAGAGGAAGGCCAAGGTTTGGGTGGATGGATGGTGTGAAGAAAGCTCTGGGTGATAGGAGGATAGATGGGAGAGAGGCAAGGTGAGCGTGCTAGAAATAGGAATGAATGGCGAGCGATTGTGACGCAGTTCCGGTAGGCCCTGCTGCTTCCTCCGGTGCCTTAGATGACCGCGGAGGTAGCAGCAGTAGGGGATTCAGCATTATGAAGCTACCTAGCATAAGCTGGGTTAGATTAGCCTAAGCCTACCATAGGTCTCAAACTTTACCTACGTTGTATAAGACGCAGGGGAATTTTTTAGCCAAAATTTTGGGGCAAAAAGTGCTTCCTATAGGCCGTCAAATACGTTAATTTCCGTTTGTTTTTCATGTTTTATTTTTTACATTCATTACTTTACGTTTATAATTCATATCAATTCTATTAGAAAAATCTGAACAAATGTTTAATAAGTAGCCAAGATATCAAAATTTGAAGTTCAGGTCTAATGCCCACCCCAAGCCTAGGGCTTGGGAAATTACTTTATTCCATAGTATCAATGTTATGTAGTTTGGCAAATAAATTTTCACTTAAGTAGTTTACAGTATTCACAATATTTTCACTAAGGATTTTTTATTTGAATATAATTTACTTAAAGATGTATAAAAATTCCATGAATTGTTGTGAATTTGGCTAATGCAGTACTGTAATTACCTTAAACCTTATTAAACATTACATTACTGCACATTAAGATACTGTATTAATAAATCAAAGAATTGGAGCATACAGATAAACTTCATTCCCCTAGTTATGACTTAAAAAGCTGTTTGGAAGCTTGGTTTTATGTTCCTTTATTTAGCTATTTAGTGTTTCATATTTCCTTCATGCTCATTGGGACTTTGTGACACTTAATATTAGTTTATTCCGTAACTGGAATACAAACCTACGCTATTTATTTAGGGGTATTACTTTCTGCGAAGCTGAAATGACGAGCCATTAAAATTTAGCGAGGGTTAACTACCCCTACCGCTAGTTAGCGGGGGTTAAGGGGACAGGTTAGCTTGTTACCGCTCCCACCCACACACCGGTGATTTAGCTCACTTTACTTTTGGCTCGGATGGAGACCGGTTGTGTCCGCTCTTCCTCCTCGCCTGTTTTGGACTACTGTACCATTAATTTTTGTCTTATAACTTTCTTTTTCTTATATATATATATATATATATATATATATATATATATATATATATATATATATATATATATATATATATATATATATATATATATATATATATATATATATAGAGATAGATAGATATATAGATATATATATTCTTAATGTTTATGTATATATATAGAAATGTTGTAAGTTTCCTTTTCAGTGTTTGCGTTGTGTGTAATACGTATACGATAGGTTCTCAAGACACTTGCGCAAGGTTGGGGAACCTTCGCTTCTGACCTCTCACCCCTTGTCCATCGGTTTTCCCGTCAGCAGATAACCTACCGTTGACTCTGCCGCCGCCGCAGGGATTCGTCATTGTTTGGACCCTCCTCGTTCAACTGTTGTCTTCGCCTTTCCCTCTTCCTACGGGAAACATATGGATTACTGAGCGAAGAGAGAGGCTTCTCAGAGATTGACTACGGTCTTTCTCTTCTTAAGGCCATTCCCTTTCATGGGCCTCCGACAGTATACTGACGGGGGAGCACCTTTTCCGTTCGCAGGTTAGGTTGCGCTTCTGATTGTTTTCTCAGTTATTGAAGTGAAATTATAATTGATTGTAATTTAACTTTTCCGCTTCTTCTCCGTGGGGAACACTTCCCTTCGTCCATCGGAGGATCAGTGGTTCTTCCTATTAGTGAATATTTTTAACTGATTTAAATAATTGTAATTCTTGTTTTATTATAGTTACAGTACTCTCCGCTCCCCTTCTCCCGTGGATGTCGAACGGGGAAGGGAGGGCGCAGTACTTATTTTATGTTTGTTCCCTCGGTGGTCTCCCCTCCCATCGCAGACCAGGCGTTCCTCCCGAGGGAATTTTCTGTTACATGATTTATTTTATTTTTCCTCAGTTAGCGATGCAGTTTTCTTCGTTCGACTATGAGTTACGACTAAGCAGAGCTGTTCTGTTCAGTCCTTGGGAATCTGCTGTCACTGCCGTCCGTGAGAGGACGTCATTATGGGCGTCATCCCTTCTCTTAGAAGTACGCCCGTGGCAACACCTGATCAGCACTTCATCTCCAAGGAACCAGCTCCGGCTACGCTTCCTCAGGTAGCGCTCTTGTCAGATCATCTTAGAGCGCTCCAGGAGGGTCACCTCCAGGGGTTGGACAACTTTCCCTTCCGAGGGAGAGTTTTCCTCCCCAGGTGTGAGGTTGTTTCTCCCTTCCGATGGAGAACCTCCTGCATCTTCATCACTTCATCGACTCCGACTGCCGTTCCTGTCTTCGCCTAGACTACGCACCCCCCTTGCTGAGTTTCTCTTCCTTCAGGGGCAGAGCCTTGTCTTAGGCAAGTCTCTCTTGCGAAGTGATCACCTTTCTCGTTCTCGAGAGGGGCCACTCATAGAGACTTCTCTTCGGAGTATTGCTACTGCTGAAGGTCAGCTTGCTGGTCCACCGGCCCTCATGGACGTCATCTGTTCCTGGACCTTCTCCTGACGACGCTGCTGCTAGTCCTCAGACTTCGGTCCTGGACTCTAATGTGGATCATTCGCGATCTCCATCGGTGGATGTTCGCCCTTCCAAAGGGCATATCCCAGTTCTTGATCGTCTTACCAGCTGACCTGCCGACATACCAGCGCAACCTCGCCACAGAGAGCAACGTTTGCCAGCTCACCAGCCAACCTACGATCGCCAGTGCAACAGAGCTCACCAAACCTCAGCGCGCACCCGCGCAACTTCGGTCTCCTGCTTGCCCAACGATCTCCTGCGTGCCAACGCTCTCTTATGCGCCAGCGCTCTAATGTGCACTAACGATCTCCTTCGCGCCAGCGCTCTTCTGCGCGCCAACTATCTCTGCGCACCAGCGTTTGCCTGCGTGCTAGCGTCTGCCTGCGTGCTAGCGTCTGCCTGCGTGCTAGCTCTCCTGCGTGCCATCACTTCCGCGCGTGCCAGCAGTCATCCGCGCCCATGCACAAGCACTTCCGCGCGCGCCAGCAGTCTTCCACACGCCACCACTCTTCCGCACGCCAGCAGACTTCCGCGCGAGCCAGCAGACTTCCGCGCGAGCCAGCAGACTTGTGCGTGTGCCAGCAGACTTGTGCGTGTGCCAGCAGCCTTCCGAGCCCCAGCCGTCATCCGCGAGCGCACCCGCGCTCTCCTACGCGCAAGTTCTCACCCGCAATCGTGTGCTCATGCGCCCGCGCGACCAGTTGCGCGCTTCTGCGCATTCTATTGAGACTGCACAACATGCTATACTGTGCCTTACTGAGTGCCAGTGCTCTTCTGCGCACTTGCGCTTTCAGATCCAGCTCTCTCCTGCTCACTTGCGCTTTCAGATCCAGCTCTCTCCTGCTCACTTGCGCTTTCAGATCCAGCTCTCTCCTGCTCACTTGCGCTTTCAGATCCAGCTCTCTCCTGCTCACTTGCGCTTTCAGATCCAGCTCTCTCCTGCTCACTTGCGCTTTCAGATCCAGCTCTCTCCTGCTCACTTGCGCTTTCAGATCCAGCTCTCTCCTGCTCACATGCGCTTTCAGATCCAGCGTTCGCCAATGCGCCAGCTCTTGACAAAGAGCCAGTGCTCACCTGCTCGCAAGCGCTCTTCTGCGCCTTTGCGCTCTCAGATCCGATCCAGTGCTCTCCTGTGCAGTTGTGTTCTCAGATCTAATGCGCCAGCACTCACTTGCTCGCCAGGTCTCTTCTGCGCATTCACCGAAAACTGTGCTTCAGCAGAAACTGAGCACCAGCATCATCCTTTGCACCATCGCTCCAGTACTCTCCTGCGCACTCGCGCAATAGGCAAAAAGAATGAAAACTTTTTGATAGGTCACCGTTGCCCCACTCCTCTCCCTGCAAACGCATTACAGCATGGCCGCTGGGAAAAGATGTAAGAGGCTTCACAGAAGGATTCAAGATCAAACTCATCTACCATTGGTCGAGACTCCTCACAGGGAACCCTTGGTCCCTTTCTCTTCAGGAGTTTTTCTTGACAGTACCACCGTCAGCAAACACGATCTGAATGTTGCAAACGCCCTATCATTAGCTCGCAAATCTCTAATTACCAATGAGAAATCATCAACTGACTGATCGCTAGCTCGCCGATCACCAGATCGCCAATTGCTAGCTTGTCTCTCTCTGATTATTGATCTCTAGTCTCTCCAATTGCTAACGATCTCTGATTGCTAGCGTGCCCTTCGCCAATTACTAGTCAATAACCAGTCATTAGCTTGCTGATCACTAGATCGCCGATGGGCAGCTCATCATTCTTTGATCATCGACCTCAGCTTGCTAATCTGTGACCAGCCAATTGTCAGCTTGCTGATCTCTAACCAGCCAATTGTCAGCTTGCTGATCTGTGACCAGCCAATCGTCAGCTGGCTGATCTTTAGCTCACCGATCACTGGTCTGCGATCGATCGCTGATCATCAGTGGCTCACCATCACCGGTCCGCGTTTGATCGCTGATCATTAATGGCTCACTATCACCAACTGACTATCATTAAACCATTTTGCTGTCTCTCAGGGCTCTCCAAGCCGATTACCTTCCTTAGCTGACTGACCAGACAGCCTTCATCTGCCTATCAGTTACCATCTTCGGCTCACAGATCGCCGATTCACCGATCATCGGCAATTCACCATTCACCAGCAGTTCGTGACTCAGACTTACTAGTCAACCTCTGCCCGTGGTTCCCTAGATCAGAAGGCATACAACACACTTCTCGCTACTCACCGTTCGCCATCACACCAATCCACTAAAGTGATCGGCAAATGATCGACAACCCCCATCAGCGGCATGTCGACAGGTGACTACTCACGAGCACTCTCAAACTGCACAGTAACCACGATACCCAGCCGTTAACCCTTGATTAACATTCGACAGACTGTTGCTGCACTAAGGAATAGCATCAATCCCATCAGGGCGCATGGTAGGGTCAAGCGTTGCCTTACTCCTGTCAGTTAAAGGAGTTCTCTCCCAAGGAAGAATCCTTACAGGGTATCGCGTCCCATCCTTTACACCACAAGTCAAGACCCCAGCGTCAACAATCTCCCATGCTAAAAGATCCGATAGAAGCTGTCCCTTTGGGTCGATGTCCACACCATGTTGGAGTTTGGACAAGGACCAAGACCACAGGTCTTCATATGCCCGCTGGACCTAAAGGACGCATACTTCCAGGCCCAAACCATCCATCCTCTAGGAAGGATTGAAGATTCAGTCTAGACAAACAAGAAACACCAGTTCAGGGCACTGTGCTTCGGTCTTTCCACAGTACCCATCCTGGTCTCACAGGATCGGCTTCTGTCTCCTCCGTTTCTGGACGACTGACTGACCTTAGCAGACTTGGTGGCAACTTTGCATTAGCACTGGAACTTCTGAAGTCTTTTTACCAAGATCGGATGATCAAGGTAAACCTGTGGAAGTCTTCCCCACTTCCCTCTCAGAAGACTGGTGTATCTGTGAATGATTCTGGACACCAATCTCCACAAAACCTTCTCATCAAAGACAGGCGGAGAAAAGTCACAAGACCCTTTCTCAAAACGAGAACTCCCAGCCCAGAGTGACTATTTTATTCCTCGGACACCTTTCATCTCTGGCCTGTCTAGCCTCCAACTGCCGCCTCAATATTTCTTCTCTCCAGGGGCGGCTTGAGTCCTTTTGGAATCAGGCCTGGTGTGTCAGTCTAGAATCTACGGAGTGGTATAACCTTCTCATCCTTCCCCACCCCTCGGACTTAATGCTGTGCTTAGACACATCAAAAGAAGGGATGAGGGAACATAGTGCTGCACCACACGTCGTCAGGCCTCTGGACAGAGTCTGAAAGTACCTTAACATAAATCTCTTAAGAGATGAAGGCCAACTTTCCGGTCCTTCAACAGCCTCATCAGTTCCTAATGGGCCACTCATTGATGTGATAAGCGACAACACCACACACCACATAGAGGCTCACATGAACAAGCAAGAAGGAACTTGCTCGCAGCCTCTTCCCATCTAACTGTATAAATACTAAGATGGGCCAAAGTCCGTTTGGTACCACTATCAGCCCGCTTCATTCCAGACTAGAGGAATGTGCTCGCTGACAATCTGTGCACAGCATCTCAGATAAGGTGTACCAAATGGTCTTTAGATCACCTTGTAGCCGACAAAGTCCCGACTTTACGGGGTTCTCCAACTAGGGATCTGTTCGCAACGTTCCTGAACCTCAGGCTTCTGCTGCTCCCCAGTCCTAGACCCCAAGGCTCTCTGGCAAGAAGCATGCCAACAACGATGGGTACAATAACGACGTTTATGTCTCGTCCCTGTTTTGTCTGGAGAAGGGTACTCAAGAAGGCTAGAACATCGGTCAGCCTCTCAAGGGCTCTCATAGCTCCGCTATGGCATTATGTAGAACAGTTTCCAAACCTTCTGCAGCTCCTGATAGAGCCTCCAAGAGAACCCTCTCCACATCACAAACAACCACACTTAGACATCTACCACAAGCTATAGCTTTGCTATGATTGTACGCCTGGAGACTACCCAGTACCTCCTCTCTCACAGAGGCTTTTTGCAATAAGTTGCGAAGAGGTTTAGATATCTGAGGAATTCCCCATCATCAGTCTACTAGGCAAAGTATAACATCTTCTGTGGTTGGTATCATGGGAAAGCATCTCTCTACTCGATACCTCTATTCCAGCAATAGCGGAATCCTTGAGTATATGCAAGAGGAAAAGACCCCCCTTTTCAGTTTCAGCAGGTAAAGATGATCACTCAACCTTGAGCCTCGCCTTCAAACTGAAAGGAAGGGACATCCCCTCATCGCTAGATCTTTCCTAACTCATGCGGACTTACAACTTGCCTTTTCCCAGTCGGAATTGAGACCTCCCTCTCGGAACATGGTTCAAGTTCTCTGGTCTCTAAGGAGACCTCCGTACGTTCCACTTCACCAGGCAACAAATTTTCACCTGGTTTAGAAGACAGTGTTCCTACACACTTTGTCAGCGGAACTTCCTGGTCTCTCTTTCGACATCGCCCATTAATGAGAAGGGTGAAAGGCAATGTTCAGTTTCGTCCCTGAGTATGTTGCCAGACACAGTCTCCAACGGTGACGGATCCTACACAAGTCTCCACTCGGTAACTGACGATCCAGATCATCTGTTACTGTACCCGGGGTAAGGTATGAGGCTTTACCTCAAGAGAATGGCAACAGCCCACCTGGGTCCTTTCTCTTGTCATCAGCACTGGGAGAGACAAGAGGAGGATCACCAAAACATCATCTCTGTTAGATTCACAGAGTCATCAATTATGGCCTGAATCCAGATCCTCATTCAACATGTCGACTCACGATGTCAGGGGCATGGCTATGCCCCTGGCCGTTCTAAGCAGATTACTCTGTGACTCCGGTTTTGCAAGTAAGGGTGTGAATGCACCAGGTGACTTTCACAACCTTTCCTGCAAGACGTGACCCACGGGAACTCGATACGATCTCTATCGGTCCTGTGGTGGCTGCACAACAGCTGGTTGTATACCTCAAGCTCCTTATTGGACAAGTAGCAGAAGGTTGAGGGCACTGTTACCTGGTTTTAGTCTGCATGAATGAAAAGATTTGTCTGGCTCTTATTCTTTTCTTCATTCTCCCCTATCTTGAGGAAAGCAGCATTCTAGGTTCTCTGCATAAGCTGACCTCAAACCATTGCAGGTAAACCATGCTCCCTTGTGAACCTAGTATTAAGCTAATACTGTTGCTTCCCCATACCCTGGCGAGGTGGTATTGGGAAAGTCTTGGTTACAACAGTTTTTTCTACAAAAAGATTGGAATAACTTTACCTAAACAAGTCACACTTCTAAATATCTAGACACACAGCTTGAATAGGCCACGGACCTTGCGTAGCAAGGTTTTAGTGAGGCGCAGGGACTCCTTATTTTGAGTACTAACATACTCATATAAGGAGCCCCCGGGTAAAGCCAGATTGGCAGGGACGTCCACCCTTCCTAATGGGTGAGTCACCCCTGAATAAATAGCGTAGGTTTGTATTTCAGTTACGGAACAAATGACAAATTCGTAGATAATTTGTATTTTTCCCAACGGTACAAACCTTAGCTATTTATACAAACTTGCCCGCCAGCCCTATCCCCCTTGAAGTCCTACCTCCAAGCAAAGTGAACTAAATCACCGGTGTGCGAGTGGGAGTGGTAGCAAGCTACCCCCCTACCTACCCCCGCTAACTAGCGGTATGGGGTAATTAACCCTTGCTAAATTTTAATGGCTCGTCATTTCAGCTTCGCAGAAAGTAATACCCCTAAATAAATAGATATGGTTTGTATCGTTAGGAAAAATACAAATTATCTACGAATTTGTCATTTTTTTTTTCTATTCTGCTTTATACCTCATACATTTTTGCTTACTCACTTTGTTTGTCTCATTTTCATTTTGCTCTCCTTGTCACGTAATTTTCGTTTTATTTTCTTCTGTGCTCACATAGTGTAGGTAGAAAGATTTTATTTGTGTTACAAATAATAATGGTTTTGAAGCTTTTATGTTTCATTGGTACTAGTACTGTATATCAAAGAAAGCTTTATAGCCATCGCTATATATGATGTAATTTATAGTCAGTAGTGTCATTTTATTATTACAGTTTTGCTAAACATTTGTGTGAAAATAATTATTTATTTCTACACAAATACAACCCTTGTCTTTTGATAGGTGTATGCTTCCAGCAAAGCTGGATATGGCTGTTAAAACTTTAAAAAGGTGGCGGTAGTTACTGCCGAGTGGCAAGGAAGCCCCGGCCACCCGACATACCATTGAGCCCTCACTTTGTTTTCAGCTGCCGGTTAGTAGACATACTTTCAGCACCTTCAACTATCTGTTTTATTCTTTTGCTTGTTCTTTTAGTTAATTGTTTTGGAAGATTTTCATTGATGAGGGATATTTAGAAGGAAGGACAGATTTGCAGGTTTTACTGCTAACTTTAGTTGTGTGACAGGTTTCTGTCGAACCTGTCGATATCCACATTCTTGTTACTGTAGATGGCATTCCTATTTGCTGTCTATTCCCATGTATGTGTGATGGCTACAATATAATCTTAAAGAGGGTGGCAGGACCCTTGGATGAGGTAGGTTTTACTGCCACCAAATGTGAAGCAGAAGGGTGCTACTCTCCTTCCCTCGGTATCTTCTTATTCTCGGAAAGGCACGAAGGACATGTCATCTAATTGTTCTGTCTCCATGGATTTCCCATGACCTCTTCTGCGTTGGAGTGTCGTCATCCACTTAAATGACCTTTAAAAGAAGAACTTTAAGATCTTCCTCTACTGTACTTCTGCCTCACCTTCTTCTCTTCTCACACTGTCGATCGGGATAGAAGGGCTCCACCCTTCTTTTCCCCCTTTATGAATAAAAATGTCCAAGAGACCGATTAATAGGAGTTGCATACGCTTGACTCCTACTGTTTCTCCCTGTGGGATAGGCAATCTGCTAATAGGAGTCCCTTTGACTCCCTTCACCAAAGACAAAGCAGAAACAACAACTCGACTCCTGTGGTCGTGCCCACAAGCTCTCTTCCTGCATGCATGTGCCACCTCACCTTAATCTTCTAATAAAGCCATAGAAAAGTGTTGTACATTCGCCAGCATGCCCTAGCCATACATGAAGATTTCAGTAAATCACCTCACACCAGATCCTCTTGAAAAAGTTCTGGATTATACCTTGTACTGGATACCCATAGATGGGATATGGAAACGTACCACGCTTGATCCCCATGGATATGTTATGGGAACATACCACACACTGGATTCCATTGATACGTTATGGGAAGATACCACGCACTGGATCCCATGGATACGTTATGGGAACATACCACACACTCGATCCCTACGTGCTGGTTCCCCATGGCCGTGAACCCTACAGATGTGCGTCAGTTAACACACTTGCATGATACCTCTATTCCTTAAGCTCCTACCATGCTCCGATACCGGACAGTGACAAGGGACCGTAGTGCTCTTCCCACCTCAACATCCCTGCAAGTCCAAGGCTGAAGATCAAAGTGGGGTTTCAGCAGCTGGTCGGGTGGATGTAGTTTCCCCCTCCCCCCCCCCCCCCCCTCGCAAAAGTAACTATCACCACATTATTAAAATTTTAACAGCTGTATCCATCTGCTGAAAGTATATTCTTAATATACGATTCGGGTTTGTATAGTTAGGAAAAATACAAATGACTTAAGAGATTTTTGATGAATGAACTGTGGCCTAGCAATTTGGATGTTCTGTCTGTCATTTGCTTTCCTGTGTTCAAGTCTTAGCAACAATATTCTGAATCAGCATAAAGATTCAATTGCTTTTTTTTTATGACTTTATATGCACCCGAGGTAGTTTTATTACTATTTTTTATGTTCACATGTATTTATTTATCCATAATTTAGCTGTCTCTCTCTGTAAATGGGTGTTGCTTCAATTGTTTTTTTTTTTCACATTTTACGTCAGATCCTTTTCCTATTAAAGTCTAGAAATTATGCATTCAGAATTCGAATGAAGCTTAAATACTTTTGAATTGTAAAGAATAAGTGATAAAAGCATACACCAAGTCTGTAAAGCAGTTTGTATTGCTCATTGTAAATATAGCCTGGAGAGAAGAAAATAAATCTCCAAAAATTCCTGTCCTCAGATCAATGGAATGATGCTTAGGTTGTGTTTTCACTTGGGTAGATCCATTACTGAGGCTTGAATTTATTTCTTGTAAGATCTTAGTATACAGTAAATTGTTAATTTTTTAAATTTTTCTTTTTTATTTATAGTGACCATAATGTATTCTGTGTTGTATTGTCTAAAGTTTTATTATTACAATATAGGTAAATTTTTCCCCCTAAATAGAGGTTTCAGTATTCATATCAGTTTGTCTAAATTTGCCATTTAGGTTATGTAATGGCTGAAAAGCCACCAAACATACCTCCCATCTAGACAGGGACGTAGTACTGTAAAAGTAACTTATAAAGTTTATTTTTTGCTTGAATTTATACAAAGTTTAAAATCATATACTGTATGATACTCTCAAGATGGGTGCAGAACTGTAGAGTGGCATATAAGATGAGAAAGATATCACCTATGGTATGTTCCACTGTTCTTATTTCAAGTTCACATTCAACACTCGGTTAAAGATTGATACCTATTATTAAGTCATAAATGAAATAAGAGGTTTGCAGTTATGTACCAGAATATTATTTAGAATTCTGCTCATGTAGGTTAATGAGAAGTGTCATTTGAGAATTATATAAAAATTCTTTTAAACAGCTGGAAATCGGAGAAGGTGCAGAGTTAACCGAAGAATACCTATTGGATGAAATTCACCCCAAGCGAAACTTACACCGTCCCAAATTTGCTAAGCCCAAGGGCCCAGCCAACCGAGGAGCGAAGCGACTGACGCGTGCACCAAAGGAAAATCAAGTAGAGAGTTAGTTTTATTAGATAACATAGTCTATTAGTGTATAAGTTAATGGTTATTTAAGAAGCTTTGACTGTGGTACAGTACATTTTTATATGGATTCTTACGAACATTTGGAAAATTACAGTAAAGAATATTTCGTATGCACTAATATCCTATGTTGGATTTCTTTTTTACCTTGAAGATTAAAGTGCTATCGATTGTCATTTCTATAAATAGAAAAGACCATTATCTTTCAGAGCTTTGTATTTTTGGTCTGGTGGTTAACGTTGTTGATTATAGGAGCTTTAAATGCTATAAAAAGGACTTTGAATATTTTTTTATCTGAGGTAATTTTGACTTGTTAACAGTATTCAAAGTTTGAAGATTGTACAGTATGTAATTTGTTATTTGATAATTAGTATATGCTTTACCATTGAAAAATGAGCTTTAACAATGTGGTTTTAAGTGATGTTGATTTTGATATATGCAACTTTGGTAGATTGTTAGAAAATGTTTTCTGTATTATGTTTAGTTTTCTTTTGAGTGCTTTATACTGTAGTCCATTAGTTAAAATGTTTTTGGTTTGGGTTGAGCTCCATCTTTTCTGTAGTTGATAGTCAAGTTTTTAGTTGAAAGTCCATCCTTTGCCTTTTTTGTATGCATTATTAAGTTTACTAAAATAACCGAGCTTCAGATGTTCCCTTGCTCTGTTATATTTTTTTATCTTCAAAATATTTTATCTGGATTAGATACAGTATTTATAATTTCTATTATTGCACTGAATTAAAAAAAGCTCTCTTTAATCTTTCATGATTCTAAGGGTACCCAAAAGGAGTGAAGTCAAGTTATTCAAACCTTAAAACTGTTTCCATATATCCACCATAGCTTGCAGAATATTTCTTCTTCGTTCAATATCTGGTGATATGAATTTACAGCAGGCTAAATTTAGAACATTCTTAGCCAATGAAATATCTTCATTGAACTTTCAATAATCAAGTTATCCTTTTATTACCACTGCACAATGTTTTGTTTTCTGCTGAATTGCACTAAACTAAGTAGAATACTCAAATGTGATTGCAATAATAATTAGCAAAAGGAATTTTTAATCAAATATTAAAATAAATATATGTACAGTACAGTTATAGATACTCTACTGTATTAGCAGGTTATATGCCCAGTTTATAGGAGTGCTTGTTAAATCTAGTGATCATTATCAGAAGGGCCTCTCATGGGACTTTCAAGTGGACAGAAATTTATATAAGAAGATTATTGATTTTGATTACTGTACACTATACATGTAAATTATGGTGACCTCCTATTGGCTCTTAGTTGACCTATCAGCCAAGCCCATTTTTTTAAACTTTGGATGATTTATCAGAAGATATGCTATTAAGGAAAAAGCCATAATTGCATCTTTAGAAAATACAGTACACATACATAGAATATCATTGCAGGACACAATTTGATTTATTTTTCTTTTCCTAGTAGGATTCAGGTATTTTTATCTTCTCAAGGTTATTGAAGAGTGATCATTCAAGATTACTTTTTACTATTAATTACCATGCACATACAGGAAAGTGGAAAACGAGGAGTAAAATAGATTTTTACTAGATATTTTTATCAGGTTTGGTAGTTAACTTCAGTAAATGTTGACACTTGTGTAAATCAGAAAAAAGATTCCCAGGTTTTACTCTTAAAAGTTGAAGGTTGTAAAATCACCACGTGCTTTTGAATATGAAATTAATATAAGTAAGAGGTCAGAACATAACAGTACAGTTTATGAATAACATGGATAGCTTAAAAGTAGACTTATTACTTCAGATTCTTTGGGAAAATTGTCATTGATAATGATAAGCAGTTCCAGTGTTCACCATTTATACATACATACATACATATACCAAGGCACCTCCCCCAATTTTGGGGGGTAGCCGACATCAACAATGAAACAAACAAAAAAGGGGGACCTCTATTCTCTACGTTCCTCCAGCCTGACAAGGGACTCAACCGAGTTCAACTGTATATTTGGTGAAATGTTACATTGAAATGGAGAGTTTTATATAAAGTGAGCTTTTATTGCCAATAAGTAATGAGTGCATACAGTGGTATTGAGTAGTCGCATTGAACTCCGTATAAATGACATCCTCTGTTCATGTTGATATTGTATGTTAGAAGTCAACTTTGATATTCAAAAGAGTAACGACTGAAGTATTTACAGGTGATGCATTTCAGAAACCCTAATCTATTATCATGTTCGTAGTCCTATCTTTTTGGGTCGGACTCTTCCTTAAGACATATCCATTTCCCTTTTATAATTGTTCTTTTCACATCTTCAATACTGTTCTATTCTTCCTTAATCAGAATTTATCTTGAAAAGTAATGTGCAATACTTGTTTAACATCACTTTCATATCACTTTCCCATCTTGGATTCATCTTGTAAGTTTTTCCTTGATTGTGCAGTTTTACGTAGCACATATCATTTGGCCATTGCTTGTAGCACCATGTCCATTCCTTTGCAACTAAATAGTATAAAAAGAATTGCCATAGTTTTAGAGGAATTATTGTGTATAATTCAGGCTTCCTTGTTAGCAGTGTGTGTTTTGTGGCATATTTTATTTCATATATTGTAAAATCATATTGACTTTGTAAACTAAGCTGCCATAAATAAACTTTGAACAGTTTAAAAAATAGCTTTGCATGTGTGTTGTAAATTGTGAAGCAGAATCCTTGTTTGGTAATTCCTAAAGGAATTCACATCTTGTTCTGAATAGTGATAAATATTGCAGTCATTATCCCTTTCAATTTAGAGATAGAAGTGTGAGCAATATAATCTTGACAAAAATAGATACTGGGAGTCTGTGGATTTAGTCACGGCCAATAGGTATAAACGTACGGACATTTAATCTATCGAATGTGTTTGTCAGATATTTAGGTTAATAGAAGTAGGCCTACTGTAAGAGGAATGTTGATATTTTTATATTTTTATTTTGCTGAATTTTTCATAACTTTATAAGTTTTAATAAATCATCTTTTGCAGCTGATGAACTAAACTGCAAATGGTAATAAGCAAAATTTGATTATAATTTATTTGCCAAAAGTGTTTATTTTATATGGATTCCATAGAAAGCAGCATTATTTTTATTTTTGTGTTGGTATCACTGTGTTTGAAACACAATGTGAGTAGACTTTTAATGCATGCCTGTCACTTTATTACCTGGTACGTATTTTGTAAATGATTTTCACTATTTTAGGCCATTTTATATAACATTTTTTTTTTCATTTTAAGTGCCTGATTAAAAGAATAGGAAATACTGAGTTAGCAACCTTCTAATGAGTAGCTTGGTGAATGAATTTGAAAAAGTTATACATTAGCATTGCATTTTGTGGAAAGAGGATGAAGAATGATAAACCTGCAAACTATATATGTGTAAATCTGTTGATGCTAAAGTGTGTCTGTTAACGGTCATTTGATTATACAGAATACTTGCAGCATGAATTTAATTTTTTTTTTCCAGCACAGTTTGCTGTACAGTACTGTAGCTGTTTGAATAAAAAGGTAGAATGTTGCTTCAGTTTGTTTGTTGCCAAAGAAATATGTGGAAGACAAGAAATTCAATTTAATTGATATTTATTACTTAGTCATTCTTATGTAAGTGTATCATTTGGATAAGGAAGAATTTTGCTATGTATATTCCTGTACTGTATTACCATTAGCACCTAAAAAATTCCTTATTGTTGAAGTAAATACTTGTTTCATCATCTATTCTAGTTCCTGTTTTTTTCCTGTGAATTCCCAGATGATATCACTTACAAGGCCTCGGTTCCATCAGTCACCGAGGCATGAATAACCAAGTCCACTGAATTTCCCCTGTGCCATTGCAGATCATATCCCACCAAGTAATTCACAACTTATCTGCTCCCAGTTTAACATGCTGTAGTTGTAATTTTATTTTGTATATTCCTGTATCACTGGCTTTCACAGGAGAATAATATTGACAAATTACTGATATGTCCATTCCTTTGCCTTTGTATTTTGTGCTAATAATATTCTTACGGGCAAAACAGGGATGAGTTTTGTGGAATTTCAAACTAACAGGGTATCTGAGTGTTTTTATTAAGGCACCAGTTTGAAGGTTCATGTTCCCACTGCCGTCTGTTAAACAGATTGTAGAGTACAAGTCACTAACCCAAATTGTTTATTGTTGGACTTGCATCACACATTAAATGTGTGCTCGTCTATAGTATAAAATCATTTAGTATTTCCTAGGTTATCTTGTTGTTATATTAGTTTTTTGTATTCAAGAATAGCCAAGGTAATTAAGTGATGACTTGAAAAAAAAAATTATCCTATTAAATATATACCTGTTATACAACATTTGATATGATTTTCAGTGTTGTATATTGATAATGAATTGATGGTTGAGTAATTTTATAAATGTATGAATTCATACTTTGACAATGGTGGTTTTCATACCCTCACTCTTATGTAGGTTAAGAACACAATATGTAAGCCTAATGTTGATGAATAGTACAGTAATTGAAATTTTGTAATAGTGTAAATCTAATGTGAATTACATATGTACCTAGAACACTATCCAGTAGCTTTTCCCTCTGTTGGGTATCCTGTACTTTTGTACAGGTTTTCATCATTCACCTTCTGACCAAGTGCTCCTCATCCCTTATCATCTAATTTCTAAACCAACTTGATCCTTTTAGCTATAACCTCTTTTTTCATGTGGACATCACAACTTTCCACCAATTCTCCTTTCACAATACTGTATGACCTTGTCACTACACTCAGGCAAGAATCTTGACATTGTAGGGTCACAACTTGACAAAATCTCTTCCATTTTCTTTGTAAGAGTTCATGTTTCTGTTGCATGAAAATAGTGCAGGCACTGTGCACTCTTTATAAGTCTTAGTTCTCTTTACTAATGGGAAATTCTCACATGCAAGGTTCATTATTACACAGTATGCTAGAAGTTTTATTCCGGTTGTGCTGTAATATTCCTAGTCAAGTACAGTACTGGAATCTGGGAAAGTACAGAAGCTCAAACTTGTTACAAATGCTTTTATGTCAAACTGGTTAATATTTCTACAGTTTTGTTTGTTGGTTTTATCTTTTATTTTTTTAATCATGGCTTATATTTTCATTTATTTATCTTTTATACCTTATTTATAGCTTGTTCTTTACCTTTCTGTTCTTTTTATTGTGGTCTTTATGCTTATAACATTCTGCTTTTCCTACATTTCTTGCTTAGCTTGTAATATTGATAATAAAGTTATCAGATTTTTTAGCAATCTCTCTCCATGTCATCCATTCTGTAGTCTCTTACTACTTTCTCTACTCCTGTTCCATAGTTTAGTGTGTTTCTATGGTAATAGAAATATTTGACCCTCTTAAACTGGTCTTTCTGTTAAGTATGGCTCTTAACTACTTTGTTTTCCAAATTGAACACAGCTATAATATCACACCTTACATTAAAGAAAGCTACAAAGAGTGATATTTTAGCTGCCTAAAATGTACCGTATGTGTTTAACTTTCTTGAAATATCACTCCTTGTAGCTTTTTTAATGTAAATCATCTCTTGTGACACCATCTTTGATATTCAGTACAGAATTCACACAGCTATTTTCCTATTCATTCATCATATGCTTCATTTTACATATGTTGATCTTCAGTCTTCTTTGCAACTTGCTCTTCCACCCCTTGGTTTTTTCATCACCACCTTGTCAGATTCTGCTGCTGGCTCTAGTTCACCTACATTAAGCAGCTCCCTTTCATTTAATAGTGGTTTTCACACGCCCCTGATGTATACACGACACTCACGAGGTGCTCGCGCGAGGGTAGTAACCTCTACATTCCATGCTTTTATTTTTCTCTGGTATATTTGGAAGATTTATATCAGAAAAGGTAGAAAGAAGGACTTTTTACCGGGCGTCACAGGTCTCTCCCCAGAAATAGATTTTTCCTTCGTCAAAATCCCTTTTTTATTGAAGTCAAAAGCAGTGAAGGTGTAGGTGTAACAAGATAGGTAGAAAATAGATTTATTATATAAACCTTTCCGTACCAATAAAACTAGCATATTAGTAGATCAGTAAAGCCAATATTTCCTTTGCCATCTACTAATGTTAACTTCACAGTGAGTGATTCAAATGCAACTAAATCATGAAAATGTGATGTTCTCCTTCATCGTATGAATGACTCTGATTAGCACTTGTTCATAATGTGTGTTCAAACTGCTTCAGCTGAATTGAATGCAATTACTGTATCTTCCAAACCAACAACTACACACACATTAAATTTAAAGTGGTTATTGCAAATGTAGTTGTTTGAGATCAGGAATCAATTGTTCTGGTAACAAAACCACTACAAGAGGCTAAGCAAAGTCATAAACCTTATACCGGGTATGTTAAATCCACCTGCAGAATATTTGTAGTGAATTCATCATATTTTCAAAATAGGAATTACTCAGTAGGTTGGTCAAAGCCTAAGAAAGGTCAATTTGGAAGTCAACAGTCTGCATAAAAGTTAGTAATGATGTTAGAAAATATATTCTAGAAGTGAATTGTTTGATACATATATTTTAATTTTAATACATAGCCCAGTGTGATGGATATTAGGATCCTTATCTACCCCAGGCACGAAGAAAATGCTAAGTAGAAAGGGGAACGGAGAGGTGGACTTGACCTCAAAGGAAGCTGTTAGGTAAGTCTAAATCTTCTTAGTATTTAGACAAATTTACAGTTGCCAGACTGTAAACTAAGGGTGCTGTTTAACAATACTGAGTCCTTGATTTTTCATTATTAATCTTACCCGATAATCATGTAGCTGTCAACTCCGTTGCCCGACAGAATTCTACGGAAGGGATACGCCAGCGATCACTATACAAGAAGGGGGTGTACTCACCAGCGCCACCTGTGGCCAGGTACTGCAGTACTTCTTGTTGACACCACCTCAATTTTTCCTTTGTCGTGCTTCCGGCAAGACCTACATGGATACGCTTATAATTTTGGAGTCTTGTTCACGGTTTTTGGTGAAGTATTGCTCTAAGATTTCAGCTTTCGCTATACAGGAAACTTGTCTCTTAGCTTAGATAGCTTTTAGATTGATTTGATTAATGGTTAACGATATTTTGCTTTAATTGGAATTCCCCCTTGACTGTTCTTTGATTCAAGATGTCCGACCTTTCTCAAGCTCCTCCCCAAAGACGATGTAGGACTTGTATTAGGCGTATTCCGAAGGCCTCGGTTGATCCTCACACCGTTTGTTCCGACTGTAGGGGAAAATCCTGTCAGTTGGAAGATCGATGTGAGGAATGCGCCGGACTTTCGGAACTTGATTTTGTTCGATTCCTCAAGTATACCACTAAGTTAGAGAGAGAGAGAGTTAGGAGGAGTTCGGCTCGCTCTTCGCTTTATTCCTCACCCCATGATCCTCAACCTTTTCCTCCCCCTGTAGTGGCTACCCCCGATCCTACTATTTGTGCTCAGCCTGATATGTCTGATGTTTTACGTGCCATTCAGGCTTTAGGTGATAAAGTGGAGTCGGTAGTGAGTGACCACAAGTTCCTCTTGGCAGACGTCAAGGAACTTAAAGTGAAAAGTGCAGTGGGAAGTGGTAGTGCCAGTGCTGTGCCGAGTGCTAGTGTCAGTGTCAGTGTTGTGCGTGAGGGTACTTCTGTGCGTGCCAGTCGTCCTCCCAGTCCGGGACCTCTTGCAAGCTCCCAAGCCCAGGGGAGAAGCAATGTCGAAGGGCAAAAGGGTTCGGCAGGCCTTGATCGGCGCACAGCAGTATCCTCGGTGGTTGCGGGCGTATCTTACAGAGATCGTCACTTCCACTCTCAGACGATTGAGCCCTTATTTTACTCGTCTGCAGAAGAATTTTCGGGGAGAAAACGCTGGACTCAGGTCTCAAGACCTCTTAAGCGTAAAGTCCAGACCGCACGAGTTCTACAGCCCGGATGTAGTCATTGGGCTAGCTCTGACTCGCCGCAGTCATCAGGTGACTGCACGCCTCCTAAGAGAGGTAAGGCGATGCCTCAACAGACCTCAACTTCTGTTAAGGCTCTGCCTCAACAGACCTCAACGTCTGTTGATCCCAAGATGGCTTTGCTGCAGTCTATGCAGTCGCAGCTTGCGGTATTGATGCGTGAGTTTCAGGCAGAGAAGGTTACACCTCCTCCTGCGAGCGCTCCTCCTCCTCTACGCAGTCCAGTCTGCCAGACGTACGAAGTTGAGGTTCCTCAAGCTACCTCCATGCGTGAGCTACCGCGTTGGGAGTTGCCAGATACCAGCGTTGTGCAGCAACCTCCACCTTCCTTGAGGCAGGAAACTCTTACCACGCGGCAACCTCCTCAACAATGGGGACAGGAGTCTTATGCCTTACAACCTCCTCTACCTTTGAGGCAAGAGTTTCTTGCAGTAAGACCTTCCTCGAGGCAGCAACCTCTTGAGGTACGACAACCTCTGCCATCCTTGAGGCAGCCACCTCAGCTCTCGCAGCTGATACCTCCACTTTCCTCGAGGCGAGAACCTCAACTCTCGAGGCAAGCACCTCAAGAACCTCAACTCGTGAGACAGGAGCCTCTTTCTGCGCAGCCGCCACCTCAACTCTCGCAGCACCCACCTCAAGAACCTCAACTCGTGAGACAGGAACCTCTTACTGCGCAGCCACCTCAACCCTTGAAGCAAGCGCAACTCTTGAGACATGAACCTCATGCAATGAGTCAACCACCTCAACGCATGCATCTACCTCTTTCTCCTCAGCTTGAGCAGTCTTTGCAGCCTGAACCTCAGGTTTTACTACAGTCGCCTCTCACCACGCTTGCTCCCCAGACTCCCGCAGAGCCTCCTTCTTCCCAGCCTCATGACTTTGTCATTACCAGCCCTCATCCTCTTCAACAGGGACTTGAGGATGAATCCACAAGTGTATATGCACCCGCTTGTCAGGATTCTGCCGTTCAGCATACCGCTGTAACTTTACCTCTCGCTTCTCAACCCTCAGGTGATGAGGTTTCTGAGGAGGAAGCTGCGCACCTAGATGATCCCTCTTCTGACGTGGAGGAACCCAAGTCGTTACCACCCTCCATTGACTTTCGCAAGGTCCTGGCTCTTTTCAGAGAAGTTTACCCGGATCACTTTGTTTCTGCTACCCCTCGCTCTCCTCCATCAGAGTTTTCTCTAGGCATGCAACCTGTTAAGTCTGCCTACACTAAGCTCGTCTTCGCTAGATCTTCTAAGAGAGCTTTGAGAATGTTAGGGGATTGGTTGCAGTCCAAGCAGCAACTAGGGAAGACGTCATTCATGTTTCCACCTACTAAGCTGACTTCTAAGGCGGGCGTATGGTATGCCACAGGAGAGGAACCAGGCTTGGGAATCCCTGCCTCTGCCCAGGCTGACTTCTCAAGTTTGGTTGACTCTCCACGAAGGTCGGCTATGAGGCGCTCTAAGGTCTGCTGGACCTTTTCTGACTTAGACCACTTCTTAAAGGGAGTCTTTCGCGCCTTTGAGATTTTTAATTTTCTCGACTGGTGCCTGGGGGCCTTGAGCAAGAAGACTGCCCCATCTGACAAGGACTCGGCCATGCTTATAATGTCCTGTATGGATAAAGCAATTCGCGATGGTTCCGGCGAACTTGCCTCCATGTTTGTTTCGGGAGTACTCAAGAAAAGGGAACAACTTTGCACCTTCCTTTCCACTGGTATCACCTCTTGTCAAAGGTCTCAGTTACTTTTTGCTCCGCTTTCTAAGTTCCTGTTTCCTGAGGACCTTATCAAGGAATTGTCTGCGGCTCTTATTCAGAAGGACACTCATGACCTTGTGGCCTCTTCAGCACGTAAGGCTAAGGTTGCTCCTTCGGTTCCTAGAACTTACCGCACCCCAGTGGCCGATACTCCTGCTACAAGATTTATTCCGCCCTTTCGTGGCAGAGCCCCCAGCCGAGGAAGTACCCGTCCAGACGGTTTCAGGGGCAGGTCCAAGAAAGGTCCCAAGCCTTCGAAAGGCAAACATTGACTCTCCTCCTCTCCAGACAGCAGTAGGAGCCAGACTCAAGATCTTCTGGCAAGCTTGGGAAAGAAGAGGTGCAGACGCCCAGTCTGTCAAGTGGCTAAGGGAGGGTTACAGGATACCATTCTGCCGCAATCCCCCTCTGACCACTTCTCCCATCAACCTCTCTCCCAACTACAAGGAAAAGGACAAGAGGCTAGCGTTACACCAAGAGGTGTCGCTCCTGTTACAGAAGGAGGCAGTGGTGATAGTCCGGGACCATCAATCCCCGGGCTTCTACAACCGTCTCTTTCTGGTGGCCAAGAAGACAAGAGGTTGGAGACCGGTGCTGGACGTCAGTGCGCTCAATGCTTATGTCACCAAGCAGACGTTCACTATGGAGACGACGAAGTCGGTCCTAGCAGCGGTCAGGCAGGAGGACTGGATGGTCTCGTTGGATCTGAAAGACGCTTACTTTCACGTTCCTATTCATCCAGACTCCCAACCTTTCCTGAGATTCGTTTTTGGAAAGGTTGTGTACCAATTCCAAGCCCTGTGTTTTGGCCTAAGCACGGCGCCTATGGTGTTTACGCGACTGATGAGGAATATTGCGAAATTCCTCCACTTGGCGGACATCAGAGCCTCCCTTTATTTAGACGACTGGCTGTTAAGAGCCCCCACAAGTCGTCGCTGTCTGGAGAGTCTCAACTGGACTTTGGACTTGATCAAGGAACTGGGTCTTTTGGTCAACTTAGAAAAGTCCCAGCTTATTCCTTCCCAAACCATCGTTTACCTGGGAATGGAGATTCGGAGTCAAGCTTTTCGGGCTTTTCCGTCGGCCCCAAGAATCAGCCAAGCCCTAGAGTGCATTCTGAGCATGCTGAAGAGGAACAGATGCTCGGTGAGACAGTGGATGAGTCTAACAGGGACCCTGTCATCGTTAGCCCTGTTCACCGAGTTAGGGAGACTCAACCTCCGCCCCCTTCAATTCCATCTAGCAGCTCACTGGGACAAGAATATGACGCTCGAAGCGGTCTCTATTCCTGTTACCAAAGAGATGAAGACTACTCTCATGTGGTGGAAGACCAACATCCTTCTCAAGGAGGGTCTATCGTTAGCGGTTCAGACCCCCAATCTTCATCTCTATTCGGACGCATCAGACTCGGGCTGGGGCGCGACCTTGGACGGACAGGAATGCTCGGGAACATGGAACAAGGAACAGGAAACGCTTCACATCAACTGCAAGGAGTTGCTGGCAGTTCATCTGGCTTTAATGAACTTCAAGTCCCTCCTGCTAAACAAGGTGGTGGAGGTGAACTCCGACAACACCACAGCCTTGGCATACATCTCCAAGCAGGGAGGGACCCATTCGAGGAAGCTGTACGAGATAGCAAGGGACCTCCTCATTTGGTCAAGAAGTCTAAACCTCTCACTGGTAACGAGGTTCATTCAGGGCAATATGAACGTCTCGGCAGATCGCCTCAGCAGGAAAGATCAAGTCATCCCCACGGAATGGACCCTTCACAAGAGCGTGTGCAACAGACTTTGGACCTTGTGGGGTCAGCCAACGATAGATCTGTTCTCCACCTCCATGACCAAGAGGCTCCCTTTGTACTGTTCCCCAGTTCCAGACCCAGCAGCAGTTCACGTGGATGCTTTTCTGCTGGATTGGTCCCATCTCTAGCTATATGCATTCCCGCCGTTCAAGATCATCAACAGAGTCATTCAGAAGTTCGTCTCTCACGAAGGGACACGGCTGACGCTGGTTGCTCCCCTTTGGCCTGCAAGAGAATGGTTCACAGAGGTACTACAATGGCTGGTCGACGTTCCCAGGACTCTCCCTCTAAGAGTGGACCTTCTACGTCAACCTCACGTAAAGAAGGTACACCCAAACCTCCACGCTCTTCGTCTGACTGCCTTCAGACTGTCGAAAGACTCGCTAGAGCTAGAGGCTTTTCGAAGGAGGCAGCCAGAGCGATTGCCAGAGCAAGGAGGATATCCACTCGTAGAGTCTATCAATCCAAGTGGGAAGTCTTCCGAAGCTGGTGTAGAGCCAATGCAGTTTCCTCTACCAATACCTCTGTAACCCAAGTTGCTGACTTCCTGTTACATCTTAGGAATGTTAGATCTCTTTCGGCTCCTACGATCAAAGGGTACAGAAGTATGTTGGCTTCAGTTCTCCGCCACAGAGGTTTGGATCTTTCCTCCAACAAGGATCTACAAGACATCCTTAAATCTTTCGAGACTTCTAAAGAACGTCGATTGTCCACTCCAGGCTGGAATCTAGACGTAGTCTTAAGGTTCCTTATGTCTCCTAGGTTTGAACCTCTCCAGTCAGCTTCTTTCAAAGACCTTACTCTCAAAACTCTTTTCCTCGTCTGCCTTGCAACAGCCAAAAGAGTTAGTGAGGTTCACGCCTTCAGCAGGAACATAGGATTCACATCCGAATCAGCAACATGTTCCTTACAGCTCGGATTTTTAGCAAAAAATGAACTTCCTTCACGTCCTTGGCCTAGATCATTCGAAATTCCTAGCCTTTCCAACATGGTGGGTAACGAGCTAGAGAGAGTTCTTTGCCCTGTCAGAGCTCTAAAATACTATCTTAAAAGGTCAAAACCTATACGAGGACAATCAGAGGCCTTATGGTGTGCCATCAAGAAACCTTCGATGCCTATGTCCAAAAACGCAGTTTCGTATTATATAAGGCTTCTGATTAGAGAAGCTCATTCTCACATGAAGGATGAAGACCTTGCTTTGCTGAAGGTAAGGACCCACGAAGTGAGAGCTGTAGCCACTTCGATGGCCTTTAAACAGAACCGTTCTCTGCAGAGTATTATGGATGCAACTTTTTGGAGGAGCAAGTCAGTGTTTGCATCATTTTATCTCAAAGATGTCCAGTCTCTTTACGAGAACTGCTACACCCTGGGACCATTCGTAGCAGCGAGTGCAGTAGTAGGTGAGGGCTCAGCCACTACATTCCCTTAATCCCATAACCTTTTTTAACCTTTCTCTTGAATGCTTTTATTGTTGTTTTTTGGGTTGTTACGGTAGGCTAGAAGCCTTCCGCATCCTAGTTGATTTGGCGGGTGGTCAATTCGTTCTTGAGAAGCGCCTAGGTTAGAGGTTGTGTAGAGGTCCTTTAGTATGGGTTGCAGCCCTTTATACTTCAGCACCTTAGGGTTGTTCAGCCTCCTAAGAGGAACGCTGCGCTCAGTAAGGAAGACGAACTTATTAAAGGCAGAGTAATGGTTCAAGTCGACTTCCTTACCAGGTACTTATAATTTCATTGTTATTTTGAATAACTGATAATATGAAATACGGGATACTTAGCTTCTTGATATACATGTACACTGGTTTTCACCCACCTCCCTGGGTGTGAATCAGCTACATGATTATCGGGTAAGATTAATATTGAAAAATTTTATTTTCATTAGTAAAATAAATTTTTGAATATACTTACCCGATAATCATGATTTAATTGACCCACCCTTCCTCCCCATAGAGAACCAGTGGACCGAGGAAAAATTGAGGTGGTGTCAACAAGAAGTACTGCAGTACCTGGCCACAGGTGGCGCTGGTGAGTACACCCCCTTCTTGTATAGTGATCGCTGGCGTATCCCTTCCGTAGAATTCTGTCGGGCAACGGAGTTGACAGCTACATGATTATCGGGTAAGTATATTCAAAAATTTATTTTACTAATGAAAATAACATTTTGAAGTGTTAAGTATTAATAGAGAAACTGTTACAGTGCATAGTTCTTTCAGTGGTTAGAGTATTGATAGATAAACTTTTGAAGTGAATAGTTGTTTGAGAGGAAGGTTAATGAATTATATGTAAAGAATTATTATTATAGGTATGAAAATTGATCATGTGCCCAGTATGGGGATAATGATGTCTAGTCCACTTGGTGCATATGAAATAGGTAATGAGAATGAGATGCTATAGTTAATGAATGACTATGCACCAAACGTGTTCTAATTTTGGATCCTTGTTTATGTTGAGTGTTTCAGTTTAGCTCAGAATCATAATCTGTTCAGTGGTCTTGAAAAACTGCTATTTCAGATAATGAAAGTACTTAGAGAAAGAAAATACTTTTGATCTTATCCAAAAGTAAAAGGAAATTGATCATAGAAAACCTATCAATCATAGACACACACACACACACACACACACCAAGGCACTTCCCCCAATTTTGGGGGGTAGCCAATCATACTAAGCGTAAGCTATAAGTCATGATGTTCCCAGAAATCTGTTTTAAAGTCTGAAAATTGATACAAGTAGATAACCAAGATTGTGTTCACACATTTTTACCATTCATTGGTTGGTAATCTGCCCAGCTGTTGTGTGTCGTACAACTGTAAGATTCACTGAGATTGGCCGTAGCTATGCTTCCCCTTTGAAATGTAGTTTTATGTTCCATTATTTTAATGTTTTTGCTCTTTAGGTCTTGATACTTTTCATGTTTGTTTACAGTGAGTGATTAGTAAGTTCTTCTAGGTTGTTTTCTTGTCAGGCTATTTTAATTATAGTAGCCTTACTAAGTTTCCCCTTTATTATTGCTCATTTTATCTTGTACCTTTACTGTCAGTTATGTTGGCTTCTCCAGTTTCAAACTCCAGATATCCTGGTAGGAAATTAAATTTAACCCCCACCCATTGTAATTATGCACTTTCCCCAGAAGTTTACTGTTGTATTCAAGTAGGAGGGCATGTACATCCGATGAGTATCCTTCTGGGTGGATGACCAAGAAAGATTGTGACTGGCACATAGATTTCTGTTAGCTCTTTCAGATATAATTCCTTATGTACCAGACATTACTATTTGTCCAAGCCTACAGACTTTCTACATGGTCACAAATCTAAAAGTCAGATGATACTACCAGGTCAAGCAAATTATCTTTGATAGTTTTTATCCTTCACCTTCAGCTAGTTCAGACAAGAAAAACAACCAATATCGGCTTATATAAAGACAGAACTTAAACTCCTCTTTCTCTTTGCTCAACATTCTGCAATGAAATAGTTTCATGGTCCAGAGTAGTCTCTCATTCAAAGAAGAATCGTTCTCCACATCAGCAATCTCTGAGATAAAGGGTTAGAGAGCATTCATCCATGTACAGTAAGCCATTGCTTATCTGGGCTCAGTTGTATTTTATCCTGATCACTGCGTCATTCAAATGATTTATGAATCAGAAGATGGTTGTTGTAATCGAATATTAGGAAACAATAAAGTAACTTAATTTAAGATTTTATGTGATGGAAATAATCTATAACGTTGATTGTAACACATTATTTGTAAGAATTAGTTCAGTATTTAATAGCCAAGCATGCTTCAATGTATGATTGTATCAAGAAAACAACCTGCACGTGTCTTAGGCCACAGTAATGATTTTTTACTCCATCTAACCTATACAGTATATGGCTTAAATAATTGGGTTTTCCAAATTAATTACATAGTTAGGCAAGGGTTTTGTAGGGAATTATGTTAATTAAATAGCTGGCCTCAACTCATTTAATTCACCAGATGACAGTTGCTGAAAGTTCTACTTCATCCAGGGCTTGCCATGTATCTATATTAAGAGTATAAAGGAGATTCAAACCAGTTATGCTGTCTCCTGCTGAGATAATGCTTCTGAGTTTTTTTTTATTGGTGACCAATTGACACAACTAGGTCTTTGGTACACCCAGTGCCTTATTGGCAGAGAACAAGTCCTCTCCTATTGTAGCCATTGATAACTGCAGTAGTTTGCACCCTGTGCCCGGGTCCCTCCCTTTACGTCCATATGACTTTTCCTATTGTGTAACTGTAATGAGAAAGAGAGGGTCACTGACCGGAAAGCAATTCTTCAGTTGACTTGAAAGTCTGAGGATCTCTGATCTGCACATCCTTGACTTGATCCATGAATATCAGATAAGCAATTTAGCAGATAAGATTTCTAATGATTTTTTGAGGACAGCCAAGATGAAGCTTGCTGCTTATACCCCCAGGCTTTCCATTATGCCTGCTAGGAGTAGTCATCCATCTCCTAATAGAAGGTAGATGGAGTCATTCTGACAGACTTTTATCACTTCCAGGAGACAGTAGTCCACCCCATCTAGGCATACTCCTTTTAGGTGGCAATAATATCTATTTTGGCCATGGAGAGAACAACACCTTCCAGCCAAGTTTAGGAGTAAAAGAGGAAGACAAGTGAAATAGTCATCCATCCATGCTTCATTCTTCCACAGCTTGAACCTTTAATCCAGAAATTTGGAATAGGGGGACAATTATGGCTGGATACACCTTTCCTTGGTCTTGGTCTCAGGAGGACTGTGTACAGTTCTGGGTCATTGACCGCTGTCCGTGGAATAATTTCCTGTTGCAAGTACCATTCAGGATGAGGATAAGATGGTATAGGCAGGGAGGCTGGCTATGAGGAAAGGGAATTTTCCGACATATCTGTTGGAAGGAAGTATACTCTGTGGATTTTCAGAATGCATATTTCAATCCTGTTGGTTGTATTCTTTAGAAAATTGCAATACACTCCTGGAAAGAGAAATTCTTTTATTCCCTAATTATTAAATTTTCAACTGTCAATATATAGAAACAAACCTATGACAGGTTTATTTTTAGCATTTTCAATGTACCCTTTAGTTAAATGTAGGTTATAATTTGCTACATCAAAGTTGGTACCCTTTCATCACATGGTGTTGAGGATAAGCCTTGCATACCGGGTCGAAGTTATAGATTAGTGTGACTGGCTTCTTTACCTCACTACTATGACTCCCAGCTATGCGATGGTACCATTTTTCAATTTGGTGGCCTGAGTAAACAATAATTAGGAATCAAATCCCAGATTTCACAAATGCCTACCTCTTCTTTTCACCTTTAGGTCAGCCTTTTGAGAGGTAAGAATGTTTGCTCTGTGGTCTGGTTATAATATTTTTGTTCTTATGTGTATACATACCATTTGGCTTTTAAAATAAGGAATGTTTTCAGCGGGGCTGGAAGAGTCTTTGAAATTGTTAACAAGGTAGTTAACAACAGGTGGTGCATACTGGAGAATAGCCCCACCCGCCTACCTGCGGGAGAGACTTAATTTTTTTCTTTAGCCACAACGAATATGGACATACTGTTGCGACTGATCCACAGGGTTAGATCTTTTTATTTTACTTTCTGGAAAGTGAATACTGGCTGTTGCTGTGTATGATGGATATGAATAAGCAAGAGATTTGTACTTGCCAGGGAAAGGTTGGATGCTGCAACTGGTTTGTGGCTAAACTGGTTGTAGATCCACACATTCACATCCCTACATATGTGCCGAGTGCAGATTGAGGTTTCCTGTGCAGTAGCATGCTTATGCTTTGAAGGGGAAGAATAGAGCCAACCCATCTCCAGTGTCAGTGTTGGCAATGCCCAAGAAGACACCAAGGAGTATTGTTACTATTTCTTTCTCTCAGTGAGTGTACCTGCAAGGTGCCTTTTGTGCTTACCCCTTAGATTGGTTAAATGTGAGTATGCAGTAGGAGCAATGAAATCTGAGATCTGTGTCTGCGGGTTTTTCAGTGTCTGGTGGTAAATGGAGTTCTCCCAGTCATCGCAGTACCCCAACAGTGGTTGGACGCTCTTCTCTTGTTGCCATGCACACCAACAACAATGAATTTGCCTAAGTAAGGCTGGATGCTTCTTAGGTCTGGCAGGTAGGTTGTCTTTGTGATGTCTTTGATTAAAGGTTTGGGTGAGGGATTCCTGTGTTAGTGATGCCATTGGTGTCCCCAGTGGTGATTACCCCTTTGGTTTCCAAGCCCAAAAGGACTGTTAAGGCTCACTCCCTAGTAAGTGTGCCAGTGCCTGTAAGTAAGAAGGCCCTAGTGCGAGTTGATGCCTTTCCCAAAGTTTGGTGTAAGTTGGCTCCAAGGACTGAATTATCACTGCGTGTTGCCTCACTGCCTGGTTTTACTCCAGTTTAGTTCAACCTGATCCCTGTGGCCGTTACCCTGACCCTTATGCCGGTTTCCATAGGTAAAGCTACCCGTTTCTTTTTTTTTTCAAGTCCTGGTGAGTGAGCATACAACTTCCTTTGTGACAATGTTCCCCAGTTTTGTGGTTCATGCTGGAACAATCGGTGTGGTTTATCCCTTGGAGGGAGCTTCATCATCAATGGTTGCTCAGACCTAGACTCTTCTGCTTGCAGAGCCTGAGGAGAGTACAGTATTGGTAAGAGAAAGAATTGTGCCTATTCTTCTTCCTCCTCTTCTAGGAAGGGGGCTAGTGGGAAGAGGTGAAGGAGAGTGAAATGCTAATGCCAGCATACCCCTTCTCTAGCTGCCAAGGGTAGGGGAATGCTTGTCTGGCCATGAAGCAACCTGGTTGGGAGTCGGGGCTGAGCCATGGGTTCCGAATGTCCATTGGGAGGGTTTTTTTGCTACATTTTATGGACCGTCAACCATGATTTATCTCATACCGAGAGTGTTCTCGTCCAATCCTCAAAAATTACCGAAAGCTCTGGCCTTGCAGACAGAGGTGGTAGGGATATTAAAGGTGTTTAAAGTCATTTGCGATAAGTCTTGGGGATTTTCCAATCATCAATTCTTCCTGGTGGAGAGGACAACTTGTGGCTGGAGACTGGACATTGACCTCTTTCCACTGAACAAGTTTGAACGTCAAACAAAGTTCAGGATGGAAACATTACGTTTTGTGCTGAGTTCCATCAAAGAGAAGAGTTCATACTTTTGATTAATCTGAAGGATGTGTACCTCCAAAGGTACTGTACCCATTCATCAATCCTCTTTGAAGTACCTATGCTTCTTCCTCTTCAGTATGGTATTCTAGCTCAAGACACTGTAGTTTGGACTGTACTGCTCCTCAGGTATTATCACTGGTATTCACCCTAATAGAAACTTGGGCCCAATTGCAAGGAATACAGGTGTTGATGTATCTTGTTGATTGCCTGATCCTGGCTGCCTCCATGAACGAATTGTTACAAGTTGAGATCGACATCTTGAATTTTGTCAAGATTTGATGATTGTGATAAACTTGGAGAAGTCAAATCTAATATCCAAGCAATGGTTGAAGTATTATTATTATTATTATTATTATTATTATTATTATTATTATTATTATTAGCTAAGCTACAACCCTAGTTGGAAAAGCAAGATGCTATAAGCCAAGGGCTCCAACAGGGAAAAATAGTCCGATGAGGAAAGGAAATAAGGAAATGAATGTTATATGAGAAATACTGAACAATGAAGATAGAATATTTTAAGAAAAGTAACATCAAAACAGATACTTCATATATAAACTATAAAAAGACTTTGTCATCCTGTTCAGCATAAAAACATTTGCTGCAAATTTGAAATTTTGAAGCTCTACCGATTCAACTACCCAATTAGGAAGATCATTCCACAACTTGGTCACAGCTGGAATAAAACTTCTAGAATACTGTGTACTGTAGTATTGAGCCTCGTGATGAAGAAGGCCTGACTATTAGAATTAATTGCATGCCTAGTATTATGAACAGGATAGAACTGTCTGTGAAGATCTAAAATTAAAGGACAATCTGAATTATGAAAAATGTTATGCAACATGCATAATGAACTAATTGAACGATGGTGTCAGAGATTAATATCTAGGTCAGGACACAATAGCACTGAGAGCCTTCCCATCTGATGATCTCATCAGCCAGCTCGAGAAAGTAGTGTGACTACCTGTCCAAGGCAGAACTCCCAGCTTGGCGCTGGCAGAGTCTTCTCGGCCACCTTTCCTCTCTCGAGAAACTTGTTCTACGCGGGTGCTTTGATCAGAGATCTCTTCAGTGGTGTTTGAAGGATCACTGGTCAACCAGACGGGATCATCAAAACCGTTCTGTTTTAGTGGGACAGGAGGCTTAGGATGATATTACCTGGTGGCTGAATGAGGAAAACCTCACCAGAAGAGTCTCATTTGACTCTCCACATCCTGACATGCAGCTGTTCTCATATGTATCAAAGGAGGGGCGGAGCTAAAGGAATGTACTACAGACGCACTCATTCCTCAGTTGCAGGTTGTAGGGTTGCAGTGGTCCCTGCATCCTTCAAGGATCAACCTGTTTGCCTTGTGGCTAAACAGGAAACTCCCCTGGTTTTGTTTCCCCATTTTAGAACTATGGGCTGTGTTCAAAGACACCTTCTCATACCCCTGGAATCACCTGGACGCTTACCCCTTTCCTCCATCTGCTGATCAACCAAGTGCTGATTACACTAGGCCTCAGGATGATTCTGGTGGCTGTGGCTCCAAGATAGCCTCGTGCTTAGTGGTATCCTGACCTGTTAGTACTTCTAGTCGAGGTCCCAGGAGAACTACTCCAGTGGTCTACAGTCTACACTTCTCTGTCAGAGGTAGCACCAATCCATAAGTTGCTGGAACTTCATGATTCGAGTTTTCCAACATTTCCTCTGGGCTAAAGGGTTTAAGCAAGGCACTGCACAAATGTCGAGGTACCTGTGGTTGTTCTCTGCAACTGTCTACCGAAGGAAGTGGGCCATTTTCTGCAATTTGTGTCATAGAAGGGATACTTATCCGGTCGTAGCCTCTCTACTGCAGATCATGGATTTCTTCGTCTTCTTATGGCGAGAGAAGTGCATGTCAGTTGCTGGTGTCAGACTTCTGCTCAGTTTTGCCTACTCTTACGCATACCTGATTTGAGCCTTTGAGAAGGTCTTCAAGACAGAGATCTAACCGTCATGACTATCTTTCATCTAGTCTTAGCATCCCCTAAGAGAGTCGGTGAGTTGCAGTCTCTCTTATTTAGTCACCCATGCTGAAGAGTGGAAGAAGGCCTTTTTCAGTTTTGTGCCAAAGTTTTTGGCCAAAACCCATAACCCTTTGGTGCGTGACTCAGGTTTGAGACCTTTTCCATCCTCTTTCTATGTGAAGTTTCGGGTAGCAGTCGAGAGATGGTTTTTTTGTCCTGTGAGAGCTCTGTGGTGCTATCTGAAGAGGACTTAACACCTCAGACCTGAGTGTCAGTGCCTCATCCTTAGCACTGGCAGGACCAAGAAAGAGAGAGCGAGGAACACAATCTCTTGCTGGCTGCATGAGACTATCCGTAGGGCATACACCTCAACAAATAAGAGGGTCAAGGTACCATCCAAGACCAGGGCTTTTTAAGTCACAGGTATAGGGCCCTCCCTAACCTTCAAGAGGAATACCGCAGTCAGCCAGGCTGGGGTGTGGAAATGCCAAATACGTCATTCAAAGATATTTTAGCCTTCTAGGCCCTGTGAAGTATCTATTCTATATTTTTGTAGCAGTGTTTTTGTATATACTGAAGAATGAAAATAAGATATTGGATGATGAAATGTTGTTGGTGAAGGTCACTGGTCTGAGGCATAGCTGCATAACAGAAGAGAAAATATAGCATAAATGTAAACAAGAGCAAAAGTAACCAAGTAGTCAGGAAGTAGGCAACTAGAAAAAATAGGGTATGAATCTCAGCAAGTACTTTTGGGAATTTATAGGGGAAAGGAAGCTAAATAAGCAATCGGAATAATGCATACAAATCCTGAAATAATGTATGAATATCTGTATTCCTATATGGATTGAATTAATGTTTTACCGATGTGTTCAATAGGGAAAATAGAGGGAACTTCTGTATATAGTGTAATAGTGACGAAAAGCTTTAGATTAATTGTAAGAGGAAAAAACAAAAAATTAATCTTAACAAACGTATGATAGCAAGCTAGGAAGATGTAGAAATAATTCTCAATATTGACAGTGGAAGATAGGAAGTGACCATCTTCTGTGAATATTTAAGAGTAAATGCCATGGGCCCACGAATCCTTGCAAGATGAAAGATGCAAGTCACCGAATAGATGTACAAATGCTTTGGAGAAGGACAATGAGTTCTAAACAATCTTCTGGAAGGGACCGACTTGTGGATATTGAATGTAAATTAGTGAAAAAATGTAGCCTGTTGAGATATAGGACTACTGTATACTATAAGTGGAATAATTGTTGAAGGAGTAAGATAACGTCGATGCAAAGAAAATGCCACAGAAAATTACTATATGTGTTTAGAGGTGGTTAAAAGACAATGGGTTTATGGAAGAGTGTAGCTCAGAGGTGTTTGGAAGAAGGGGCGAGCCCATAAGAGCGGTGAAGGGATATCGTGAAAGCAGCATTTGAATGGACTAACTTTAGAATTCATACAAAATGAAGGTTGTATAAAGTTGTCTAACCCAATACTTTGAAGTTTTCCCCCCTTGATTTTGGGCATTATTTAGGAACAAAAGCTGAGAGCGCCTGTGACTATGTTGTCTGTATTTTTTCCTATAGCCTCCAGTTTTATTTCCACATTTCCTAAAATCTCTAGCCCTCATATTTCATACCCTCATGACCACCTAACTGGAGAGCTAACTAACAAACCTCATTAATGCGGTTTATCTTTAAATCCAACTAAGGTTTAATGTATACGGTAGTGGTGTTGCATCTAGTCTTTGCTATTTTTAGTTCATGAATTTACAGAGAAATTACATGAAACATGTAAATTGTTAAGTGGTTGGCCATAAGTTGTTGCGATTGTAACCGTGAATTATAAAGATACAAACTTAGAACCAGTTTTTCTCTGAATAGGTGGTGTTTTCAGTAGACTATCTTCAGAATCTGGTATCGTTGTAAATAGGGTTAGGGTCACTCGGGAATCAGAAAGATAAGAGTATTTCTATTCAGCTCCCAGTTACAACACCGTACCCTTATCTTTATATGTAGGCTTAAGTTATTTCGAACTAATGGAGAAGGCCTTCTGAAAAAAGAATATACATATACTGTATATATATATATATATATATATATATATATATATATATATATATATATATATATATATATATATATACCTAATGGTATAATATTAATGTCTCCAGTTGTTTCAACGTAGAGGCATAGGTTTGAATCCTAGCTCGGGTTGAACTTATCAGTAAAACAAATACCCTGTTAGGTATTTATTCCAGAGCCTGAGTGAATTTGATATTAGATTCAATTTGTGACACACACACACACACACACACACACACACACACACACACACACATATATATATATATATATATATATATATATATATATATATATATATATAATGAATCCACACTGTAATTAAATCCTTTTGTAGAGAAATTTTCCTTACAGATAAGTACGATACTGATACATATATTTGTATAGGTTCACTGTTAAACTGATAAATATACTTTGTATTGACTCATGCTTAGTGACATACCGTACTCTCAAGGAAAAGGGTGGGTCTTTAGTATTATATAACAATGACTCCAAGTTGTTTGTTGTCATATCAACTGCGAAAACGTCGTTGTATGTGAATACTGTTTCAAGTTTACGCAATGTAAATTCAATCAGAACATGAACAGTAAGAAATCAATTTTCTTCCCAGTTCGCGATTTCTTTGATTCAAGAATATTACAACAATTGACTTTCTCCACAACAATAATCCATTTTAAGTTTTTCTCTCCCACTGGTAGTTTCTTGCCCATTACAACGGACCGCTATGGTTTGTTGCAAGCAACAAGCTTCAGAATCTCCCTTTGCGTGAAAACGTTGTTTACCATACATATCTCATTTTGCCATATGTTGCTTCCTTCGTTCCGACGCTTTTGAAACAGTATTCATACATATTTGAAACATCATTCATATATATATATATATATATATATATATATATATATATATATATATATATATATATATATTAAAAAAAATCATATATACGAAACAACATTCATAGCTACACATTTGAAATTATTCATATATTTTGAAACGGCATTCATACATATTTGAAACAGCATTCATAAATATTTGAAATAGCATTCATACATGTTGAAAAACATTCATATATATGAAACAGCATTCATATATATTTGAAACAGCATTCCATCCACATTTAAAACTGCATTCATCCACATTTAAAGCAATATTCACTTTCTTTTAAAAAGGACATTTATCTATTGTACTTTAAAAGAATATTTTGTTACTTTAAACTGCATTCCTTTCTTTTGAAATAACATTCAATCACTTTTGAAACAGTAGTCTATTAATCCACTTTTAAAACAGCATTCATCCACTTTTGAAAACGCCATTCATCCACTTTTAAAAACTATATTCATCCACTTTTAAAATAGCATTCATTCAATTTTAAAACCGCATTTATGCACTTTTAGAAAAACTCTAGGTCACTTTGGAAACTTTCGCTTTTTAAGCAACACCGTCCATTTTTTTAAACTGCATTCAGCCACTTTTAAAACAGAATTATTTTGATTAACATTTATGAAATGGAAAGCAAACAGAGCTGTATTCTGTGTGCCAGTTATGCCTCCAAAAACACGCATTACAGGAAATGATTTCATGCGAGTGGCGAGTACAATTTGTGAGATATGACAGCGGTAATGTGACCCGCATATTATAACGAGGCCATTGCTCTTACCTACATAATACATTACGATAGAATGATATTAAGACGTCCAGAACAGGGTGTAATCGCCTTAGAAATACTTATGCGATGATCCTCTGTCCCCGAGAGATTTATAACTATTAGCAGCATCGAGTTAGGGTTGGCTACTCCTTTCGGCTAAAGTTTTATTTTTTCTGAGGATGGCATTTTGTGAGAAAATTATCTACCGTTTAACAATTGCGCTTCTTGTATGTAGAAATTATTGGTGTTTTCGTCTATGAATTTTCATATATTTTTGTAATTTATGACACTGAACATATTTTTAAACTGTTGGTATGTTTGGATGATAGTAAACTTTTCCCAAGTATAAGTCTGAAATACAAAGAACGAAATCTATTATCGCTTGAATCGTCAAGATATGAGAATCTTGATAAAGGTAATCTAATTTTATTTGAATTGGAATCCTTGAGTTACTAGGAAGACAAAACTGTGGAAAATAATAATTATGATTTTCGTTAGGAGCGATGTATACAAAATTGTTTTTTATAGTTTTTTTCTGTCGAATCAAGCTTGTTTTTACTGATAAGGGTTTCTTCATTATTATTAATAGGGATGGTGATTATTATGATTATGACAATATTAGTAAATTTTCCTATTAGGGATCTGTAAGAATAAATCTATTGATATCGACTCAATACCAATGTTAAGGTGATGTACGTGTCCGCC